>NC_069503.1:94405061-94705061 GCF_027579735.1 Bombina bombina
AGGTAATTCTTGGGGCATGCCCCGCAAAGGGCCCTGTTCAGGGCTGGTAAGGTAAAAGAGCTTGTAACTTTTTTAATTTAGAATAGGGTAGGGAATTTTTTATTTTGGGGGGCTTTGTTATTTTATTAGGGGGCTTAGAGTAGGTGTAATTAGTTTAAAATTGTTGTAATATTTTTCTTATGTTTGTAAATATTTTTTTATTTTTTGTAACTTAGTTCTTTTTTATTTTTGGTACTTTAGCTAGTTTATTTAATTGTATTTATTTGTAGCAATTGTGTTTAATTAATTTATTGATAGTGTAGTGTTAGGGTAATTGTAGGTAGTTTATTTAATTATTTTATTGATAGGGTAGTGTTAGGTTTAATTATATCTTAGGTTAGGATTTATTTTACAGGTAAATTTGTTATTATTTTAACTATTTTAGCTATTAAATAGTTCTTAACTATTTAATAGCTATTGTACCTGGTTAAAATAATTACAAAGTTGCCTGTAAAATAAATATTAATCCTAAAATAGCTATAATATAATTATAATTTATATTGTAGCTATATTAGGATTTATTTTACAGGTAAGTATTTAGCTTTAAATAGGAATAATTTATTTAATAAGAGTTAATTTATTTCGTTAGATGTAAATTATATTTAAGTTAGGGGGGTGTTAGTGTTAGGGTTAGACTTAGCTTTAGGGGTTAATACATTTATTAGAATAGCGGTGAGCTCCGGTCGTCAGATTAGGGGTTAATAATTGAAGTTAGGTGTCGGCGATGTTAGGGAGGGCAGATTAGGGGGTTAATACTATTTATGATAGGGTTAGTGAGGCGGGTTAGGGGTTAATAACTTTATTATAGTAGCGCTCAGGTCCGCTCGGCAGATTAGGGGTTAATAAGTGTAGGCAGGTGTCGGCGACGTTGAGGGGGGCAGATTAGGGGTTAATAAATATAATATAGGGGTCGGCGGTGTTAGGGGTAGCAGATTAGGGGTACATAGGGATAACGTAGGTGGCGGCGCTTTGCGGTCGGAAGATTAGGGGTTAATTATTTTAAGTAGCTGGCGGCGATGTTGTGGGGGGCAGGTTAGGGGTTAATAAATATAATATAGGGGTCGGCGGGGTTAGGGGCAGCAGATTAGGGGTACATAAGTATAACGTAGGTGGCGGCGGTTTACGGAGCGGCAGATTAGGGGTTAAATAAAATATGCAGGGGTCAGCGATAGCGGGGGCGGCAGATTAGGGGTTAATAAGTGTAAGGTTAGGGGTGTTTAGACTCGGGGTACATGTTAGAGTGTTAGGTGCAGACGTAGGAAGTGTTTCCCCATAGGAAACAATGGGGCTGCGTTAGGAGCTGAACGCTGCTTTTTTGCAGGTGTTAGGTTTTTTTTCAGCTCAAACAGCCCCATTGTTTCCTATGGGAGAATCGTGCACGAGCACGTTTTTGAGGCCGGCCGCGTCCGTAAGCAACTCTGGTATCGAGAGTTGCATTTGCGGTAGAAATGCTCTACGCTCCTTTTTTGGAGCCTAACGCAGCATTTGTTTGAACTCTCGATACCAGAGTTAATTTTATGGTGCGGCCAGAAAAAAGCCCGCGGAGCGTTAACAGCCCTTCTACCGCCGAACTCCAAATCTAGGCCTATGGATGTTGTTAGAGCTTTGAAATATTATGTTGAAGCTACTAAGTCTTTCCGAAAGACTTCTAGTCTATTTGTTATCTTTTCCGGTTCTAGAAAAGGCCAGAAAGCTTCTGCCATTTCTTTGGCATCT
This sequence comes from Bombina bombina, assembly GCF_027579735.1. NCBI lineage: Eukaryota > Metazoa > Chordata > Amphibia > Anura > Bombinatoridae > Bombina > Bombina bombina. The sequence continues at coordinate 94,406,817 of NC_069503.1, forward strand.
TGGTTGAAATCTTTAATTCATCATGCTTATGTCGAGTCGGGTAAAACTCCGCCTCAAAGGATTACAGCTCATTCTACTAGGTCAGTTTCTACTTCCTGGGCGTTTAGGAATGAAGCTTCGGTTGATCAGATTTGCAAAGCAGCAACTTGGTCTTCTTTGCATACTTTTACTAAATTCTACCATTTTGATGTGTTTTCTTCTTCTGAAGCAGTTTTTGGTAGAAAAGTACTTCAGGCAGCGGTTTCAGTTTGAATCTTCTGCTCTTTTTTTCAATAAACTTTATTTTGGGTGTGGATTATTTTCAGCGGAATTGGCTGTCTTTATTTTATCCCTCCCTCTCTAGTGACTCTTGCGTGGAAAGATCCACATCTTGGGTAGTCATTATCCCATACGTCACTAGCTCATGGACTCTTGCTAATTACATGAAAGAAAACATAATTTATGTAAGAACTTACCTGATAAATTCATTTCTTTCATATTAGCAAGAGTCCATGAGGCCCACCCTTTTTTTGTGGTGGTTATGATTTTTTGTATAAAGCACAATTATTCCAATTCCTTATTTTTTTTATGCTTTCGCACTTTTTTCTTATCACCCCACTTCTTGGCTATTCGTTAAACTGATTTGTGGGTGTGGTGAGGGGTGTATTTATAGGCATTTTAAGGTTTGGGAAACTTTGCCCCTCCTGGTAGGAATGTATATCCCATACGTCACTAGCTCATGGACTCTTGCTAATATGAAAGAAATGAATATATCAGGTAAGTTCTTACATAAATTATGTTTTTTGTCATTTGTTATTCCGTTTTTGGTATTAAGGGGTTAATCATCCATTTGCAAGTGGGTGCAATGCTCAGCTAACTTATTACATACACTGTAAAAATTTCGTTAGTGTAACTGCATTTTTTCACTGTTATTTCAAAATTTGGGAAAATTTGTGTTTCTTAAAGGCGCAGTAACGTTTTTTATATTGCTTGTAAACTTGTTTTAAAGTGTTTTCCAAGCTTGCTAGTCTCATTGCTAGTCTGTTTAAACATGTCTGACACAGAGGAACCTACTTGTTCATTATGTTTGAAAGCCATGGTGGAGCCCCATAGGAGAATGTGTACTAGATGTATTGATTTCACCTTAAACAGTAAAGATCAGTCTTTACCTATAAAAGAATTATCACCAGAGGGTTCTGTAGAGGGGGAAGTTATGCCGACTAACTCTCCCCACGTGTCAGACCCTTCGCCTCCCGCTCAGGGGACGCACGCTAATATGGCGCCAATTACATCAGGGACGCCCATAGCGATTACCTTGCTGGACATGGCTGCAATCATGAATAATACCCTGTCAGAGGTATTATCTAGATTGCCTGAATTAAAAGGCAAGCGCGATAGCTCTGGGGTTAGGAGAGATACAGAGCGCGCAAATGCTGTTAGAGCCATGTCTGATACTGCGTCACAGTATGCAGAACATGAGGACGGAGAGCTTCAGTCTGTGGGTGACATCTCTGACTCGGGGAAACCTGATTCAGAGATTTCTAATTTTAAATTTAAGCTTGAGAACCTCCGTGTATTGCTTGGGGAGGTATTAGCTGCTCTGAATGACTGTAACACAGTTGCAATTCCAGAGAAATTGTGTAGGCTGGATAGATACTATGCGGTGCCGGTGTGTACTGACGTTTTTCCTATACCTAAAAGGCTTACAGAAATTATTAGCAAGGAGTGGGATAGACCCGGTGTGCCCTTTTCCCCACCTCCTATATTTAGAAAAATGTTTCCAATAGACGCCACTACACGGGACTTATGGCAGACGGTCCCTAAGGTGGAGGGAGCAGTTTCTACTTTAGCAAAGCGTACCACTATCCCGGTTGAGGACAGTTGTGCTTTTTCAGATCCAATGGATAAAAAATTGGAGGGTTACCTTAAGAAAATTTTATTCAACAAGGTTTTATTTTACAGCCCCTTGCATGCATTGCGCCTGTCACTGCTGCGGCGGCATTCTGGTTTGAGGCCCTGGAAGAGGCCATCCAGACAGCTCCATTGAATGAAATTATTGACAAGCTTAGAGCGCTTAAGCTAGCTAACTCATTTGTTTCTGATGCCATTGTTCATTTGACTAAACTAACGGCTAAGAATTCCGGATTCGCCATCCAGGCGCGTAGGGCGCTATGGCTTAAATCCTGGTCAGCTGACGTGACTTCAAAGTCTAAATTACTCAACATTCCTTTCAAGGGGCAGACCTTATTCGGGCCTGGCTTGAAGGAAATTATTGCTGACATTACTGGAGGCAAGGGTCATACCCTTCCTCAGGACAGGGCCAAATCAAAGGCCAAACAGTCTAATTTTCGTGCCTTTCGAAATTTCAAGGCAGGAGCAGCATCAACTTCCTCCGCTTCAAAACAAGAGGGAACTGTTGCTCATTCCAGACAGGCCTGGAAACCTAACTAGTCCTGGAACAAGGGCAAGCAGGCCAGGAAGCCTGCTGCTGCCACCAAGACAGCATGAAGGAACGGCCCCCTATCCGGAAACAAATCTAGTGGGGGGCAGACTTTCTCTCTTCGCCCAGGCGTGGGCAAGAGATGTTCAGGATCCCTGGGCGTTGGAGATCATATCTCAGGGATATCTTCTGGACTTCAAAGCTTCTCCTCCACAAGGGAGATTTTATCTTTCAAGGTTATCATCAAACCAGATAAAGAAAGAGGCATTCCTAAGCTGTGTGCAAGACCTCCTAGTAATGGGAGTGATCCATCCAGTTCCGCGGACGGAACAAGGACAGGGATTTTATTCAAATCTGTTTGTGGTTCCCAAGAAAGAGGGAACCTTCAGACCAATCTTGGATCTAAAGATCTTAAATAAATTCCTCAGAGTTCCATCATTCAAAATGGAAACTATTTGCACCATCCTACCCATGATCCAAGAGGGTCAGTACATGACCACAGTGGACTTAAAGGATGCCTACCTTCACATACCGATTCACAAAGATCATCATCGGTTCCTAAGGTTTGCCTTTCTAGACAGGCATTACCAATTTGTAGCTCTTCCCTTCGGGTTGGCCACTGCCCCGAGAATTTTTACAAAGGTTCTGGGCTCACTTCTGGCGGTTCTAAGACCGCGAGGCATAGCGGTGGCTCCGTATCTAGACGACATCCTGATACAGGCGTCAAGCTTTCAAATTGCCAAATCTCATACAGAGATAGTTCTGGCATTTCTGAGGTCACATGGGTTGAAAGTGAACGTGGAAAAGAGTTCTCTATCACCACTCACAAGAGTCTCCTTCCTAGGGACTCTTATAGATTCTGTAGAGATGAAAATTTACCTGACGGAATCCAGGTTATCAAAACTTCTAAATGCTTGCCGTGTCCTTCATTCCATTCCACGCCCGTCAGTGGCTCAGTGCATGGAAGTAATCGGCTTAATGGTAGCAGCAATGGACATAGTGCCATTTGCGCGCCTGCATCTCAGACCGCTGCAATTATGCATGCTAAGTCAGTGGAATGGGGATTACTCAGATTTGTCCCCTCTACTAAATCTGGATCAAGAGACCAGAGATTCTCTTCTCTGGTGGCTTTCTCGGGTCCATCTGTCCAAGGGTATGACCTTTCGCAGGCCAGATTGGACGATTGTAACAACAGATGCCAGCCTTCTAGGTTGGGGCGCAGTCTGGAACTCCCTGAAGGCTCAGGGATCGTGGACTCAGGAGGAGAAACTCCTCCCAATAAATATTCTGGAGTTAAGAGCAATATTCAATGCTCTTCTAGCTTGGCCTCAGTTAGCAACACTGAGGTTCATCAGATTTCAGTCGGACAACATCACGACTGTGGCTTACATCAACCATCAAGGGGGAACCAGGAGTTCCCTAGCGATGTTGGAAGTCTCAAAGATAATTCGCTGGGCAGAGTCTCACTCTTGCCACCTGTCAGCGATCCACATTCCAGGCGTAGAGAACTGGGAGGCGGATTTTCTAAGTCGTCAGACTTTTCATCCGGGGGAGTGGGAACTCCATCCGGAGGTGTTTGCTCAACTGGTCCATCGTTGGGGCAAACCAGAACTGGATCTCATGGCGTCTCGCCAGAACGCCAAGCTTCCTTGTTACGGATCCAAGTCCAGGGACCCGGGAGCAACGCTGATAGATGCTCTAGCAGCTCCTTGGTTCTTCAACCTGGCCTATGTGTTTCCACCGTTTCCTCTGCTCCCTCGACTGATTGCCAAAATCAAACAGGAGAGAGCATCAGTGATTCTGATAGCGCCTGCGTGGCCACGCAGGACCTGGTATGCAGACCTAGTGGACATGTCATCTCTTCCACCATGGACTCTGCCTCTGAGGCAGGACCTTCTAATACAAGGTCCTTTCAATCATCCAAATCTACTTTCTCTGAGACTGACTGCATGGAGATTGAACGCTTGATTCTATCAAGGCGTGGCTTCTCCGAGTCAGTCATTGATACCTTAATACAGGCTCGGAAGCCTGTCACCAGGAAAATCTACCATAAGATATGGCGTAAATATCTTTATTGGTGTGAATCCAAGAGTTACTCATGGAGTAAGGTTAGGATTCCTAGGATATTGTCCTTTCTCCAAGAGGGTTTGGACAAAGGCTTATCAGCTAGTTCTTTAAAAGGACAGATCTCTGCTCTGTCTATTCTTTTGCACAAGCGTCTGGCAGAAGTTCCAGACGTCCAGGCATTTTGTCAGGCTTTGGTTAGGATTAAGCCTGTGTTTAAAACTGTTGCTCCCCGTGGAGATTAAACTTGGTTCTTAAAGTTCTTCAGGGAGTTCCGTTTGAACCCCTTCATTCCATTGATATTAAACTTTTATCTTGGAAAGTTCTGTTTTTGATGGCTATTTCCTCGGCTCGAAGAGTCTCTGAGTTATCTGCCTTATATTGTGATTCTCCTTATCTGATTTTTCATTCAGACAAGGTAGTTCTGCGTACCAAACCTGGGTTTTTACCTAAGGTGGTTTCTAACAGGAATATCAATCAAGAGATTGTTGTTCCATCATTGTGTCCTAATCCTTCTTCAAAGAAGGAACGTCTTTTGCATAATCTGGACGTAGTCCGTGCCTTGAAGTTTTACTTACAGGCTACTAAAGATTTTCGTCAAACATCTGCCCTGTTTGTCGTTTACTCTGGACAGAGGAGAGGTCAAAAAGCTTCGGCAACCTCTCTCTCCTTTTGGCTTTGGAGCATAATACGCTTAGCATATGAGACTGCTGGACAGCAGCCCCCTGAAAGGATTACAGCTCATTCTACTAGAGCTGTGGCTTCCACCTGGGCCTTTAAAAATGAGGCCTCTGTTGAACAGATTTGCAAGGCTGCGACTTGGTCTTCGCTTCACACCTTTTCAAAATTTTACAAATTTGACACTTTTGCTTCTTCGGAGGCTGTTTTTGGGAGAAAGGTTCTACAGGCAGTGGTTCCTTCCGTTTAAGTTCCTGCCTTGTCCCTCCCATCATCCGTGTACTTTAGCTTTGGTATTGGTATCCCACAAGTAATGGATGATCCGTGGACTGGATACACTTAACAAGAGAAAACATAATTTATGCTTACCTGATAAATTTATTTCTCTTGTAGTGTATCCAGTCCACGGCCCGCCCTGTCCTTTTAAGGCAGGTCTAAATTTTAATTAAACTACAGTCACCACTGCACCCTATGGTTTCTCCTTTCTCGTCTTGTTTCGGTCGAATGACTGGATATGGCACTGAGGGGAGGAGCTATATAGCAGCTCTGCTGTGGGTGATCCTCTTGCAACTTCCTGTTGGGAAGGAGAATATCCCACAAGTAATGGATGATCCGTGGACTGGATACACTACAAGAGAAATAAATTTATCAGGTAAGCATAAATTATGTTTTTGTTTCCCCATTGGAATCAATGGGGCTGCGTTACGGAGCTTTACACTCTTTTATTGCAGGTGTTAGGCTTTTTCTCTTGTAAGATGTATCAAGTCCACGGATTTATCCATACTTGTGAGATATTCTCCTGCCTTACAGGAAGTGGCAAAGAGAGCACCCACAGCAGAGCTGTCTATATAGCTCTTCCCTTAGCTCCACCCCCAGTCATTCTCTTTGCCTACTCTAAGTACTAGGAAGGGTAAAGTGAGTTTGGTGACAAAAATGTTAGTTTATATTTTCTCAAGCAAAAGTTTTTTATTTTAAATGGTACCGATGTGTACTATTCACTCTCTGGCAGAAAAGGGATGAAGATTTCTGCAAGGAGGATGATGATCTTAGCACTTTGTAACTAAGATCCACTGCTGTTCTCACAAGGGCTGAAGAGTACAGGAAAACTTCAGTTGGGGGAACGGTTTGCATGCTAAGCTGCATTAAGGTATGTTTAGTCTATTTTTTTCTAGACAGACTGTGATAATTCTAGAAAAGGCTGGCAATGTCCCCATGAGGGAAGGGTAAGCTGTATTCAGACACTTAGTAGGAATCCTAGCTTGCATAAAGGGCTCATTGGTTACTGGTGACACTGATAGGAAAAAAAGTTTCTTTATTGAAAACATAAAGATTTTTGAGGGACTTTAAGGGGTCATTGTGGCTTATTTAGGGGTTATTAACCCACATGGCTAGTTTAGAAACACTCTGGTGTGTTTCTTTTAGGCCCCATAACATCGAGTGAGGTGGGAGGGGCCTATTTTCGCGCCTCAGTTGCGCAGTTTCTTTTACTCAGCGACATCAAGCTGCTTCTCCAGAGGGTCCTGCTGTGTTTGAGGGCTTAAAAGAAGTTTTTTCCCCCACAAATCTATCCTAAAGGGCAGGTAGGCGCCACAGCAGAGCTGTGGCAAGGTGCTGAACGTTTTTTTACCGGTTTTTGACGATTTGTCAATCCGGTTTTTACATTAAGGGGTTAATCGTTTATTTGTCTGGCTGTGCAAACTTACTAAAGCTTTATGATGCTACTGTAAAAATTTCGTAAAGTTTACTGCTTTTTTACACTGTTTTGCAGAGTTTGTGCATCTTTTTTTCTCTTAAAGGCACAGTACCGTTTTTTTCTAAGTATTATTTGCTTTGATTAAAGTGTTTTCCAAGCTTGCTTGTTTCATTACTAGCCTGTTTAACATGTCTGACATCAAGGAAAATCCTTGTTGAATGTGTTTAGAAGCCATTGTGGAACCCCCTCTTAGAATGTGTCCCACTTGTACTGATATGTCTATAAATTATGAAGAGCATATTTTAGCACTTAAAAATATAGCAATAGATGATTCTCAGACAGAAGGAAATGAGGGTTTGCCATCTAGCTCTCCCCAAGTGTAACAACCAGTAACGCCCGCACAAGTGACGCCAAGTACCCCATGTGCGTCGAATTCATTAACTTTACAAGACATGGCCACAGTTATGAATACAACCCTCACAGAGGTTTTATCTAAACTGCCTGGTTTACAAGGAAAGTGTGACGGCTCTGGGTTAAGAACAAATGCTGAGCCATCTGACGCTTTAGTAGCCGTATCCAATATACCCTCACAATGTTCTGAAGTAGGGGTAAGGGATTTGTTATCTGAGGGAGAAATTTCTGATTCAGGAAAGACGCTCCCTCAGACAGATTCTGATATGACGGCCTTTAAATTTAGGCTTGAACACCTCCGCTTATTGCTCAGGGAGGTATTAGCGACTCTAGATGATTGTGACCCTATAGTGGTCCCAGATAAATTGTGTAAAATGGACAAATACTTAGAGGTTCCTGTTTACACTGATGTTTTTCCAGTCCCTAAGAGGATTGTGAATATTGTTACTAAGGAGTGGGATAGACCAGGTATTCCGTTCGCTCCCCCTCCTGTCTTTAAGAAAATGTTTTCCATATCTGACACCATGCGGGACTCGTGGCAGATGGTTCCTAAGGTGTAGGGAGCTATTTCTACTCTTGCTAAGCGTACAACTATACCTATCGAAGACAGTTGTGCTTTCAAAGATCCTATGGATAAAAAATTAGAGGGTCTCCTGAAGAAAATTTTTGTTCATCAAGGTTTTCTTCTCCAACCTATTGCGTGCATTGTCCTTGTAACTACTGCAGCTGCTTTCTGGTTTGAGGCTCTAGAAGAGGCTCTTCAGTTGGAGAATCCATTAGAGGATATTATGGATATAATTAAGGTCCTTAAGTTGGCTAATTCTTTCATTACAGATGCCGCTTTCCAACTGGCTAAATTAGCGGCAAAGAATTCAGGTTTTGCCATTTTAGCACGCAGGGCGTTATGGCTTAAGTCCTGGTCTGCTGATGTGTCATCAAAATCTAAACTTTTGAACATCCCTTTCAAAGGAAAGGCCATATTCGGGCCTGAACTGAAAGAGATTATTTCAGACATCACTGGAGGGAAAGGCCATGCCCCCCCTCAGGATAAAACAAATAAAATGAGGACCAAACAAAATAATTTTCATTCCTTTCGGAACTTCAAGGGTGGTCCCGCTTCAGCTTCCCCTGCTGCAAAGCAAGAGGGGAATTTTGCCCAATCCAAGTCAGTGTGGAGACCTAACCAGGCTTGGAACAAGGGTAAACAGGCCAAGAAGCCTGCAGCTGCCTCCAAGACACCATGAAGGGGTAGCCCCCGATCCGGGACCGGATCTAGTAGGGGGCAGACTCTCTCTTTGCTCAGGCTTGGGCAAGAGATGTTCACGATTCCTGGGCTTTAGAAATTGTGTCCCAGGGATATCTTCTAGACTTCAAAGTAAGGGGGAGATTTCACATTTCTCAATTGTCTGCAAACCAGACAAAGAGAGAGGCATTCTTATGCTGTGTAGAAGACCTACATACCATGGGAGTGATCCGCCCAGTTCCAAAAGCGGAACAAGGGCTAGGGTTTTACTCAAACCTGTTTGTGGTTCCCAAAAAAGAGGGAACTTTCAGACCAATCTTGGATCTCAAAATTCTAAACAAATTCCTCAGAGTACCATCATTCAAGATGGAGAATATTCGGACTCTTCTACCGTTGATCCAGGAGGGTCAATATATGACTACCGTGGACTTAAAGGATGCATATCTACACATCCCTATTCACAGAGATCATCATCAATTCCTCAGATACGCCTTTCTGGACAGGCATTACCAGATTGTGGCCCTTCCCTTCGGGTTGGCCACGGCTCCCAGAATTTTCACAAAGGTGCTAGGGTCCCTTTTGGCGGATCTAAGACCGCGGGGCATAGCAGTGGCGCCTTATCTAGATGACATCTTAATTTAGGCGTCGACTCTCCAGCTAGCCAAGTCTCACACGGACATTGTGTTGGCTTTTCTGAGATTTCATGGGTGGAAGGTGAACATAAAAAAGAGTTCTCTCTTCCCTCTCACAAGAGTTTCCTTCCTAGGGACTCTGATAGACTCGGTAGAAATTTAAAATATTTCTGACGGAGGTCAGAAAATCAAAACTCTTAACCACTTGCCGAGCTCTTCATTCCATTCCTCGGCCATCAGTGGCTCAGTGTATGGAGGTAATCGGACTCATGGTAGCGGCAATGGACATAGTTCCTTTTGCCCGCCTACACCTCAGACCACTGCAACTATGCATGCTCAAACAGTGGAATGGGGATTATGCAGATTTATCTCCTCAACTGCATCTGGACCAGGAGACCAGAGATTCTCTTCTCTGGTGGTTGTCTCAGGACCACCTGTCTCAGGGAATGTGTTTCCGAAGGCCAGAGTGGCTCATAGTAACGACAGATGCCAGCCTGCTAGGCTGGGGTGCAGTCTGGAACTTCCTGAAAGCACAGGGCTTATGGTCTCGGGAGGAAACTCTCCTCCCGATAAACATTTTAGAACTGAGAGTGATATTCAATGCGCTTCAGGCATGGCCTCAGCTAGCTGCGGTCAAATTCATCAGATTTCAGTCGGACAACATCACGACTGTAGCCTATATCAATCATCAAGGAGGAACACGGAGTTCTCTAGTGATGATGGAGGTAACCAAAATAATCCGATGGGTGGAGGATCACTCTTGCCATCTCTCAGCAATCCATATCCCAGGGGTAGAGAACTGGGAGGAGGATTTTCTATGTCGTCAGACTTTTCATCCGGGGGAGTGGGAGCTCCATCCGGAGGTATTTGCCCAGCTGACACAGCTATGGGGCACACCAGAATTGATTCTGATGGCGTCCCGTCAGAACGCCAAACTTCCTTGTTACGAGTCCAGGTCCCGGGATCCCCAGGCGGTACTGATAGATGGAATCAGTTGTGTGTGCAGAAGAATGCGCTAGCAATACAAAATGATTATAAGCCTACAAAAAAACACCTTGGAGAGACTATTGGGGGAATTATTTAGGTTGTAGGGAGTCCCTAAAGACACTCAAACAATACTAAAAGAATCTGTGGCGCTTAAAGTAAAGCTAAAATAATCACTAATGGCTATATGAGTAGTGGTCCAATTTATATATATAAAAATAAGATGGCTAAAATGTTAATTTTAATGATCAAAATTCATATATAAAAATAATTAAAAATAGACTCTATACAGATATATATGTTAAAATAATATGTGTTGCAAAAATGATAAAAACACAGCTTCTAGCAAAGATGCATAGAAAACAAGGATGCATAAAGAACAAAGATAAAATACAGGAGACCATACAGTTAAATGACCATTAGATATGCAATCAACTTGCAATAGGAGCAAGTGTACAAAATAACACAGTGTAGTAAACTTGATATAAAGTTCAAACAGTCAGTTTTAGAGAGTCAATTTAAAGTTGTATTTCCCCAGCAATGCTCATCAATCCTAATGCATGGGGATACGTGAGACAAGAAATGGACTTGTCAAAAGCAAATCAATTGTTCAGGTTAGGTATTTACACTTTTTACTTACACCGGAGGGTGTCTAGCAGCTCTCTGGGTTCCGGTCTCGGTTGCTGTATTCCTCTTACAGCCCGGTTGTGGTTGGTGAGTGTTTGCAGATACTACTGCCAGTTTCTTTTTCTACCGCCCGGGTGTCCTTGCACAGCAGTAATCCTGTTTGTATGCAATTTTGCCGGATGGCGTGAATGACAGCGCCTGGGTTTAGGCAGCGTGTAGTTTCAGGTAACTACGGATCCTCACTCGATACATCACTAGAGAAATAAATTTATCAGGTAAGCATAAATTCTGTTTTCTCTTGTAAAGGTGTATCCAGTCCATGGGTTCATCCATTACTTGTGGGATATTCTATATTCTGTCTATATAGCTCCTCCCCTAACTGCCACCCTCAGTCATTCTCTTGCAGCTCTCGACAAGAAAGGAAGTATCAAGAGAGATGTGGTGACTTAGTGTAGTTTTTACCTTCAATCAAAAGTTTGTTATTTTTAAACGGTACCCGCATTGTACTGTTTTACTCTCAGGCAGAAATTAGAAGAAGAATTCTGCCTGGAGGTTTGATGATCTTAGCGGTTTGTAACTAAGGTCCATTGCTGTTCTCACACACAACTGAAGAGTATCGAAAGAAAGCTTCAGTTGTGGGGACGGTCTGCAGATTGCCTGCTTTGAGGTATATTCAGTATATTTTTTTCTAGAGAGATAAGGTCTAGAAAATGCTCACAGTGCCTGGTATATTTAAGGTAAGCCTGATACAGGGATTTAACAACAACTGGGATCATGCTTGCAAAAAGGCATAATATTCATGTTAATACCTATCGCCTAGATTTAGAGTTTGGCGTTAGCCGTCAAAACCAGCGTTAGGGGCTCCTAACGCTGGTTTTGGGCTACCGCTGGTATTTAGAGTCGTGTAGGTAAAGGTCTAACGCTCACTTTGCAGCCGCGACTTTTCCATACCGCAGATCCCCTTACGTCAATTGCGTATCCTATCTTTTCAATGGGATCTTTCTAACGCTGGTATTTAGAGTCGTGGCTGAAGTGAGCGTTAGAAATCTAATGACAAAACTCCAGCCTCAGCAAAAAGCCAGGAGTTAAGAGCTTTCTGGGCTAACGCCGGTTCATAAAGCTCTTAACTACTGTGCTCTAAAGTACACTAACACCCATAAACTACCTATGTACCCCTAAACCGAGGTCCCCCCACATCGCCGTCACTCTATTAAAAATGTTTAACCCCTAATCTGCCGACCGCACACCGCCGCCACCTACGTTATCCCTATGTACCCCTAATCTGCTGCCCCTAACACCGCCGACCCCTATATTATATTTATTAACCCCTAATCTGCCACCCCAAACGTCGCGGCCACCTACCTACACTTATTAACCCCTAATCTGCCCACCGGACCTCACCGCTACTATAATAAAGTTATTAACCCCTAATCCGCCTCACTCCCGCCTCACTAACCCTATAATAAATAGTATTAACCCCTAATCCGCCTCACTCCCGCCTCACTAACCCTATAATAAATAGTATTAACCCCTAATCTGCCGACCGGACCTCGCCAACACTATAATAAATGTATTAACCCCTAAAGCTAAGTCTAACCCTAACACTAACAACCCCCTAAGTTAAATATAATTTAAATCTAACGAAATAAATTAACTCTTATTAAATAAATTATTCCTATTTAAAGCTAAATACTTACCTGTAAAATAAATCCTAATATAGCTACAATATAAATTATAATTATATTGTAGCTATTTTAGGATTAATATTTATTTTACAGGCAACTTTGTATTTATTTTAACCAGGTACAATAGCTATTAAATAGTTAATAACTATTTAATAGTTACCTAGTTAAAATAATTACAAAATTACCTGTAAAATAAATCCTAACCTAAGTTACAATTAAACCTAACACTACACTATCAATAAATTAAATAAATACAATACCTAAAAATAAATACAATTAAATAAACTAACTAAAGTACAAAAAATAAAAAAGAACTAAATTACAAAAAATAAAAAAATATTTACAAACATTTGAAAAATATTACAAAAATTTTAAACTAATTACACATACTCTAAGCCCCCTAATAAAATAACAAAGCCCCCCAAAATAAAAAAATGCCCTACCCTATTCTAAAATTAAAATAGAAAAGTTATTTTACCTTACCAGCCCTTAAAAGGGCCTTTTGCGGGGCATGCCCCAAAGAATTCAGCTTTTTTGCCTGGAAAAAAAAACATACAATACCCCCCCACCAACATTACAACCCACCACCCACATACCCCTAATCTAACCCATACCCCCCTTAAATAAACCTAACACTAAGCCCCTGAAGATCTTCCTACCTTATCTTCACCACGCCGGGTATCACCGATCGGTCCAGGCTCCGAAGTCTTCATCCAAGCCCAAGCGGGGGCTGAAGACGTCCATCCTCCGGCTGAAGTCTTGATCCAAGCGGCGGCTGAAGAGGTCCATCATCGGGCAGAAGTCTTCATCCTATCCGGGCAGAAGAGGAGATCCGGACCAGTAGACATCTTCATCCAACGGCATCTTCTTCCATCCGACGACGAGCGGCTCCATCTTCAAGACCTCCGGCGCGGATCCATCCTCTTCTTCCGACGTCCTAACACAGAATGAAGGTTCCTTTAAGGGACGTCATCCAAGATGGCGTCCCTCGAATTCCGATTGGCTGATAGAATGCGAGCTCAATCTGATTGGCTGATTGGATCAGCCAATCGGATTGAACTTGAATCTGATTGGCTGATTCCATCAGCCAATCAGAATTTTCTTACCTTAATTCCGATTGGCTGATAGAATCCTATCAGCCAATCGGAATTCGAGGGACGCCATCTTGGATGATTTAAGGGCTGGTAAGGTAAAAGAGCTTTTCTATTTGTGTTTTAGAATAGGGTAGGGCATTTTTTTTATTTTGGGGGGCTTTGTTATTTTATTAGGGGGCTTAGAGTAGGTGTAATTAGCTTAAAATTGTTGTAATATTTTTATAATGTTTGTAAATATTTTTTTTATTTTTTGTAACTTAGTTCTTTTTTTATTTTTTGTACTTTAGTTAGTTTATTTAATTGTATTTATTTGTAGGTATTGTATTTAATTAATTTATTGATAGTGTAGTGTTAGGTTTAATTGTAGATAATTGTAGGTATTTTATTTAATTAATTTATTGATAGTGTAGTGTTAGGTTTAATTGTAACTTAGGTTAGGATTTATTTTACAGGTAATTTTGTAATTATTTTAACTATTTTAGCTATTAAATAGTTCTTAACTATTTAATAGCTATTGTACCTGGTTAAAATAAATACAATGTTACCTGTAAAATAAATATAAATCCTAAAATAGCTATAATATAAATATAATTTATATTGTAGCTATATTAGGATTTATTTTACAGGTAAGTATTTAGCTTTAAATAGGAATAATTTATTTAATAAGAGTTAATTTATTTCGTTAGATTTAAATTATATTTAAGTTAGGGGGGTGTTAGTGTTAGGGTTAGACTTAGCTTTAGGGGTTAATACATTTATTAGAATAGCGGTGAGCTCCAGTCGGCAGATTAGGGGTTAATGTTTGAAGTTTGGTGTCGGCGATGTTAGGGAGGGCAGATTAGGGGTTAATACTATTTATTATAGGGTTAGTGAGGCGGATTAGGGGTTAATAACTTTATTATAATAGCGGTGCGGTCCGCTCGGCAGATTAGGGGTTAATAAGTGTAGGCAGGTGGAGGCGACGTTGTGGGGGGCAGATTAGGGATTTTATCAGCCAATCGGAATTAAGGTAGGAAAATTCTGATTGGCTGATGGAATCGGCCAATCAGAATCAAGTTCAATCCGATTGGCTGATTCAATCAGCCAATCAGATTGAGCTTGCATTCTATTGGCTGTTCCGATCAGCCAATAGAATGCGAGCTCAATCTGATTGGCTGATTGAATCAGCCAATCGGATTGAACTTGATTCTGATTGGCTGATTCCATCAGCCAATCAGAATGTTCCTACCTTAATTCCGATTGGCTGATAGAATCCTATCAGCCAATCAGAATTCGAGGGACGCCATCTTGGATGACGTCCCTTAAAGGAACCGTCATTCGTCGGGAAGTTGTTGGTGAAGATGGATGTTCCGCGTCGGCGGGATGAACATGGATCCGGAAGAAAGAAGATTGAAGATGCCGTTGATAGAAGACTTCAGCCGGATCATGGACCTCTTCAGCTCCCGCTTGGATGAAGACTTCAGTCGGATCATGGACATCTTCAGCCCCCCGCTTGGGCTTGGATCAAGACATCGGAGGAGCTCTTCTGGATCGATCGGTGAACCTGGTATGGTGAAGATAAGGTAGGAAGATCTTCAGGGGCTTAGTGTTAGGTTTATTTAAGGGGGATTTGGGTTAGATTAGGGGTATGTGGGTGGTGGGTTGTAATGTTGGGGGGGGAGTATTGTATGTGTTTTTTTTACAGGCAACAGAGCTGAATTCTTTGGGGCATGCCCCGCAAAGGGCCCTGTTCAGGGCTGGTAAGGTAAAAGAGCTTTGAACTTTAGTAATTTAGAATAGGGTAGGGCATTTTTTTATTTTGGGGGTCTTTGTTATTTTATTAGGGGGCTTAGAGTAGGTGTAATTAGTTTAAAATTGTTGTAATATTTTTCTGATGTTTGTTAATATTTTTTTATTTTTTGTAACTTAGTTCTTTTTTATTTTTTGTACTTTAGTTAGTTTATTTCATTGTATTTATTTGTAGATATTGTATTTAATTAATGTATTGATAGTGTAGTGTTAGGTTTAATTGTAGGTAATTGTAGGTATTTTATTTAAATAATTTATTGATAGTGTAGTGTTAGGTTTAATTGTAACTTAGGTTAGGATTTATTTTACAGGTAATTTTGTAATTATTTTAACTAGGTAGCTATTAAATAGTTATTAACTATTTAATAGCTATTGTACCTGGTTAAAATGAATACAAAGTTATCTGTAAAATAAATATTAATCCTAAAATAGCTAAAATATAATTATAATTTATATTGTAGCTATATTAGGGTTTATTTTACAGGTAAGTATTTAACTTTAAATAGGAATAATTTATTTAATAAGAGTTAATTTATTTTGTTAGAATAAAATTATATTTAATTTAGGGGGGTGTTAGGGTTAGACTTAGCTTTAGGGGTTAATAACTTTATTAGAGTAGCGGTGAGGTCCGGTCGGCAGATTAGGGGTTAATGATTGTAGGTAGGTAGCGGCGACGTTGGGGGGGGGCAGATTAGGGGTTAATAAATATAATATAGGGGTCGGCGGTGTTAGGGGCAGCAGATTAGGGGTACATAGGGATAACGTAGTTTGCGGCGGTGTACGTAGTGGCAGATTAGGGGTTAAAAAAAATATGCAGAGGTCAGTGATAGCGGGGGCGGCAGATTAGGGGTTAATAAGTGTAAGGTTGGGGGTGTTTAGACTCGGGGTTCATGTAAGGGTGTTAGGTGCAGACTTAGGAAGTGTTTCCACATAGGAAACAATGGGGCTGCGTTAGGAGCTGAACGCTGCTTTATTGCAGGTGTTAGGTTTTTTTTCAGCTCAAACTGCCCCATTGTTTCCTATGGGGGAATCGTGCACGAGCACGTTTTTTAAACTGGCCGCGTCCGTAAGCACCGCTGGTATTGAGAGTTGCAGTGGCGGTAAATTATGCTCTACGCTCCCTTTTTGGAGCCTAACACAGCCATTCTGTGAACTCTAAATACCAGCGGTATTTAAAAGGTGCGGGGAAAAAAAAGCCAGCGTTAGCTACGCGGGTCGTTACCGACAAAACTCTAAATCTAGCCGTATATTACTTAGTGTAAAAACGTTTGCATGATTTATAAATAAAAACATATTTTCTCTGAGAGTGATAAATCTTTATTTGGGGCCTAATTTCCACATGGCTTGTTAGATTACTCCTAGGAGTACTTTTTTAAGGCCCTCTGACTTTGAGTGCATGGTGGGAGTAGGGTTGCCACCTCAGCCATGTTTTCCTGGACACTTATAAGTTACACATGCTGCAGGGTGTGCAGGGAGGAACATGTATTGTGTTTCTGGACAGCACTATTTATATTCCTGCCTGCACACCCTGCAGCATGTGTAACTTATAAGTGTTCTGTATTTTAAGGGACAGGAGGCAACCCTAGGTGGGAGGGGCCTATTTTCGTTTTCAGTCTAAGACATCCAGCTTCCCTGAAGGAGACCTATGGCTTATAGGACCTCTATTGAGGGTTTTGTTCCTCCAAAAATCATTTTAAAGGGCAGGTAGGAGCCACAGCACAGCTGTGGCAGTGTGTTTGACTGCTTGTTAACAGGTTTAATGTTTTTCTAATTCGTTTTTTGGCCTGAGGGGTTAATCATCCATTTGCAAGTGGGTGCAATGCTGCTTTAGTCCCTTATACACACTGTAAAAATTTCGTAGAGTTTACTACTTTTTTTCACTGTTTTGCAGTTTATGTGGTAGTTTTTTTCTCTTAAAGGCACACTACCGTTTTTTTATTATTGCTTTTTTCACTTTTATTAAAGTGTTTTCCAAGCTTGCTGGTCTCATTACTAGTTGTCTGACATAGAGGAAACTCCTTGTTTATGTTTAGAAGCCATTGTGGAACCCCCTCTTAGAATGTTTGCATGCTCAATCAGTGGAATGGGGATTACACAGATTTGTCCCCTCTACTAAATCTGGATCAAGAGACTAGGGATTCTCTTCTCTGGTGGCTATCTCGGGTCCATCTGTCCAAGGGAATGAGTTTCCGCAGGCCAGAATGGACTATAGTAACGACAAATGCCAGCCTTCTGGGCTGGGGTGCAGTCTGGAACTCCCTGTAGGCTCAGGGTTCGTGGAGTCAGGAGGAGGCCCTCCTTCCGATAAACATTCTGGAACTAAGAGCTATATTCAATGCTCTTCAGGCTTGGCCTCAGCTAGCTGCGGTCAGGTTCATCAGATTTCAGTCGGACAACATCACGACTGTAGCCTATATCAACCATCAGGGGGGAACAAGGAGCCCCCTGGCAATGTTGGAGGTTTCAAAGATAATTCTATGGGCAGAGGTTCACTCTTGCCATCTCTCAGCTATCCATATCCCAGGAGTAGAGAACTGGGAGGCGGATTTTCTAAGTCGGCAGACTTTTCATCCGGGGGAGTGGGAGCTCCATCCGGAAGTATTTGCCCAGTTGATCCAACTTTGTGGCAAACCAGAACTGGATCTCATGGCGTCTCGTCAGAACCCCAAGCTTCCTTGTTACGGGTCCAGGTCCAGGGATCCCAAGGCAGCGCTGATAGATGCTCTAGCAGCGCCCTGGTCCTTCAGCCTGGCTTATGTGTTTCCACCGTTTCCTCTGCTCCCTCGTCTGATTGCCAAGATCAAGCAGGAGAGAGCTTCGGTGATCTTGATAGCCCCTGCGTGGCCACGCAGGACTTGGTATGCAGATCTGGTGGACATGTCATCCTTTCCGCCATGGACTCTGCCGCTAAGGCAGGACCTTCTACTTCAAGGTCCCTTCAAACATCCAAATCTAATTTCTCTATGTCTGACTGCTTGGAGATTGAACGCTTGATTCTTTCAAAGCGTGGTTTTTCCGAATCGGTCATTGATACCTTAATTCAGGCTCGAAAGCCTGTCACCAGGAAAATCTATCATAAGATATGGTGTAAATATCTTCATTGGTGTGAATCCAAGGGTTACTCATGGAGTAAGGTCAGGATTCCTAGGATATTATCTTTTATCCAAGAAGGATTGGAGAAGGGTTTGTCAGCTAGTTCCTTAAAGGGACAGATTTCTGCTCTGTCTATTCTTTTGCACAAACGTCTGGCTGAGGTTCCAGACGTTCAGGCGTTTTGTCAAGCTTTAGTTAGGATCAAGCCTGTGTTTAAACCTGTTGCTCCGCCATGGAGTTTAAATTTAGTTCTTAAAGTTCTTCAAGGGGTTCCGTTTGAACCTTTGCATTCCATAGATATTAAGCTTTTATCTTGGAAAGTTCTGTTTTTAGTAGCTATCTCCTCGGCTCGAAGAGTTTCGGAGTTATCTGCTTTACAATGTGATTCCCCTTATCTGAATTCCATGCAGATAAGGTAGTGTTACGTACCAAACCTGGGTTTCTTCCTAAGGTGGTATCTAATAAGAATATCAATCAGGAGATTGTTGTTCCTTCACAATGTCCTAATCCTTCTTCAAAGAAGGAACGTCTATTACACAATCTTGATGTGGTTCGTGCTTTAAAGTTTTATTTACAAGCTGCGAAGGATTTTCGTCAAACATCTGCTTTGTTTGTTGTCTACTCTGGACAGAGGAGAGGCCAAAAGGCTTCGGCAACTTCTTTCTTTTTGGCTAAGAAGTATAATACGCTTAGCTTATGAGACTGCTGGCCAGCAGCCTCCTGAAAGAATTACAGCTCATTTTACTAGAGCAGTAGCTTCCACATGGGCTTTTAAACATGAGGCCTCTGTTGAACAGATTTGTAAGGTGGCGACTTGGTCTTCGCTTCATACCTTTTCTAAATTCTATTAATTTGATACTTTTGCTTCTTCGGAGGCTATTTTTGGGAGAAAGGTCTTACAGGCAGTAGTGCCTTCCGTTTAAGTTCCTGCCTTGTCCCTCCCTTCATCCGTGTCCTAAAGCTTTGGTATTGGTATCCCACAAGTAATGGATGAACCCGTGGACTGGATACACCTTTACAAGAGAAAACAAAATTTATGCTTACCTGATAAATTTATTTCTCTTGTGGTGTATCCAGTCCACGGCCCGCCCTGTCATTTTTCAGGCAGGTGTTTTTTATTTTTAAACTACAGTCACCACTACACCCTATAGTTTCTCCTTTTTTCTTGCTTGTCTTCGGTCGAATGACTGGGGGTGGCAGTTAGGGGAGGAGCTTATATACAGCTCTGCTGTGGGTGTCCTCTTGCAGCTTCCTGTTGGGAATGAACCCGTGGACTGGATACACCACAAGAGAAATACATTTATCAGGTAAGCATAAATTTTTTTTTTTTAGCTGTCTCTCCCCATTGATGTCTATGGGGAAATCGTGCACGAGCACGTAAAACCAGCTTACCGCAGCTCAATTTTGCTCTACGCTCACTTCTTGCCTGCTAACGCCCGGTTTATGAAAACCTGTAATAGCAGTGCTGTAGGGAGGTGAGTGGTGACAATAACTTGCAAGTTAGTACCGAGCCGCTCATAACGCAAAACTCGTAATCTAGCCGATAGACTCAGGTCTATTTAACTTAAATTACACTGTTTTTCACATTTTGTTTTAAACTAACTTTTAAAAAGATACCATGTAAAGAGTGATTGATTTATTTCTATTACTGTTTTTTTCCCAGGTTTAAACAATGCTAAAATTTTATGTAACACGGAACAAACAGAGGCTCAGTGGCTAGCAAATATGCCAGAAGCTACAAATCAGGAAATATGTGACAATATAAATACAGGTGAGTGTACTAGTGTGACGTGAGTCTGAGGGATACAGGGCACAGGTGAGTGTATGTGTGATGTGTGTCTGAGGGATACAGGGCACAGGTGAGTGTATGTGTGTAATGTGTCTGAGGGATACAGGGCACAGGTGAGTGTATGTGTGTGATGTGTCTGAGGGATACAGGGCACAGGTGAGTGTACTTGTGTGATGTGTCTGAGGGATACAGGGCACAGGTAAGTGTACGTGTGTGATGTGTCTGAGGGATACAGGCTACAGGTGAGTGTATGTGCCTGATGTGTGTCTGAGGGATACAGGGCACAGGTGAGTGTATGTGTGATGTGTGTCTGAGGGATACAGGGCACAGGTGAGTGTATGTGTGTAATGTGTCTGAGGGATACAGGGTACAGGTGAGTGTATGTGTGTGATGTGTGTCTGAGGGATACAGGGCAAAGGTGAGTGTATGTGTATGATGTGTGTCTGAGGGATACAGGGCACAGGTAAGTGTACTGTGTGTGATGTGTCTGAGGGATACAGGGCACAGGTGAGTGTATGTATGTGATGTGTCTGAGGGATTCAGGGTACAGGTGAGTGTATGTGTGTGATTTGTCTAAGGGATACAGGGCACAGGTAAGTGTACTGTGTGTGATGTGTCTGAGGGATACAGGGCAAAGGTGAGTGTATGTATGTGATGTGTCTGAGGGATACAGGGCACAGGTTAGTGTATGTGTGATGTGTCTGAGGGATACAGGGCACAGGTAAGTGTATGTGTGTGATTTGTCTAAGGGATACAGGGCACAGGTAAGTGTACTGTGTGTGATGTGTCTGAGGGATACAGGGCAAAGGTGAGTGTATGTGTGATGTGTCTGAGGGATGCAGGGCACAGGTGAGTGTACGTGTGCGATTAGGGGTTAATAAGTATAATGTAGGTGTCTGCGATGTCGGGGGTGGCAGATTAGTGGTTTATAAGTATAATGTTGGGGTAGGCAGATTAGGGGTGTTTAGACTCTGGGTTTATGTTAGGGTGTTTGGTGTAAACATAACTTTTGTTTCTCCATTGGAATCAATGGGGCTGCATTACGGAGCTTTACGCTCTATTATTGCAGGTGTTAGGCTTTTTTTTTTTAGCCGTCTCACCCCATTGATGTCTATGGGGAAATCGTGCACGAGCACGTAAAACCAGCTTACCGCAGCGCTGGTATTGGAGTGCAGTATGGAGCTCAATTTTGCTCTACGCTCACTTCTTGCCTGCTAATGCCGGGTTTATGAAAACCTGTAATAGCAGTGCTGTAGGGAGGTGAGCGGTGACAATAACTTGCAAGTTAGTACCGAGCCGCTCATAACGCAAAACTCGTAATCTAACCGATAGACTCAGGTGTATTTAATTTAAATTTCACTGTTTTTCACATTTTGTTTTAAACTAACTTTTAAAAAGATACCATGTAAAGAGTGATTGATTTATTTCTATTACTGTTTTTTTCCCAGGTGTAAACGATGATAACATTTTATGTAAAACGGAAGAAACAGAGGCTCAGTGGCTAGCAAATATGCCAGAAGCTGCAAAGCAGGAAATATGTGACAATATAAATACAGGTAGGTGTACTAGTGTGACGTGTGTCTGAGGGATACAGGCCACAGGTGAGTGTATGTGTGTGATGTGTCTGAGGGATACAGGGCACAGGTGAGTGTATGTGTGTGATGTGTCTGAGGGATACAGGGCACAGGTGAGTGTATGTGTGTGATGTATCTGAGGGATACAGGGCACAGGTGAGTGTATGTGTGTGATGTGTCTGAGGGATACAGGGTACAGGTGAGTGTATGTGTGTGATGTGTCTGAGGTATACAGGGCACAGGTGAGTGTATTATGTGATGTGTCTGAGGGATACAGGGCACAGGTGAGTGTATGTGTGTGATGTGTCTGAGGGATACAGGGCACAGGTTAGTGTATGTGTGTGATGTGTGTCTGAGGGATACAGGCTACAGGTGAGTGTATGTGTGTGATGTGTGTCTGAGGGATACAGGCTACAGGTGAGTGTATGTGCCTGATGTGTCTGAGGGATACAGGGCACAGGTGAGTGTATGTGTGTGATGTGTCTGGGGGATACAGGGCACAGGTGAGTGTACTAGTGTGATGTGTGTCTGAGGGATACAGGCTACAGGTGAGTGTATGTGCCTGATGTGTCTGAGGGATACAGAGTACAGGTTAGTGTATGTGTGTTATGTATCTGAGGGATACAGGGCACAGGTGAGTGTATGTGTGTGATGTGTCTGAGGGATATAGGGCACAGGTGAGTGTATGTGTGTGATGTGTCTGAGGGATACAGGGCACAGGTGAGTGTATGTGTGTGACGTGTCTGAGGGATACAGGCTACAGGTGAGT
Source organism: Bombina bombina (assembly GCF_027579735.1). NCBI lineage: Eukaryota > Metazoa > Chordata > Amphibia > Anura > Bombinatoridae > Bombina > Bombina bombina. The sequence continues at coordinate 94,429,360 of NC_069503.1, forward strand.
GTATGTGTGTGATGTGTCTGAGGGATATAGGGCACAGGTGAGTGTATGTGTGTGATGTGTCTGAGGGATACAGGGCACAGGTGAGTGTATGTGTGTGATGTGTCTGAGGGATACAGGGCACAGGTGAGTGTACGTGTGTGATGTGTCTAAGGGATACAGGGTACAGGTGAGTGTATGTATGTGATGTGTCTAAGGGATACAGGGCACAGTTGAGTGTATGTGTGTGATGTGTCTGAGGGATACAGGCTACAGGTGAATGTATGTGTGTTATGTGTGTCTGAGGGATACAGGCTACAGGTGAGTGTATGTGTGATGTGTGTCTGAGGGATACAGGGTACAGGTAAGTGTATGTGTGTGATGTGTCTGAGGGATACAGGGTACAGGTGAGTGTACGTGTGTGATGTGTGTCTGAGGGATACAGGCTACAGGTTAGTGTATGTGCCTGATGTGTCTGAGGGATACAGGCTACAGGTGAGTGTATGTGTGTGATGTGTCTGAGGGATACAGGCTACAGGTGAGTGTATGTGTGTGATGTGTCTGAGGGATACAGGGTACAGGTGAGTGTATGTGTGTGATGTGTCTGAGGGATACAGGGTACAGGTGAGTGTATGTGTGTGATGTGGGTCAGAGGGATACAGGGCACAGGTGAGTGTACTGTGTGTGATGTGTCTGAGGGATACAGGGCACAGGTGAGTGTATGTGTGTGATGTGTCTGAGGGATACAGGGCACAGGTGAGTGTATGTGTGTGATGTGTCTGAGGGATACAGGGCACAGGTGAGTGTACGTGTGTGATGTGTCTAAGGGATACAGGGCACAGGTGAGTGTATGTGTGTGATGTGTCTGAGGGATATAGGGCACAGGTGAGTGTATGTGTGTGATGTGTCTGAGGGATATAGGGCACAGGTGAGTGTATGTGTGTGATGTGTCTGAGGGATATAGGGCACAGGTGAGTGTATGTGTGTGATGTGTCTGAGAGATACATTTATAAACCGGCATTAGCCCATAAAGCTCTTAACTCCTGACTTTTTTCTGCGGCTGGAGTCTTGTCGGTAGAGGGTCTAATCCTCACTTAAGCCAAGACTCTAAATACCGGCGTTAGGAAGATCCCATTGAAAAGATAGGATACGCAATTGGCATAAGGGGATCTGCGGTATGGAAAAGTCGCGGCTGGAAAGTGAGCGTTAGACCCTTTCCTGACTGATTCTAAATACCAGCGGGCCGTAAAAAGCAGCGTTAGGACCCCTTAACGCAGCTTTTGGCGGCTAACGCAGAACTCTAGGCGAATGTGTTTTTTAACATTTAAAGGACAGTAAAGTTTTATATCTGTTACCTTTATTATAATGATTTCAGTTGCTTAGTTTAGTTCATCCTTTGTGATAGGATGCTAGAAAAGTACACAAAAGATAATGCTATTTTACATTTAACTCCTTAAGGACCAGCGACGTACCCTGTATGTCGCTGGCCTTTTTTTGGGACTTGATTGTTTTATAGCGCGGTCTTGTCACCAGCGCTGAGACTGCTCTATTCCACAAAGCCTGCTGGAGGGAGTGCATTAATCGTGTGTTCTTGCTAGACTTGTGCTATTATGTCCTGAAAAAACCCTTAATGACCAGTGACATACAGGGTACATTGTGGTCATTAAGGGGTTAAAGAAACTGTACTGTTTTTTTTATGAGTCAGTTTTTATTATATATACTCCTTCTAAAGCGATTGCTGTTAGGAGTCTGTTGACACCGGTCAATCAATGCCACAATTTTCTCCTATAGTGTCCAAAATAATTGTATGACCCACAGGCAGTGCTCTGCGGTTCCTTCAAATTTCATTTGGTATTATTGACAGGACATTGCCTTTTTGATGTACATAGCGATGTCTATTTACAGCAATATTAACATTCTTATTGGATTGTTTCTGCACAACAGAAATAAGACGTTCTTTTAAAATTTAAAGAGACAGTAACATTGTTTCTGTGTAAATTTTATTACAAGAATTACGGCTCTTTATTTGTTAATTCATCCTTTGTGACGTAGGATGGTACAAAGGCACACAAAAATGAGTTACTTTAAGATTTAAAGAGACAGTAACGTTTTGTTCTGTGTACATTATAATAAATGAATTTCAGCTGTTTATTTGTTAATTCATCCCTTGTGACTGAGGATGAAACGCAGGCACACAAGAATAGAGTTACTTTTCAGATTTAAAGGAACAGTATCGTTTCCTATGTGAAAAATTTATTCAAATGTATTCAAATTTATTTTCTCTTTTGGAATCTACGATTGCTGTTTGGGAGTCTGTTAACAATGGCTACATATTTCTCCTATAATTTCCCTCGAAATTTTATGGCCCACATGCAGTGCCCTGCGTTTCCTTCACACTCCACTCGGGGTTATGATGCATTATATATTTTTCCACGAGATAAAAAAAAAAAGCATTGCTAGAGGAGTTGCTATTCTAAAAGGTTCTTCCATGTTACTGAGAATCTCAGTTTCAGATGGAATTGGTACCTTAGGCATTCCCTATATTTACAAGACTGTTTCCCATAGCTGACTCAGCTAAGGAGGCTGGACGACATTCCCTAGGGGGTAAGGAGTAGTTTCAACTTCACTACGAGAACGTCTATACCCTTAGAGGATAGTCCTATGGACAAAATTTAGAGTAGGGACACACACCAGGGTTTACAATGGCAACCATCTGTGTACTTTGCTACCGTCACTGGTGTGACGGCATAATGGGTTGATGCATTGTCTGATGCTATTAAGTCAGTAGCTTCCCTTGATAAAATCCAGGACTGGATAAAGTTTTCACATTGGCTAATTCCTTTATTTCAATTTCTTCCCTTCCAGTTATCAAACTGGGAGCATAGGTGGCTCGGTTCCGGCTCTTGGAACCTTATGGTTAGAGCCTTGTTTTACGAATATATGCTCTAAATCTAAGCTTTTGGTCATTCATTGCCAGGAGCAGACATTGTTGGGACCTGGCTTGACGAAAATTAAAAAACAAAACAAAAAACCCCCCACATAGTCTGCTGTTGAATCAAAGACAGTATGGAGAACATGCCCCAGTCCAGGATGGGATCTTGTAGGGGGCTGACTTTCCGTTTTCGCTCAAGTTTGGTTTCCAGCTCAAATGTTTTTCCTCCCAGAGGCAGGTTCTGCTTTCAAGATTGTCTGAAGATCAGACAAAAGGGGAGGCATCCTTACACTGTGTAGGAGACCTCTCAGTCCTGGGAGTGATTGTTCCAGTTCTAATACTGGTACAGAATCTGTTTGTTTTTTTTATACCGATCGGGTTGTGGTTCCCGAAAAAGTGGAATCTTCAGACCATTTTTTAAGAAGTGTACTGTCCTTCAAGATGGAAACTATGAATTGGTTCCATTCCTCCCTTGATCCTAGAGGGTCAATTTATGACAACGGTGGATTAAGGGATGAGTACCTTCATGTGCCGTTCACGAGAATCGTCTCAATTTCTAGGGTTTGCCTTTCTGGACAAACACTTCCTGTTCGTGGTCCTTCCTTTCGGTCTTGCCACAGTTCCGAGTTTTCACAGAGGCTCTGGGATCGCTGTTGGCGGTGCTTCAGTTACGGGGCATTGCAGTGTCGCCCTATCTGGCTGATATCCTAGTCCAGGCATCATCCTTACAGCAAGCAAGATTTACACGGACATGGTGTTATACTTCCCGTGATCTCACGGGTGGAAGGTGACTTTGGAAAAGTGTTTTTTAGTCCCAAGCACAAGGGTAAATTTCTTGGGAATCATGACAAATTCCATATCAATGAAGAGTTTTCTGACTGAGGTCGGGAAATCAAGGTCTATCGATACTGTTCTAGTCCTTCAGTCCACTTCTCAGCCTTCAGTGGCTCAGTGCATAGAGGTTATCGGGCTGATGGTGACAGCAATAGACAATAGCCGGACAGATAGCTCAGCATGCTTAGGGTCTGTGGCTGAGCTCTGTAACAACCCAAGGGTTGCAAGTTCAATCCCTGGTGAGGTCCACTCAGCCTTTCATCCTTGATAAAATGAGCAGCACCTTGAGACCCTTAAAATTCTGTTTGTTCGCTCCACCTCAGACCTATGCAGTTGAGCATACTCAGGCAATGGAACGGAGACTATGCAGACTTCTCTCCTCAAATAACTCTGGACCAGGAGACAAGGGACTCTCTTCTATGGTGGTTGTCTCTGGATCACCTATCCCAGGGAACATGATTACGCAGAGTGTGGACTCAGGCAGAGTCTGTTCTTTTTATAAACATCCTGAAACTGAGAACGATCTTCAATGCTCTTCTGGTCTGGCCTCAGTTGGCTTCGGCCCAGTTCATCAGTTTTCAGACGTACAGCATGACGACGGTCTTACATCAATCATCAGGGAGGAACGAGGAGTTCCTTAATGATGGCTGAGGTAGCCAAGATTATCCAGTGGGCGGAGGCTCATTCTTGCTATCTGTCAGCGATCCATATCCCAGGGGTGGAGACTTGGGAAACGGATTTTCTGAGTAGACAGACTTTTCATCCGGGAGAGTGGGAACTCCATCCGGGAGTATTCTCCAACCTGATTCTCAAATGGGGTCGGCCGGAGTTAGATTTCATGGCATCTTGCCAGAATGCCAAGCTTCCAAGATACGGGTCCAGGTCCATGGATCCCCAGGCCGAGCTGATAGATGCTTTGGCAGTTCCTTGGTCCTTCAACCTAGCATACCTATTCCCTCTGTTTGCTCTTCTTCCCCGGGTTATTGCTCAAATCAAACAGGAGAAGGCATCAGTGATCATCATCACTCCTGCATGGCCTCGCAGGTTTTGGTATGCCGATCTGGTGGACATGTCATCTCTGCCTCCTTGGACACTTCCGTTGAGGAAGGACCTTCTTATTCAGGGTCCCTTCCTCCACCCAAGTCTAGTTTCTCTGAAGCTGACTGCTTGGAGATTGAACGCTTGATCCTATACAAGCGAGGTTTCTCTGATTCAGTCATAGATACCTTAATTCAGGCACGTAAGCCTGTAATTAGGAAGATTTACCATAAGATAGGGTGTAAATATCTTTATTAGTGTGAATCCAAGCGTTACTCATGGAGAAAAGTTAGGATTCCCAGGATTTTGTCTTTTCTCCAAGAAGGATTAGAGAAGGGTTTATCAGTGAGTTCCCTAAAGGGTCAGATCTCTGCTTTATCTATTTTGTTACACGAGCGTCTGGCAGATGTCCCAGATGATCAATCCTTTTGTCAGGCTTTGATTAAAATCAGGCCTGTGTTTAATCCAATTTATCCTTCATGGAGTTTGAATTTAGATCTTAAAGTTCTTCAAGGGGTTCCGTTTGAACCTATGCATTCCATAGATATTAAGTTGTTATCTTGGAAAGTTTTATTTCTTGTTGCCGTTTCTTCTGCTCGAAGAGTGTCTGAGCTTTTGGCATTACAATATAATTTGCCTTACCTTATTTTTCATTCGGATAAGGTGGTGTTATGTACTAAACTTGTTTTTCTTCCAAATGTTGTTTCAGACAAGAACATTAATTAGGAGATTGTTGTTCCTTCCTCGTGTCCTAATCCTTCTTCTCAGAAGGAACGTTTTCTGCACAATTTGGACGTAGTACGTGCTTTAAAATTTTACTTACAAGCGACTAAGGACTTTCATCAATCGTCTTCTCTGTTTGACATTTTTTCTAGAGAATGTAAGGGTCGGAAAGCTACGGCTACCTCTTTCCTTTTGGTTGAATAGTATCATCTGTTTTGCATATGAGACTGCTGGACAGCAGCCTCCTGAAAGAGTTACGGCTCATTCCACCAGGGCTGTTGCTTCCTTATGGGCATTCAAAAATAATGCTTCAGTTGAGAAGATTTGCAAGGCTGCAGCTTGGTCTTCTCTTCAAACGTTTTCTAAATTTTACAAATTTGATACCTTTGCTTCGGCTGAGGCTGTTTTTGGGAGAATGGTTCTTCAAAGAATGGTGCCTTCCTGTCAGTATATTTATAAGAATCTTAGCAGTACTCTCCAAATAATATGTGAGCATATGGCAGGGTTATAACTTGATATATTTAACAATCTTTCTTCTGTTATGTGTGATCAGTCCACGGGTCATCATTACTTCTGGGATATTATCTGCTCCCCTACAGGAAGTGCAAGAGGATTCACCCAGCAGAGTTGCTATATAGCTCCTCCCCTCTACGTCACCTCCAGTCATTCTCTTGCACCCAAAGACTAGATAGGAGGTGTGAGAGGACTATGGTGATTATACTTAGTTTTTATAACTTCAATCAAAAGTTTGTTATTTTACAATAGCACCGGAGCGTGTTATTACTTCTATGGCAGAGTTTGAAGAAGAATCTACCAGAGTTTTTCTTATGATTTTAACCGGAGTAGTTAAGATCATATTGCTGTTTCTCGGCCATCTGAGGGAGGTAAAAGCTTCAGATCAGGGGACAGCGGGCAGTTGAATCTGCATTGAGGTATGTAGCAGTTTTTATTTTCTGAATGGAATTGATGAGAAAATCCTGCTATACCGTTATAATGACATGTACGTATACTCTACACTTCAGTATTCTGGGGATGGTATTTCACCGGAATTACTCTGTAAAAGTACATTAAACCTTTTAATAGGTATTTAATTCATGTTAAACGTTTTTGCTGGAATGTAGAATCGTTTGCATTTCTGAGGTACTGAGTGAATAAATATTTGGGCATTATTTTTCCACTTGGCAGTTTGCTTGTTTTGCTTATGACAGTTTCGTTTCTCTCTCACTGCTGTGTGTGAGGGGGAGGGGCCGTTTTTTGGCGCTCTTTGCTACGCATCAAAAAATTTTCAGTCAGTTACACTTGTATTTTCTGCATGATCTGGTTCATCTCTAACAGAACTCAGGGGTCTTCAAACTTCTTTGAAGGGAGGTAGATTCTCTCAGCAGAGCTGTGAGATTTATGTAGTGACTGTGTTTTAAAACGTTGCTCTGTAATTTTTATGTTTAAAATTTAATTAGTGTTGCTTTACTAATGGGAACAAACCTTTGCTAACAAGTTGTGTTGTTTTTAAAGAGTGATGCTATAACTGTTTTTCAGTTCATTATTTCAACTGTCATTTAATCGTTTAGTGCTTCTTTGAGGCACAGTACGTTTTTGTTAAATAAGATTGTAACCAAGTTGCATGTTTATTGCTAGTGTGTTAAACATGTCTGATTCAGAGGAAGATACCTGTGTCATTTGTTCCAATGCCAAGGTGGAGCCCAATAGAAATTTATGTACTAACTGTATTGATGCTACTTTAAATAAAAGCAAATCTGTACAAATTGAACAAATTTCACCAAACAGCGAGGGGAGAGTTATGCCGACTAACTCGCCTCACGTGTCAGTACCTGCATCTCCCGCCCGGGAGGTGCGTGATATTATGGCGCCTAGTACATCTGGGCAGCCATTACAGATAACATTACAAGATATGGCTACTGTTATGACTGAAGTTTTGGCTAAGTTACCAGAACTAAGAGGCAAGCGTGATCACTCTGGGGTGAGAACAGAGTGCGCTGATAAATCTAGGGCCATGTCTGATACTGCGTCACAGCTTGCAGAGCATGAGGACGGAGAGCTTCATTCTGTAGGTGACGGTTCTGATCCAAGCAGATTGGATTCAGATATTTCAAATTTTAAATTTAAATTGGAAAACCTCCGTGTATTACTAGGGGAGGTCTTAGCGGCTCTTAACGATTGTAACACTGTTGCAATACCAGAGAAAATGTGTAGGTTGGATAAATACTTTGCGGTACCGGCGAGTACTGACGTTTTTCCTATACCTAAGAGATTAACTGAAATTGTTACTAAGGAGTGGGATAGACCCGGTGTGCCGTTCTCACCCCCTCCAATATTTAGAAAGATGTTTCCAATAGACGCCACCACACGGGACTTATGGCAAACGGTCCCTAAGGTGGAGGGAGCAGTTTCTACTTTAGCTAAGCGCACCACTATCCCGGTGGAGGATAGCTGTGCTTTTTCAGATCCTATGGATAAAAAATTAGAGGGTTACCTTAAGAAAATGTTTGTTCAACAAGGTTTTATATTGCAACCCCTTGCATGCATCGCGCCGATTACGGCTGCGGCAGCATTTTGGATTGAGTCTCTGGAAGAGAACCTTAGTTCCGCTACGCTGGACGACATTACGGACAGGCTTAGAGTCCTTAAACTAGCTAATTCATTCATTTCGGAGGCCGTAGTACATTTAACCAAACTTACGGCTAAGAATTCAGGATTCGCCATTCAGGCACGTAGGGCGCTGTGGCTAAAATCCTGGTCGGCTGATGTAACTTCTAAGTCCAAATTACTTAATATACCTTTCAAGGGGCAAACTTTATTTGGGCCCGGTTTGAAAGAAATTATCGCTGACATTACAGGAGGTAAGGGCCACGCTCTACCTCAAGACAAAGCCAAAGCTAAGGCTAGACAGTCTAATTTTCGTCCCTTTCGGAATTTCAAAACAGGTGCAGCATCAACTTCCACTGCACCAAAACAGGAAGGAGCTGTTGCTCGTTACAGACAAGGCTGGAAACCTAACCAGTCCTGGAATAAGGGCAAGCAGGCCAGAAAACCTGCTGCTGCCCCTAAGACAGCATGAACCGAGGGCCCCCGATCCGGGACCGGATCTAGTGGGGGGCAGACTCTCTCTCTTCGCCCAGGCTTGGGCAAGAGATGTCCAGGATCCCTGGGCGCTAGAGATCATATCTCAGGGATACCTTCTAGACTTCAAATTATCTCCCCCACGAGGGAGATTTCATCTGTCAAGGTTGTCAACAATCCAAATAAAGAAAGACGCGTTTCTACGCTGTGTACAAGATCTATTATTAATGGGAGTGATCCATCCGGTTCCGCGGTCGGAACAAGGACAAGGGTTTTACTCAAACCTGTTTGTGGTTCCCAAAAAAGAGGGAACTTTCAGGCCAATCTTGGATTTAAAGATCCTAAACAAATTCCTAAGAGTTCCATCGTTCAAGATGGAAACTATTCGGACAATCTTACCCATGATCCAAAAGGGTCAGTACATGACCACAGTGGATTTAAAGGATGCTTACCTTCACATACCGATTCACAAAGATCATTACCGATATCTAAGGTTTGCCTTCTTAGACAGGCATTACCAGTTTGTAGCCCTTCCATTCGGATTGGCCACGGCTCCAAGAATTTTCACAAAGGTTCTGGGTGCCCTTCTAGCGGTTCTGAGACCGCGAGGAATTTCGGTAGCTCCGTACCTAGACGACATTCTGATACAAGCTTCAAGCTTTCAAACTGCCAAGTCTCATACAGAGTTAGTTCTGGCATTTCTAAGGTCGCATGGATGGAAAGTGAACGAAAAGAAGAGTTCTCTCTTGCCTCTCACAAGGGTTCCATTCTTGGGGACTCTTATAGATTCTGTAGAAATGAAGATTTATCTGACAGAAGACAGATTAACAAAGCTTCTAAATGCATGCCGTGTCCTTCATTCCATTCAACTCCCGTCAGTAGCTCAATGCATGGAGGTGATCGGCTTAATGGTAGCAGCAATGGACATAGTTCCCTTTGCACGCCTACATCTCAGACCGCTGCAATTGTGCATGCTGAGTCAGTGGAATGGGGATTACTCAGATTTGTCCCCCACTCTGAATCTGGATCAAGAGACCAGAAACTCTCTTCTATGGTGGCTTTCTCGGCCACATCTGTCCAGGGGGATGCCTTTCAGCAGGCCGGACTGGACAATTGTAACAACAGACGCCAGCCTTCTAGGTTGGGGCGCTGTCTGGAATTCTCTGAAGGCTCAGGGACAATGGAGTCAGGAGGAAAGTCTCCTGCCAATAAACATTCTGGAATTGAGAGCAGTTCTCAATGCCCTTCTAGCTTGGCCCCAGTTAAAAACTCGGGGGTTCATCAGGTTTCAGTCGGACAACATCACGACTGTAGCTTACATCAACCATCAGGGAGGGACAAGAAGCTCCCTAGCAATGATAGAAGTATCAAAGATAATTCGCTGGGCAGAGTCTCACTCTTGCCATCTGTCAGCAATCCACATCCCGGGAGTGGAGAACTGGGAGGCGGATTTCTTGAGTCGCCAGACTCTTCATCCGGGGGAGTGGGAACTTCATCCGGAGGTCTTTGCCCAAATACTTCGACGTTGGGGCAAACCAGAGATAGATCTCATGGCGTCTCGCCAGAACGCCAAACTTCCTCGCTACGGATCCAGATCCAGGGATCCGGGAGCGGTCCTGATAGATGCTTTGACAGCACCTTGGAACTTCAGGATGGCTTATGTGTTTCCACCCTTCCCGCTGCTTCCTCGATTGATTGCCAAAATCAAACAGGAGAGAGCATCAGTGATTCTAATAGCGCCTGCATGGCCGCGCAGGACTTGGTATGCAGATCTAGTGGGCATGTCATCCTGTCCGCCGTGGTCTCTACCTCTAAGACAGGACCTTCTGATTCAGGGTCCATTCAAACATCAAAGTCTAACTTCTCTGAAGCTGACTGCTTGGAAATTGAACGCTTGATTTTATCAAAACGTGGGTTTTCTGAGTCGGTTATTGATACCCTGATACAGGCTAGGAAGCCTGTTACCAGAAAGATTTACCATAAAATATGGCGTAAATACCTATACTGGTGTGAATCCAAAGATTACTCCTGGAGTAAGGTTAGGATTCCTAGGATATTGTCTTTTCTACAAGAAGGTTTAGAAAAGGGTTTATCGGCTAGTTCATTAAAGGGACAGATCTCAGCTCTGTCCATCTTGTTACACAGGCGTCTGTCAGAAAATTCAGACATCCAGGCCTTTTGTCAGGCTTTAGCTAGGATCAAGCCTGTGTTTAAAACTGTTGCTCCGCCATGGAGTTTAAACTTAGTTCTTAACGTTTTACAGGGTGTTCCGTTTGAACCCCTTCATTCCATTGATATAAGATTGTTATCTTGGAAAGTTCTATTTTTAATGGCTATTTCCTCGGCTCGAAGAGTCTCTGAGTTATCAGCCCTACATTGTGATTTTCCTTATCTGATCTTTCACTCAGACAAGGTAGTTCTGCGTACTAAACCTGGGTTCTTACCTAAGGTTGTCTCTAACAGGAATATCAATCAAGAGATTGTTGTTCCCTCCTTGTGTCCAAATCCTTCTTCAAAGAAGGAACGTCTTCTACACAATCTGGATGTAGTTCGTGCCCTCAAGTTCTACTTGCAGGCAACTAAAGATTTTCGTCAAACTTCTTCCCTGTTTGTCGTTTATTCAGGACAGAGGAGAGGTCAAAAAGCTTCTGCTACCTCTCTCTCTTTTTGGCTTCGTAGCATAATACGTTTAGCCTATGAGACTGCTGGACAGCAGCCTCCTGAAAGAATTACAGCTCATTCCACTAGAGCTGTGGCTTCCACTTGGGCCTTTAAGAATGAGGCCTCTGTTGAACAGATTTGCAAGGCTGCAACTTGGTCTTCGCTTCATACTTTTTCCAAATTTTACAAATTTGACACTTTTGCTTCTTCGGAGGCTATTTTTGGGAGAAAGGTTCTTCAGGCAGTGGTTCCTTCTGTATAATGAGCCTGCCTATCCCTCCCGTCATCCGTGTACTTTTGCTTTGGTATTGGTATCCCAGAAGTAATGATGACCCGTGGACTGATCACACATAACAGAAGAAAACATAATTTATGCTTACCTGATAAATTCCTTTCTTCTGTTGTGTGATCAGTCCACGGCCCGCCCTGTTTTTTAAGGCAGGTACATATTTTTTAAATTATAATTCAGTCACCACTACACCCTTGGCTTCTCCTTTCTCGTTGGTCTTTGGTCGAATGACTGGAGGTGACGTAGAGGGGAGGAGCTATATAGCAACTCTGCTGGGTGAATCCTCTTGCACTTCCTGTAGGGGAGCAGATAATATCCCAGAAGTAATGATGACCCGTGGACTGATCACACAACAGAAGAAAGGAATTTATCAGGTAAGCATAAATTATGTTTTCTTTAAACTAAACCCACAATCAAATATGCATATACTAATACAATAAAATTAATATAAATACCTGAATTCTTTTTATTAGTAAATATCTATGAGCACATTGAAATATATATATATTTGTAAGAATCAGAATATGAGTCAATATTATATGCGTTTAAAACTATTAAAATATGCTATGCCAAATTCATTAAAAGGTTACCTTATTCGCAATAGAAATTTCACTCAGTTAACACAATGAGACTTAAAATCTTTAACTACTAACATCCAAACAATGCAACTCTAACAGTGCTTAGTAAACAATAGGGCAATATATATATATATATACTCAGCTAATTAGCTGCAATTGATTCTAATACAATTCTAATTAGGATACTAAAAATACATATATTCTTACTGTGAACATTTACTTTAAAATGTCTATTTATTTAAACTGGAACAGATCCTTATTTACTTATAGCTAAAACTAATTCTCAGATGTGTGTATACATATATATATTCTATATTTTGCACAGATTAATTATTTAGCATGCAAGAGACAAACTTATACTTTATATATAGGACTATGAATATAAGCAAAAATGCAGACTGCTCTCTTTAAATCTATTAAATACAACTTGACTATGTTCTTACCAATAACCTTTGTTTCAAATTTTAAAAATTAGAACAATTATACTTCACCAATTTGAACCAATTTGTAGGGGTCTTTAGGTCATCTCATTTGAAGGAAAGTTATTGCATAGATTAGGGATAAGCTTCCAGTTCCCTGCTGAAGTGAAATGTGTTCCCAGGCAGCCAAAATCAAAATCACTTAGTCTCAGCAAGTCACAAAAAAAACTGTGTGTCCCTTTCTGCATTGACTATTCTGATGATTGATGACCTGTTTCGTTCACGCCCACGGTGCTTTTCTCTTCTCATTGGACAAATCTAGGGAATGCTCCCCATTGGCTCAGTATATATTGTTGCTATGGAAATGCATCTTTTAAACATTTAAGTCTCTTAACTGTCATACTGGGTTCTGGCCCTCGGGTGGCAGCAGACGAACACAAACAGATTCATCCAAACATTTCTAATATATAGAGCTGCAACAACTAATCGTCATAATCGATAATAATCAATTATGAAAATAGTTGTCAACGAATCTCATAATCGATTAGTTGGTTTGCAATTAGTTGGTCTGTGCACAACACCAGCTGCTTCACTCCAATGAACTCCTGCACTTGGTATTGTGTTTTATGGTTATGTCCTTAGCCTAAAGGACGTCTACAGATGTCTACTTTTCACTTTTTGAAGACAGTATACGTTTACAACTACCCCTGGCTTATTTGCAACCCAGATATAATAGTCATCATTTGGATTGTTATTTGGCGATTTGGAACTATGCTTTTCATGATATAGTGCCAAGCTTGTTGTTTACACCTTGCCCCTAGATTGATGGGAGTTATTTAAATTGATGTGCACTATTATCTGTTTGCACAATTAGCGTATTGCTTGCTATTGCTGATTATATATACTGTATAAATAAATGTGTAAGTCTTTGTCCTGTTATTGATATACAGTCCTTAGCGCTTTTGATTTAGTTTTTTATTGTTTTTTTATATTTTTAATAAATTGTGATAGGTACCAGATTCAACCTTTATAAGTATATATTCGTTATTTCTTCTGTTATGTGTGATCAGTCCACGGGTCATCATTACTTCTGGGATATTATCTGCTCCCCTACAGGAAGTGCAAGAGGATTCACCCAGCAGAGTTGCTATATAGCTCCTCCCCTCTACGTCACCCCCAGTCATTCTCTTGCACCCAAAGACTAGATAGGAGGTGTGAGAGGACTATGGTGATTATACTTAGTTTTTATAACTTCAATCAAAAGTTTGTTATTTTACAATAGCACCGGAGCGTGTTATTACTTCTCTGGCAGAGTTTGAAGAAGAATCTACCAGAGTTTTTCTTATGATTTTAACCGGAGTAGTTAAGATCATATTGCTGTTTCTCGGCCATCTGAGGGAGGTAAAAGCTTCAGATCAGGGGACAGCGGGCAGTTGAATCTGCATTGAGGTATGTAGCAGTTTTTATTTTCTGAATGGAATTGATGAGAAAATCCTGCTATACCGTTATAATGACATGTATGTATACTCTACACTTCAGTGTTCTGGGGATGGTATTTCACCGGAATTACTCTGTAAAAATACATTACACCTTTTAATAGGTATTTAATTCATGTTAAACGTTTTTGCTGGAATGTAGAATCGTTTGCATTTCTGAGGTACTGAGTGAATAAATATTTGGGCATTATTTTTCCACTTGGCAGTTTGCTTGTTTTGATTATGACAGTTTCGTTTCTCTCTCACTGCTGTGTGTGAGGGGGAGGGGCCGTTTTTGGCGCTCTTTGCTACGCATCAAAAATTTCCAGTCAGTTACACTTATATTTTCTGCATGATCCGGTTCATCTCTAACAGAACTCAGGGGTCTTCAAACTTCTTTGAAGGGAAGTAGATTCTCTCAGCAGAGCTGTGAGATTTATATAGTGACTGTGTTTTAAAACGTTGCTCTGTGATTTTTATGTTTAAAATTTAATTAGTATTGCTTTACTAATGGGAACAAACCTTTGCTAACAAGTTATGTTGTTTTTAAAGAGTGATGCTATAACTGTTTTTCAGTTCATTATTTCAACTGTCATTTAATCGTTTAGTGCTTCTTTGAGGCACAGTACGTTTTTGTTAAATAAGATTGTAACCAAGTTGCATGTTTATTGCTAGTGTGTTAAACATGTCTGATTCAGAGGAAGATACCTGTGTCATTTGTTCCAATGCCAAGGTGGAGCCCAATAGAAATTTATGTACTAACTGTATTGATGCTACTTTAAATAAAAGCCAATCTGTACAAATTGAACAAATTTCACCAAACAGCGAGGGGAGAGTTATGCCGTCTAACTCGCCTCACGTGTCAGTACCTGCGTCTCCCGCCCGGGAGGTGCGTGATATTATGGCGCCTAGTACATCTGGGCAGCCATTACAGATAACATTACAAGATATGGCTACTGTTATGACTGAAGTTTTGACTAAGTTACCAGAACTAAGAGGCAAGCGTGATCACTCTGGGGTGAGAACAGAGTGCGCTGATAATTCTAGGGCCATGTCTGATACTGCGTCACAGCTTGCAGAGCATGAGGACGGAGAGCTTCATTCTGTAGGTGACGGTTCTGATCCAAGCAGATTGGATTCAGATATTTCAAATTTTAAATTTAAATTGGAAAACCTCCGTGTATTACTAGGGGAGGTCTTAGCGGCTCTTAACGATTGTAACACTGTTGCAATACCAGAGAAAATGTGTAGGTTGGATAAATACTTTGCGGTACCGGCGAGTACTGACGTTTTTCCTATACCTAAGAGATTAACTGAAATTGTTACTAAGGAGTGGGATAGACCCGGTGTGCCGTTCTCACCCCCTCCAATATTTAGAAAGATGTTTCCAATAGACGCCACCACACGGGACTTATGGCAAACGGTCCCTAAGGTGGAGGGAGCAGTTTCTACTTTAGCTAAGCGCACCACTATCCCGGTGGAGGATAGCTGTGCTTTTTCAGATCCTATGGATAAAAAATTAGAGGGTTACCTTAAGAAAATGTTTGTTCAACAAGGTTTGATATTGCAACCCCTTGCATGCATCGCGCCGATTACGGCTGCGGCAGCATTTTGGATTGAGTCTCTGGAAGAGAACCTTAGTTCCGCTACGCTGGACGACATTACGGACAGGCTTAGAGTCCTTAAACTAGCTAATTCATTCGTTTCGGAGGCCGTAGTACATTTAACCAAACTTACGGCTAAGAATTCAGGATTCGCCATTCAGGCACGTAGGGCGCTGTGGCTAAAATCCTGGTCGGCTGATGTAACTTCTAAGTCCAAATTACTTAATATACCTTTCAAGGGGCAAACTTTATTTGGGCCCGGTTTGAAAGAAATTATCGCTGACATTACAGGAGGTAAGGGCCACGCTCTACCTCAAGACAAGGCCAAAGCTAAGGCTAGACAGTCTAATTTTCGTCCCTTTCGGAATTTCAAAGCAGGTGCAGCATCAACTTCCACTGCACCAAAACAGGAAGGAGCTGTTGCTCGTTACAGACAAGGCTGGAAACCTAACCAGTCCTGGAATAAGGGCAAGCAGGCCAGAAAACCTGCTGCTGCCCCTAAGACAGCATGAACCGAGGGCCCCCGATCCGGGACCGGATCTAGTGGGGGGCAGACTCTCTCTCTTCGCCCAGGCTTGGGCAAGAGATGTCCAGGATCCCTGGGCGCTAGAGATCATATCTCAGGGATACCTTCTAGACTTCAAATTATCTCCCCCACGAGGGAGATTTCAGCTGTCAAGGTTGTCAACAAACCAAATAAAGAAAGACGCGTTTCTACGCTGTGTACAAGATCTATTATTAATGGGAGTGATCCATCCGGTTCCGCGGTCGGAACAAGGACAAGGGTTTTACTCAAACCTGTTTGTGGTTCCCAAAAAAGAGGGAACTTTCAGGCCAATCTTGGATTTAAAGATCCTAAACAAATTCCTAAGAGTTCCATCGTTCAAAATGGAAACTATTCGGACAATCTTACCCATGATCCAAAAGGGTCAGTACATGACCACAGTGGATTTAAAGGATGCTTACCTTCACATACCGATTCACAAAGATCATTACCGGTATCTAAGGTTTGCCTTCTTAGACAGGCATTACCAGTTTGTAGCTCTTCCATTCGGATTGGCTACGGCTCCAAGAATCTTCACAAAGGTTCTGGGTGCCCTTCTGGCGGTTCTGAGACCGCGAGGAATTTCGGTAGCTCCGTACCTAGACGACATTCTGATACAAGCTTCAAGCTTTCAAACTGCCAAGTCTCATACAGAGTTAGTTCTGGCATTTCTAAGGTCGCATGGATGGAAAGTGAACGAAAAGAAGAGTTCTCTCTTGCCTCTCACAAGGGTTCCATTTTTGGGGACTCTTATAGATTCCGTAGAAATGAAGATTTATCTGACAGAAGACAGATTAACAAAGCTTCTAAATGCATGCCGTGTCCTTCATTCCATTCAACTCCCGTCAGTAGCTCAATGCATGGAGGTGATCGGCTTAATGGTAGCAGCAATGGACATAGTTCCCTTTGCACGCCTACATCTCAGACCGCTGCAATTGTGCATGCTGAGTCAGTGGAATGGGGATTACTCAGATTTGTCCCCCACTCTGAATCTGGATCAAGAGACCAGAAACTCTCTTCTATGGTGGCTTTCTCGGCCACATCTGTCCAGGGGGATGCCTTTCAGCAGGCCGGACTGGACAATTGTAACAACAGACGCCAGCCTTCTAGGTTGGGGCGCTGTCTGGAATTCTCTGAAGGCTCAGGGACAATGGAGTCAGGAGGAAAGTCTCCTGCCAATAAACATTCTGGAATTGAGAGCAGTTCTCAATGCCCTTCTAGCTTGGCCCCAGTTAAAGACTCGGGGGTTCATCAGGTTTCAGTCGGACAACATCACGACTGTAGCTTACATCAACCATCAGGGAGGGACAAGAAGCTCCCTAGCAATGATAGAAGTATCAAAGATAATTCGCTGGGCAGAGTATCACTCTTGCCACCTGTCAGCAATCCACATCCCGGGAGTGGAGAACTGGGAGGCGGATTTCTTGAGTCGCCAGACTCTTCATCCGGGGGAGTGGGAACTTCATCCGGAGGTCTTTGCCCAAATACTTCGACGTTGGGGCAAACCAGAGATAGATCTCATGGCGTCTCGCCGGAACGCCAAACTTCCTCGCTACGGATCCAGATCCAGGGATCCGGGAGCGGTTCTGATAGATGCTTTGACAGCACCTTGGAACTTCAGGATGGCTTATGTGTTTCCACCCTTCCCGCTGCTTCCTCGATTGATTGCCAAAATCAAACAGGAGAGAGCATCAGTGATTCTAATAGCGCCTGCATGGCCGCGCAGGACTTGGTATGCAGATCTAGTGGACATGTCATCCTGTCCGCCGTGGTCTCTACCTCTAAGACAGGACCTTCTGATTCAGGGTCCATTCAAACATCAAAGTCTAACTTCTCTGAAGCTGACTGCTTGGAAATTGAACGCTTGATTTTATCAAAACGTGGGTTTTCTGAGTCGGTTATTGATACCCTGATACAGGCTAGGAAGCCTGTTACCAGAAAGATTTACCATAAAATATGGCGTAAATACCTATACTGGTGTGAATCCAAAGATTACTCCTGGAGTAAGGTTAGGATTCCTAGGATATTGTCTTTTCTACAAGAAGGTTTAGAAAAGGGTTTATCGGCTAGCTCATTAAAGGGACAGATCTCAGCTCTGTCCATCTTGTTACACAGGCGTCTGTCAGAAAATTCAGACATCCAGGCCTTTTGTCAGGCTTTAGCTAGGATCAAGCCTGTGTTTAAAACTGTTGCTCCGCCATGGAGTTTAAACTTAGTTCTTAACGTTTTACAGGGTGTTCCGTTTGAACCCCTTCATTCCATTGATATAAGATTGTTATCTTGGAAAGTTCTATTTTTAATGGCTATTTCCTCGGCTCGAAGAGTCTCTGAGTTATCAGCCCTTCATTGTGATTCTCCTTATCTGATCTTTCACTCAGACAAGGTAGTTCTGCGTACTAAACCTGGGTTCTTACCTAAGGTTGTCTCTAACAGGAATATCAATCAAGAGATTGTTGTTCCCTCCTTGTGTCCAAATCCTTCTTCAAAGAAGGAACGTCTTCTACACAATCTGGATGTAGTTCGTGCCCTCAAGTTCTACTTGCAGGCAACTAAAGATTTTCGCCAAACTTCTTCCCTGTTTGTCGTTTATTCTGGACAGAGGAGAGGTCAAAAAGCTTCTGCTACCTCTCTCTCTTTTTGGCTTCGTAGCATAATACGTTTAGCCTATGAGACTGCTGGACAGCAGCCTCCTGAAAGAATTACAGCTCACTCCACTAGAGCTGTGGCTTCCACTTGGGCCTTTAAGAATGAGGCCTCTGTTGAACAGATTTGCAAGGCTGCAACTTGGTCTTCACTTCATACTTTTTCCAAATTTTACAAATTTGACACTTTTGCTTCTTCGGAGGCTATTTTTGGGAGAAAGGTTCTTCAGGCAGTGGTTCCTTCTGTATAATGAGCCTGCCTATCCCTCCCGTCATCCGTGTACTTTTGCTTTGGTATTGGTATCCCAGAAGTAATGATGACCCGTGGACTGATCACACATAACAGAAGAAAACATAATTTATGCTTACCTGATAAATTCCTTTCTTCTGTTGTGTGATCAGTCCACGGCCCGCCCTGTTTTTTAAGGCAGGTACATATTTTTTAAATTATAATTCAGTCACCACTACACCCTTGGCTTCTCCTTTCTCGTTGGTCTTTGGTCGAATGACTGGAGGTGACGTAGAGGGGAGGAGCTATATAGCAACTCTGCTGGGTGAATCCTCTTGCACTTCCTGTAGGGGAGCAGATAATATCCCAGAAGTAATGATGACCCGTGGACTGATCACACAACAGAAGAAAGGAATTTATCAGGTAAGCATAAATTATGTTTTTTAGAGCGGACTAGATATTTCCCCCTACCTTATAGCTGGTTATTTACCATTGCATATAGATATTCAAGATATTTTTATGTTAGAATGAAGTCAATGGTTACTTTATTGAGAGGTCCCTTGCAAGGTAGAACACACTTAGCATTGGTGAAGAGCTAACAAAGATAAATATCCCACTTTGGTGAAATTGGCAAAACCCTACTTATACACCTCAACAGCCTTTTCTCTGCTGCAGGAAATATAGCTGCAAACAGAGAACCAGCCTTAGCCAGAAGCATGTGGACATGTTGAGATTTTTGCATTTCAATGCAAAGTTTCTGAAAGAGTGAATAACAGAATGTTATTAACAGTGATAGTCTAACTCTTTCTAGTTCTACCTCTTTTCAAACAGTTTGTGGTTTGTTTTGTTTAATTATAAAACTGTGCTCTGCTTCTTGAAGAAACAGTTGTGTTAATGTAAAGTTTTAGTCTGAAGTTTATATTTGTAACACTCATTATGTGGATTTTAATTTAAAACATAGAAAACTATTATTGATTCTCTTTTTATCCGATTAGTCGATTAATCGAAAAAATAATCATCCGATTAATCGATTATGAAAATAATCGTTAGTTGCAGCCCTACTAATATATATGTCTCTAAATTTGACATATCCCATATAATGATTATATTAAACAACACTACAACATTGCATCTATTACTTATAATCCGAATTCCAGGCAGGATGGCCTCATGTCAATTTTCTGATCATTCCAATACCAAGCACCATTATATTATATCAAAATAAGTACACTGTTAATTTAATTTTCCCTATTAAACATATTATAATTTATTGCATTAGTAAATTTCTCTTGTTAGCATTTATATTTCATTTAGCCTAACTTGTTGTATTGAGCTAAACGCTCATGTTTCTTCATATCTCCTCCTGCACTGTTGATGGTCACCCAGTGTCCGGTTCCACATCACATGACCAGAACTTACTATTCCCCAAACGCAGATTCATAAATAAAGTCTACAGAGCAGCACCAACATTTAGATTTTGCAAACACTGTGGACAATTATTGCACGCTGGAACAAGCTGTTAAATTTTAGTATAATTATTCCTGGGTAGTGAGCATATGATGACTATGGTACTTGCTACAAAACAGAAATCATTGTATCTGAACTTCTCACCTCTATATTTGTGCAATCAACGTCTGTATTTCTGGTGTCAAGCAGGCTGTGAGAATTTGTTTTGTAGCAAGTACCTTAGCCATCATATCCTTACTACCTAGTCTTGCCATATCCTGTTTCTGGTGTCAAGCAGGCAGTGAGTATTTGTTTTGTAGCAAGTACCTTAGCCATCATATCCTTACTACCTAGTCTTGCCATATCCTGTTTCTGGTGTCAAGCAGGCTGTGAGTATTTGTTTTGTAGCAAGTACCTTAGCCATCATATCCTTACTACCTAGTCTTGCTATATCCTGTTTCTGGTGTCAAGCAGGCAGTGACAATTTGTTTTGTAGCAAGTACCTTAGCCATCATATCCTTACTACCTAGTCTTGCCATATCCTGTTTCTGCTGTCAAGCAGGCTGTGAGAATTTGTTTTGTAGCAAGTACCTTAGCCATCATATCCTTACTAACTAGTCTTGCCATATCCTGTTTCTGGTGTCAAGCAGGATGTGAGAATTTGTTTTGTAGCAAGTACCTTAGCCATCATATCCTTACTACCTAGTCTTGCCATATCCTGTTTCTGGTGTCAATCAGGCAGTGAGAATTTGTTTTGTAGCAAGTACCTTATCCATCATATCCTTACTACCTAGTCTTGCCATATCCTGTTTCTGGTGTCAAGCATCATGTGAGTATTTGTTTTGTAGCAAGTACCTTATCCGTCATATCCTTACTACCTAGTCTTGTCATGTCAGGTTTCTGCTGTCACTCAGGCTGTGAGTATTTGTTTTGTAGCAAGTACCTTAGCCATCATATCCTTACTACCTAGTCTTGCCATATCCTGTTTCTGGTGTCAATCAGGCTGTGAGAATTTGTTTTGTAGCAAGTACCTTAGCCATCATATCCTTACTACCTAGTCTTGCCATATCCTGTTTCTGGTGTCAAGCAGGCTGTGAGAATTTGTTTTGTAGCAAGTACCTTAGCCATCATATCCTTACTACCTAGTCTTGCCATATCCTGTTTCTGGTGTCAAGCAGGCTGTGAGAATTTGTTTTGTAGCAAGTACCTTATCCATCATATCCTTACTACCTAGTCTTGCCATATCCTGTTTCTGGTGTCAAGCATCATGTGAGTATTTGTTTTGTAGCAAGTACCTTATCCGTCATATCCTTACTACCTAGTCTTGTCATGTCATGTTTCTGCTGTCACTCAGGCTGTGAGTATTTGTTTTGTAGCAAGTACCTTAGCCATCATATCCTTACTACCTAGTCTTGCCATATCCTGTTTCTGCTGTCACTCAGGCAGTGAGAATTTGTTTTGTAGCAAGTACCTTAGCCATCATATCCTTACTACCTAGTCTTGTCATATCCTGTTTCTGCTGTCACTCAGGCAGTGAGAATTTGTTTTGTAGCAAGTACCTTATCCATCATATCCTTACTACCTAGTCTTGCCATATCCTGTTTCTGCTGTCACTCAGGCTGTGAGAATTTGTTTTGTAGCAAGTACCTTAGCCATCATATCCTTACTACCTAGTCTTGCCATATCCTGTTTCTGGTGTCAAGCATGATGTGAGTATTTGTTTTGTAGAAAGTACCTTATCCGTCATATCCTTACTACCTAGTCTTGTCATGTCATGTTTCTGGTGTCAAGCAGGCTGTGAGAATTTGTTTTGTAGCAAGTACCTTATCCATCATATCCTTACTACCTAGTGTTGCCATATCCTGTTTCTGGTGTCAAGCAGGCTGTGAGAATTTGTTTTGTAGCAAGTACCTTAGCCATCATATCCTTACTACCTAGTCTTGCCATATCATGTTTCCTTCTTAATATGAGGAGAGTCCACGGCTTCATTCCTTACTTGTGGGAATACAGAACCTGGCCACCAGGAGGAGGCAAAGACACCCCCAGCCAACGGCTTAAATACCTCCCCAACTTCCCTCAGTGAGAACAATGACGAAAGAGTCTGGAGATGCAGGGAGAGTCTTTCTGCAAACCCATCCAGACTCATGTTAACCGCTCCTTAAGCAATCAGCATTGACGAGTTTCGCTGCCTGCTTTTATTCACTCAAGTCCATGTCAGAAACCCTGCTACAATCTGTCAAACTTGAAGGACCGTGTCACTGTTCCACGGCATAGATTCCGGTAGGATTGTTTCATTATTTTACACACGTTAACGCTAGAAGGCAGGGTCACAGTGGGACTCCTTTATCTTTATGGAATCAATGGTTAATATCTTGAGTGGGTGCAGGACCTACTTTTTATGGGAATGGTATCCTAAGATGGCTTAGTGGTGAACTTTGCTGCTTTGGAAGCTGAAAGTCAAGAGTTCAAATCAAGCTGTGGCTATGTACTCTTCATACTGCATGACCTTCTTTTTCTGGTATGAAGAGTGGTGATTCCCCTGGCATAAGGCCAGGTTTTCCAGGATCCTTATTTTCTCTGGGATGCTCTGGAGAAGGGCCTTTTTCTGTGGCTCCCTTAGGGGACAGATTTTGTCCCTATTGGTTTTACCGCTTGAGAGGCTCACAGAGCTTCCAGATGTCCAGTCTTTGGTTCAGGCTTTGAATAGATCAGGCCTGTGTTTAGATCTAGTGCTAATCTTGAGAGTTTGTGAGTGAAAAAGGTATTAGGTTAACTGCGCTTAGAAACCCTATTAAGCCTATGAGAAAATTTGAGGGACCCCACCCTCTGTGATAATTGAAAACACAAGATCAAAACTGGAAAAAATCCAGAGAAAATCTTTAAATCATAAGCGCTACTGAAAGCTTAAAATAGGTAACATATAATATATAAACAAATGTGTATATATGTGTAAAATATTAAACACGATGTGGAAAAAAATAAAAATATAAAAACTATATATATGTGATCAAAAAATGTGAAAAAAGAGCCTAATTGGCTACAAAAGCTAATACTTTGAATATTTAAAAAAGTGAATCAAATTAATAGCCAATAAAGGCTAAAATAAAGACAAACCAATTTGAAGCTGAAATGAAATAAAGAAGCCGGATCACACAGCAGAAGGGTTACCAAATAAAGGTTTTCACTTTTACTTACACCGGGTCTGGTGAAAAGATGTCCGAAAGTCCCTTCAGTGGCTAACAGCTCACAGCGGTATATCCTTTCCAGCAGCAAAGAGATCCTTTCTGGCGGCTTCCAACAGTATATCCTTCCTAGCGGCAGTACGATTTGGTGATCAGCTGGAACACCCGTCCGAATCACTCTCTAGCCGAATGATAACTTGCTTTTCAGCTTGCAAATGACAGGCCCTGTGGGGAGATGCTGGTATGTGTGCAGCCCAGCTGCTAGATTATGAATAGTGCAGTGACTGCACGTTTTTTCCATATGTATTATTATTATTGGCCCTGTATTGATAGCTATATAGCAATAGATGTTATATGTTATATAACTTTTTTTATTTGATATTAAAATACGATACAATGGCTCTATTTATTTCAACTAATATATTAAGTAGCAATCAGCTCTATTTATTTCAACTAATATATTAAGTAGCAATCAGAACAAATCTAATGATATCAATGATTGCTACTTAATATATTAGTTGAAATAAATAGAGCCATTGTATCGTATTTTAATATCAAATAAAAAAAGTTATATAACATATAACATCTATCTAACATATATCAATAATGGTGATTTTTTTTTTTTTTTAAACAAACTTTGCAATGTATTTTCATTACTTGATTTGTTCTGTTTTCCTCCAATTTTTTACTGCCCTAGAAATCATGGAATTCAACATGTCCCACAGTGATTGCTGGATCACTGCAGGTGCTCATTTATATCTGCCAATGGATTCTAGCATTTCTGGGGCAGTTAAAAAAAAAAAAAAATTTGAAGGAAAATAGGGCAAATCAAATAATAAAAGTACATTGCAAAGTTTGTTTTTTAAACACACAATGGTGAATATTTGTTTGTTTTAAAGAAACTTTGCAATGCAGTTTTCCCTATTTTCCTCAAATGTTCTTGTATTTTTCCCCCACTTCCCCTAGAAAATGCTAGAATCCATTTGCGGATATATACATGAGCTCCTGCAGTGATCCAGCAATCACTGTGTATAATGTTGCATTCCATCAATTGACAGTGAAAAAACACAGAAAGAAATGATGGAAAATAAGGCAAATCAAATTATGAAAATGAAATGCAAAGTGTGCAAGAACAGGACACACACACAGTTTTAATTACTGCAAAAATATCCGATTTATTTTCACAATATCCAGTTACTATGAGAAAATAATTCACGCAATCCTAAATTACAAGCAGCTGAAAAATGGGGTTTAACATTGAATAGCCTGGCAATTTAAAATGTTAAACATCTCAGATTTAAATTATTTGTCTGTATATTTGTTTATATAATACTCTGCACAATAGTGCCACTAGATTACATTTAACAGACTATTCAATGTTAAACCCCATTTTTCAGATCATTTTTCTCCAACATAGGTGTGTCTGGTCCACGGCGTCATCCTTACTTGTGGGATATTCTCTTCCCCAACAGGAAATGGCAAAGAGCCCAGCAAAGCTGGTCACATGATCCCTCCTAGGCTCCGCCTTCCCCAGTCATTCTCTTTGCCGTTGTACAGGCAACATCTCCACGGAGATGGCTTAGAGTTTTTTGGTGTTTAACTGTAGTTTTTATTCTTCAATCAAGAGTTTGTTATTTTAAAATAGTGCTGGTATGTACTATTTACTCTGAAACAGAAAAGTGATGAAGATTTCTGTTTGTAAGAGGAAAATGATTTTAGCAACCGTTACTAAAATCGATGGCTGTTTCCACACAGGACTGTTGAGAGGAATTAACTTCAGTTGGGGGAAACAGTGAGCAGACTTTTGCTGCTTGAGGTATGACACATTTCTAACAAGACGATGTAATGTTGGAAGCTGTCATTTTCCCTATGGGATCCGGTAAGCCATTTTTATTACATAAGAATAAAGGGCTTCACAAGGGCTTTTAAGACTGGTAGACATTTTCTGGGCTAAAACGATTGATATATAAGCATTTTTAATACTTCATAGCTTTGAGGAATTATTTTATTCTTGGGAATTATGTAAAATAACCGGCAGGCACTGTATTGGACACCTTATTCTCTAGGGGCTTTCCCTAATCATAGGCAGAGCCTCATTTTCGCGCCTCTATTGCGCACTTGTTTTTGGGAAGCATGACATGCAGATGCATGTGTGAGGAGCTCTGATACATAGAAAAGGCTTTCTGAAGGCGTCATTTGGTATCGTATTCCCCTTTGGGCTTGGTTGGGTCTCAGCAAAGCAGATACCAGGGACTGTATAGGGGTTAAATATAAAAACGGCTCCGGTTCCGTTATTTTAAGAGTTAAAGCTTTCAAATTTGGTGTGCAATACTTTTAAGGCTTTAAGACACTGTGGTGAAATTTTGGTGAATTTTGAACAATTCCTTCATACTTTTTCACATTTGCAGTAATAAAGTGTGTTCAGTTTAAAATTTAAAGTGACAGTAACGGTTTTATTTTAAAACGTTTTTTGTACTTTGTTATCAAGTTTATGCCTGTTTAACATGTCTGAACTACCAGATAGACTGTGTTCTGTATGTGGGGAAGCCAAGGTTCCTTCTCATTTAAATAGATGTGATTTATGTGACACAAAATTTAGAGAAAATGATGCCCAAGATGATTCCTCAAGTGAGGGGAGTAAGCATGGTACTGCATCATCCCCTCCTTCGTCTACGCCAGTCTTGCCCACACAGGAGGCCCCTAGTACATCTAGTGCGCCAATACTCCTTACTATGCAACAATTAACGGCTGTAATGGATAATTCTATCAAAAACATTTTAGCCAAAATGCCCACTTATCAGCGAAAGCGCGACTGCTCTGTTTTAGAAAATACGGAAGAGCATGAGGACGCTGATGATATTGGTTCTGAAGTGCCCCTACACCAGTCTGAGGGGGCCAGGGAGGTTTTGTCTGAGGGAGAAATTTCAGATTCAGGGAAAATTTCTCAACAAGCTGAACCTGATGTGATTACATTCAAATTTAAATTAGAACATCTCTGCGCTCTGCTTAAGGAGGTGTTATCTACTCTGGATGATTGTGAGAATTTGGTCATTCCAGAGAAATTATGTAAGATGGACAAGTTCCTAGAGGTCCCGGGGCCCCCCGAAGCTTTTCCTATACCCAAGCGGGTGGCGGATATTGTAAACAAAGAATGGGAAAGGCCCGGCATACCTTTCGTCCCTCCCCCTATATTCAAGAAATTGTTTCCTATGGTCGACCCCAGAAAGGACTTATGGCAGACAGTCCCCAAGGTCGAGGGGGCGGTTTCTACTCTAAACAAACGCACCACTATACCCATAGAAGATAGTTGTGCTTTCAAAGATCCTATGGATAAAAAATTAGAGGGTTTGCTTAAAAAGATGTTTGTTCAGCAAGGTTACCTTCTACAACCAATTTCATGCATTGTTCCTGTCACTACAGCAGCGTGTTTCTGGTTCGATGAACTAGAAAAGGCGCTCAATAAAGATTCTTCTTATGAGGAGATTTTGGACAGAATCCATGCTCTCAAATTGGCTAACTCTTTCACCTTAGACGCCACTTTGCAATTGGCTAGATTAGCGGCGAAAAATTCTGGGTTTGCTATTGTGGCGCGCAGAGCGCTTTGGCTAAAATCTTGGTCAGCGGATGCGTCTTCCAAGAATAAATTGCTTAACATTTCTTTCAAGGGGAAAACGCTGTTTGGCCCTGACTTGAAAGAGATTATTTCTGATATCACTGGGGGTAAGGGCCACGCCCTTCCTCAGGATAGGTCTTTCAAGGCTAAAAATAAACCAAATTTTCGTCCCTTTCGCAGAAACGGACCAGCCCCAAGTGCTACATCCTCTAAGCAAGAGGGTAATACTTCTCAAGCCAAGCCAGCCTGGAGGCCAATGCAAGGCTGGAACAAAGGTAAGCAGGCCAAGAAACCTGCCACTGCTACCAAGACAGCATGAGATGTTGGCCCCCGATCCGGGACCGGATCTGGTGGGGGGCAGACTCTCTCTCTTCGCTCAGGCTTGGGCAAGAGATGTTCTGGATCCTTGGGCGCTGGAAATAGTCTCCCAAGGTTATCTTCTGGAATTCAAGGGGCTTCCCCCAAGGGGGAGGTTCCACAGGTCTCAATTGTCTTCAGACCACATAAAAAAACAGGCATTCTTACATTGTGTAGAAGACCTGTTAAAAATGGGAGTGATTCATCCTGTTCCATTAGGAGAACAAGGGATGGGGTTCTACTCCAATCTGTTCATAGTTCCCATAAAAGAGGGAACATTCAGACCAATCTTAGATCTCAAGATCCTAAACAAGTTTCTCAAGGTTCCATCGTTCAAAATGGAAACCATTCGAACAATTCTTCCTTCCATCCAGGAAGGTCAATTCATGACCACGGTGGATTTAAAGGATGCGTATCTACATATTCCTATCCACAAGGAACATCATCGGTTCCTAAGGTTCGCCTTTCTGGACAAGCATTACCAGTTTGTGGCACTTCCGTTCGGATTAGCCACTGCTCCAAGAATTTTCACAAAGGTACTGGGGTCCCTTCTAGCGGTGCTAAGACCAAGGGGCATTGCAGTAGTACCTTACTTGGACGACATTCTGATTCAAGCGTCGTCCCTTCCACAAGCAAAGGCTCACACGGACATCGTCCTGGCCTTTCTCAGATCTCACGGGTGGAAAGTGAACGTAGAAAAAAGTTCTCTATCTCCGTCAACAAGAGTTCCCTTCTTGGGAACGATAATAGACTCCTTAGAAATGAGGATTTTTCTGACAGAGGCCAGAAAATCAAAACTTCTAAACTCTTGTCAAGTACTTCATTCTGTTCCTCTTCCTTCCATAGCGCAGTGCATGGAAGTAATAGGTTTGATGGTCGCGGCAATGGACATAGTTCCTTTTGCGCGAATTCATCTGAGACCATTACAACTGTGCATGCTCAGTCAGTGGAATGGGGATTATACAGACTTGTCTCCGACGATACAAGTAGATCAGAGGACCAGAGATTCACTCCGTTGGTGGCTGTCCCTGCACAACCTGTCACAGGGGATGAGCTTCCGCAGACCAGAGTGGGTCATTGTCACGACCGACGCCAGTCTGGTGGGCTGGGGCGCGGTCTGGGGACTCCTGAAAGCTCAGGGTCTTTGGTCTCGGGAAGAATATCTTCTCCCGATAAATATTCTGGAACTAAGAGCGATATTCAATGCTCTCAAGGCTTGGCCTCAGCTAGCAAAGGCCAAATTCATACGGTTTCAATCGGACAACATGACGACTGTTGCGTACATCAACCATCAGGGGGGAACAAGGAGTTCCCTGGCGATGGAAGAAGTGACCAAAATCATTCATTGGGCGGAGTCTCACTCCTGCCACTTGTCTGCAATCCACATTCCAGGAGTGGAAAATTGGGAAGCGGATTTTCTGAGTCGTCAGTCATTTCATCCGGGGGAGTGGGAACTCCATCCGGAAATCTTTGCCCAAATTACTCAGTTGTGGGGCAGTCCAGACATGGATCTGATGGCCTCTCGTCAGAACTTCAAGGTTCCTTGCTATGGGTCCAGATCCAGGGATCCCAAGGCGACTCTAGTAGATGCACTAGTAGCACCTTGGACCTTCAAACTAGCGTATGTATTCCCACCGTTTCCTCTCATCCCCAGGCTGGTAGCCAGGATCTATCAGGAGAGGGCATCGGTGATCTTGATAGCTCCTGCGTGGCCACGCAGGACTTGGTATGCAGACCTGGTGAATATGTCATCGGCTCCACCATGGAAGCTACCTTTGAGACGGGACCTTCTTGTTCAAGGTCCGTTCGAACATCCGAATCTGGTCTCACTCCAACTGACTGCTTGGAGATTGAACGCTTGATTTTATTAAAGCGAGGGTTCTCAGATTCTGTCATTGATACTCTTGTTCAGGCCAGAAAGCCTGTAACTAGAAAAATTTACCATAAAATATGGAAAAAATATATCTGTTGGTGTGAATCTAAAGGATTCCCATGGAACAAGATAAAAATTCCTAAGATTCTATCCTTTCTACAAGAGGGTTTGGAGAAAGGATTATCTGCAAGTTCTTTGAAGGGACAGATTTCTGCTTTATCTGTTTTACTTCACAAAAAGCTGGCGGCTGTGCCAGATGTTCAAGCTTTTGTTCAGGCTCTGGTTAGAATCAAGCCTGTTTACAAACCTTTGACTCCTCCTTGGAGTCTCAATTTAGTTCTTTCAGTTCTTCAGGGGGTTCCGTTTGAACCCTTACATTCCGTTGATATTAAGTTATTATCTTGGAAAGTTTTGTTTTTGGTTGCAATTTCTTCTGCTAGAAGAGTTTCAGAGTTATCTGCTCTGCAGTGTTCTCCTCCTTATCTGGTGTTCCATGCAGATAAGGTGGTTTTGCGTACTAAACCTGGTTTTCTTCCGAAAGTTGTTTCTAACAAAAACATTAACCAGGAGATAGTCGTGCCTTCCTTGTGTCCGAATCCAGTTTCAAAGAAGGAACGTTTGTTGCACAATTTGGATGTAGTTCGTGCTCTAAAATTCTATTTAGATGCTACAAAGGATTTTAGACAAACATCTTCCTTGTTTGTTGTTTATTCTGGTAAAAGGAGAGGTCAAAAAGCAACTTCTACCTCTCTCTCTTTTTGGCTTAAAAGCATCATCAGATTGGCTTACGAGACTGCCGGACGGCAGCCTCCTGAAAGAATCACAGCTCATTCCACTAGGGCCGTGGCTTCCACATGGGCCTTCAAGAACGAGGCTT
Source organism: Bombina bombina (assembly GCF_027579735.1). Lineage (NCBI taxonomy): Eukaryota > Metazoa > Chordata > Amphibia > Anura > Bombinatoridae > Bombina > Bombina bombina. The sequence goes on from NC_069503.1 coordinate 94,459,730, forward strand.
CTGTTGATCAGATATGTAAGGCAGCGACTTGGTCTTCACTGCACACTTTTACTAAATTTTACAAATTTGATACTTTTGCTTCTTCTGAGGCTATTTTTGGGAGAAAGGTTTTGCAAGCCGTGGTGCCTTCCATCTAGGTGACCTGATTTGCTCCCTCCCTTCATCCGTGTCCTAAAGCTTTGGTATTGGTTCCCACAAGTAAGGATGACGCCGTGGACCGGACACACCTATGTTGGAGAAAACAGAATTTATGTTTACCTGATAAATTACTTTCTCCAACGGTGTGTCCGGTCCACGGCCCGCCCTGGTTTTTTTAATCAGGTCTGATAATTTATTTTCTTTAACTACAGTCACCACGGTATCATATGATTTCTCCTATGCAAATATTCCTCCTTTACGTCGGTCGAATGACTGGGGAAGGCGGAGCCTAGGAGGGATCATGTGACCAGCTTTGCTGGGCTCTTTGCCATTTCCTGTTGAGGAAGAGAATATCCCACAAGTAAGGATGACGCCGTGGACCGGACACACCGTTGGAGAAAGTAATTTATCAGGTAAACATAAATTCTGTTTTTAATTTTTACCCTTTGACACTTTAAAGGGATACTAAACCCATTTTTTTTTCTTTCATGATTCAGCTAGAGCATGAGATTTTAAGCACCTTTCTAATTTACTCCTATTAATTTTTCTTTGTTCTCATGCTATCTTGATTTGAAAAAGCAGTACTGTAAGCTTTAGAGCCGGACCATTTTTTGTTCAGCAACTGTGTAGTACTTGCTGATTTGTGGCTAAATGTAGCAAACCAATCAGAAAGCTCTACCAAGGTACTGAACTAAAAATTGGCCGGATCCTGACCTTTTATTACTGCCTTTTCAAATCAAGATAACACGAGAACAAAGAAAAATTGATAATAGGAGTAAATTAGAAAGTTGTTTAAAATTGCATGCTCTATCTGAATCATGAAAGAAAAATGTGGGGTTAGTATCCCTTTAAGGATTCACTTATATAATTACCAGGTAAACTAAATTGTAATCTCAATCTACACACCGCTCAAATTGATTCGAGCATTAATTTCAATTTATAAACTGCTAAAAATCAACACTGTTGCAACCCTACTCTACAGAGCTGAAACATTCAAAATTGCATTGTGCAAACTTCTCCATATTTAACTCATCTTTAAAACTAAATTAAAAGTTTATAAATCATACCCACACATGACTTTATAGTGTAAACTATTTTTGTTATAAACAGTGCACCCACAAGATTTTACAATACTCTTTATCCCATTAGGTTATCCTGTGATTTGAAAACATAGAGCATGCCTTGTTGATCACATTAAAGAGGAAAAAAGTAAATTCCAATACAGTAATGATGCTGTTCATAACGCAGATTTACTTTGGCAAACATTTGGGTACTTTTAGGAAACATTTGGATCAGATTACAAGGACCCATTGAACAACTTATTTTACAAATACACAGTTGGTCTGTAGCATTTAGTACACTAAGTATTAAAACTGGCAGTAAAGCAAATGAGAATTGTCTAGTAACACAGTCAAACAGCACTAGCCAAACCCACCAGTTACACTACTCACAAAGTGTAACCAAATACAAATAGATATACAAAAAAGGGGTGTGGGAGGCACCAGTTCATGTTACCAATATGAACTATTGTAAAAGTTAGAACTGTAGCCCTTATTCTAAATTGACAAATGTGAAACAATATTTAACTCATCAGTTGGTTAAAAATTTCATGGAGTGAAAATATTGTTTCACATTTGTCAATTTAGAATAAGGGCTACTATTTGTCCATATGTACAAACATTGTTTTTTATTGCATATCAGCTGCTATTAGTTTGTTTTAAAATTGAAGTGAATATAGATATATGTGACACCGGTGTCATTAGATTTGAATTTAGGATTGCATAAACTATCTTTAATATTTTTAATTTTAAGTGTATTGTGGAGCAATAAATTATTTGTTAAAAAAACAAGCAGCACTATGAACTTTCTTGCTTAAAAATTAAATCAACCAGGTTATTTGTGGCTACATTTCCTATATCATTTTTAAACAGTTAAAACTGGCAGCAAAGTCTTTGTCAGTGAAAAAAACTAATACGGCTCATAAAGGTTCCAAATAGTTAATGTATTAAAAATATAGCGTTTACATGTTTTTACAGTGAACGCTATATATTTAATACATTACTGTACTTCCCAAAATATTTTTTTTAACTTAACTGTTAATTTATAATTGCTGACTCTTAGACTTACCTTTAAATTGCGCATCCCTGGAATCATCTGGAGCAAGCGCATAGAGCATGCCTTCTTCATATAAGCGGCATGTGAGCCTTGCGCATGCGCTGAGTGAACCCTCCAGCGATATTTGAATGATATCGCCTACGGCAATGCGCGCATGCGTAGTAGCACTCTCCAGCGATATCTGACTGAATGATATCGCCTACGGCAATGCGCGAATGCGTAGTAGCACTTACCCCGGCACTGTAATTAGATTGTAATTGGCGCCGCCAGCCAATGGGATGTAAATTATTCAGATGGCTGGCGGAGGACCAAGGCACTGAAGGCAGTGACTGTAGAGGACCGAGGTGTTAAAAGAGACACTAGGGAGACACTAGGAACAGAGGGCAATAAAATGAAGGCGCCAGGGATAATTTGCGCTCTGCTTAATTAGATAAAGATTCTTTGATAATGAAAACATTGCATCCGGCTGCGGTCTGCTTTTGCTTGCCAGCAGGGCTAATAAAAAAAAAAACTGTCAGTCTGGTTCTGCTTGCCCGCAGCAGGGCTAAATGGGGAAAAAAACCACATGCCCTGAGCCCAGAACTGCATGCCCTGGGCGTCAGGCTATAGGAATTCCACATCCCTGATACCATGGGAGTAGTTTGTCCAGTTCCAAAGCTGGAACAGGAACAGGGGTTCTACTCAAATCTTTTTGTGGTTCCCAAAAAAGAGGGAACCTTCAGACCCATTTTAGATCTCAAGTGTCTAAACAAATATCTCAGAGTCCCATCGTTCAAGATGGAGACTATACGAACAATCTTACCAATGATCCAGGAGGGTCAATACATGACCACCATGGACTTGAAGGATGCTTACCTTCACATTCCTATTCACAAGGATCATCATCAGTTTCTACGGTTTGCCTTTCTGGACAAACATTATCAGTTTGTGGCCCTTCCTATCAGGTTGGCCACAGCTCCCAGAATCTTCACAAAAGTGCTAGGGTACCTTCTAGTGGTTTTCAGGCCGCGGGGCATAGCAGTGGCGCCTTATCTGGACGATATTTTGATCCAGGCGTCAACTTATCATCTGACCAAATCTCACACGGATATAGTTTTGTCATTCCTAAGAACTCACGGTTGGAAGGTGAACATAGAAAAAGAGTTCACTAGTTCCACAGACAAGAGTTCCCTTCTTGGGAACTCTGATAGACTCGGTAGACATGAAAATATTTCTGACGGAGGTCAGAAAGTCAAACATTCTAAATACTTGCCGAGCACTTCAGTTTATTCCTAGGCCTTCAGTGGCGCAGTGTATGGTGGTCATTGGGTTAATGGTAGCGGCAATGGACATCATTCCGTTTGCTCGTTTTCATCTCAGAATACTACAGCTGTGCATGCTCAGACAGTGGAATGGGGACTATGCAAATTTATCTCCTCAGATAAATCTGGATCAAGAGACCAGAGACTCTCTTCTTTGGTGGTTGTCACTGGATCATCTCTCCCAGGGGACGTGTTTCCGCAGACCATCATAGGTAATAGTGACAACGGACGCCAGCCTTCTGGGCTGGGGTGCAGTCTGGAATTCCCTGAAAGCTCAGGGTGTTTGGACTCAGGTGGAGTCACTACTTCCAATCAATATTCTGGAACTGAGAGCAATATTCAATGCGCTTCAGGCGTGGCTTCAGTTGGCTTCAGCCAAATTCATAAGATTCCAGTCGGACAATATCACGACTGTGGCATATATCAATCATCAGGGGGGAACAAGGAGTTCTCTAGCGATGATAGAGGTATTAAAGATAATCCGATGGGCGGAGGCTCACTCTTGCCATCTATCAGCAATCTATATCCCAGGAGTAGAGAACTGGGAATCGGATTTTCTAAGTCGTCAGACTTTTCATCCGGCGGAGTGGGAACTCCATCTGGAGGTATTTGCATCATTGATTCATCAATGGGGCAGACCGGAATTGGATCTGATGGCATCTCGACAGAATGCCAAGCTTCCACATTACGGATCCAGGTCAAGGGATCCCCAGGCCGCACTGATAGATGCTCTTTCAGTGCCTTGGTTGTTCAACCTACCTTATGTGTTTCCACCGTTCCCTCTCCTGCCCCGTGTGAGTGTGCGGATCAAACAGGAGAGAGCTTCTGTAATATTGATAGCACCTGCGTGCCCATGCAGGACTTGGTATGCGGATCTAGTGGACATGTCCTCTCTGCCACCGTGGAAACTTCCCTTGAGAAAGGATCTTCTCATTCAAGGATCCTTCCAACATCCAAATCTAAATTCTCTGCAGCTGACTGCCTGGAGATTGAATGCTTGATTTTATCTAAGCGGGGATTCTCTGAGTCGGTCATTGATACTTTAATTCAGGCACGTAAACCTGTCACTAGAAAGATTTAGCAGAAGATATGGCGTAAATATCTTTATTGGTGCGAATCCAAGGGCTACTCGTGGAGTAGGATTAGGATTCCTATGATTTTGTCTTTTCTCCAAAAATGATTGGAGAAGGGGTTATCAGCTAGTTCCTTAAAGGGACAAATTTCTGCCTTGTCAATTTTACTACACAAGCGTCTGGCAGATGTTCCAGACGTTCAGTCCTTTTGTCAGGCTTTAGTCAGAATCAAGCCTGTGTTTAGACCTATTGCTCCGCCATGGAGTTTGAATTTAGTTCTCAATGTTCTTCAAGGGGTTCCGTTTGAACCCCTGCATTCCATAGATATTAAGTTGTTATCTTGGAAAGTTTTGTTTTTGGTTGCTATGTCTTCTGCTTGAAGGGTTTCTGAGCTTTCTGCGTTAGTGTGATTCACCTTATCTTATATTCCATTCTGATAAGGTGGTTTTGCGTACTAAACCTGGATTTCTTCCTAAGGTTGTTTCAAATAAGAATATTAATCTGGAAATGGTTGTTCCTTCCTTGTGTCCTAATCCTTCTTCTAAAAAGGAACGTCTATTGCATAACCTGGATGTGGTTCACGCTTTAAAGTTTTACTTACAAGTGACCAAGGATTTCCGTTAATCATCTTCCTTGTTCATTGTTTATTCTGGAAAGCGTAGGGGTCAAAAAGCTACGGCTACCTCTCTTTCTTTTTGGCTGAAGAGCATCATCCGCCTGGCATATGAGACTGCTGGACAGCAGCCTCCTGACAGAATTACGGCTCATTCTACTAGAGCTGTGGCTTCCACATGGGCTTTTAAAAACAATGCATCTGTTGAACAGATTTGTAAGTCTGCGACTTGGTCGTCCCTTCATACTTTTTCTAAATTTTACAAATTTGATACTTTTGCTTCTTCAGAGGCTGTTTTTGGGAGAAAGGTTCTTCAAGCAGTGGTGCCTTCCGTTTAGGTATCTGTCTTGTCCCTCCCGTTCATCCGTATCCTGTAGCTTTGGTATTGTATCCCACAAGTAAGGATGAATCCGTGGACTCGTCGTATCTTGTAGAAGAAAAGGAAATGTATGCTTACCTGATAAATTGATTTCTTCTACGATACGACGAGTCCACGGCCCGCCCTGTCATTTTAAAGACTGATTAATTTTTTCTTTTACAACTTCAGTCACCTCTGCACCTTTTAACTTTTTCCTTTCTCTTCCTAAACCTTCGGTCGAATGACTGGGGGTGGAGGGAAGGGAGGAGCTATATATACAGCTCTGGTGTGGTGCTCTTTGCCACTTCCTGTTAGCAGGAGGATAATATCCCACAAGTAAGGATGAATCCGTGTACTCGTCGTATTGTAGAAGAAATCAATTTATCAGGTAAGCATAAATTTCCTTTTTGCATATAGATCCAGTATTTTATCTTTAGCTTCTAAGGATATTATACTTTTATACAGAAAGGAAATTGAATGTTTCCCAGAACGGTAAATGTTAATGATTGTATTAATATTTCCATGACTGTCTGGATTATGCTCTTCAAATTTATGAGAATTAATAAAGTGTCTGATTTGTAAATACGCGAAGAATTGTGTTCTCTTCAATTTATATTCTTCAACTAAAGAGTGAAAAGTCTTAACAGACTTAGTCTGTGTATCAATTAATTGAGCAACAAAACTTAACCCTTTTTGAGACCAGTCATAGAAAGCATATGTCTCAAAGCCACTTACAAATTGTGGATTACCTTTTATTGGAAGATATTGTGAGGTTTTATAATCCAAGCTAATACAATGTTATATATAGTATATTTAAAAGCTAATTGTTCAGTAGCTTTAAAATGGGTTTGGTGTAATAGGTCCCCGAGAGAGAGCGGGGAAACTAGGGCCTCCTCGCTTTGATAATCAGTTATATGATCTGAGCCTGTAAGCCAATCGAACGCCATTTTGGCCATACAGGTTAAATTATATAGATTAATATTGGGGAGAGAAAAGCCCCCATCCACTTTGAGATACATTAATTTACTAAGGGCAATACGTGACTTCCCTTTGCCCCATAAAAATAGTGAACATTGTGAATTTAATTTTTATATGTCTTTACTGATAATAAAGATCTGAGTATTTTGCATGAGGAACAAGATTTTAGGAAAAAGAATCATTTTAATGAGGGATATTCTAGCTGAGAGAGATAATGGTAGTTTCTTTCATGTAATTAGCAAGAGTCCATGAGCTAGTGACGTATGGGATATACATTCCTACCAGGAGGGGCAAAGTTTCCCAAACCTCAAAATGCCTATAAATACACCCCTCACCACACCCACAATTCAGTTTTACAAACTTTGCCTCCGATGGAGGTGGTGAAGTAAGTTTGTGCTAGATTCTACGTTGATATGCGCTCCGCAGCAAGTTGGAGCCCGGTTTTCCTCTCAGCGTGCAGTGAATGTCAGAGGGATGTGAGGAGAGTATTGCCTATTTGAATGCAGTGATCTCCTTCTACGGGGTCTATTTCATAGGTTCTCTGTTATCGGTCGTAGAGATTCATCTCTTACCTCCCTTTTCAGATCGACGATATACTCTTATATATACCATTACCTCTGCTGATTCTCGTTTCAGTACTGGTTTGGCTTTCTACAAACATGTAGATGAGTGTCCTGGGGTAAGTAAATCTTATTTTATGTGACACTCTAAGCTATGGTTGGGCACTTTGTTTATAAAGTTCTAAATATATGTATTCAAACATTTATTTGCCTTGACTCAGAATGTTCAACTTTCCTTATTTTTCAGACAGTCAGTTTCATATTTGGGATAATGCATTTGAATTAATCATTTTTTTCTTACCTTCAAAAATTTGACTCTTTTTTTCCCTGTGGGCTGTTAGGCTCGCGGGGGCTGAAAATGCTTCATTTTATTGCGTCATTCTTGGCGTGGACTTTTTTGGCGCAAAAATTCTTTTCCGTTTCCGGCGTCATACGTGTCGCCGGAAGTTGCGTCATTTTTTTGACGTTATTTTGCGCCAAAGATGTCGGCATTCCGGATGTGGCGTCATTTTTGGCGCCAAAAGCATTTAGGCGCCAAATAATGTGGGCGTATGATTTGGCGCTAAAAAATATGGGCGTCGCTTTTGTCTCCACATTATTTAAGTCTCATTTTTTATTGCTTCTGGTTGCTAGAAGCTTGTTCTTTAGCATTCTTTCCCATTCCTGAAACTGTCATTTAAGGAATTTGATCAATTTTGCTTTATATGTTGTTTTTTCTCTTACATATTGCATGATGTCTCACGTTGCATCTGAGTCAGAAGATACTACAGGAAAATCGCTGTCTAGTGCTGGATCTACCAAAGCTAAGTGTATCTGCTGTAAACTTTTGGTAGCTATTCCTCCGGCTGTTGTTTGTATTGATTGTCATGACAAACTTGTTAATGCAGATAATATTTCCTTTAGTAAAGTACCATTGCCTGTTGCAGTTCCTTCAACATCTAAGGTGCAGAATGTTCCTGATAACATAAGAGATTTTGTTTCTGAATCCATAAAGAAGGCTATGTCTGTTATTTCTCCTTCTAGTAAACGTAAAAAATCTTTTAAAACTTCTCTCCCTACAGATGAATTTTTAAATGAACATCATCATTCTGATTCTGATGACTCTTCTGGTTCAGAGGATTCTGTCTCAGAGGTTGATGCTGATAAATCTTCATATTTATTTAAAATGGAATTTATTCGTTCTTTACTTAAAGAAGTACTAATTGCTTTAGAAATAGAGGATTCTGGTCCTCTTGATACTAATTCTAAACGTTTGGATAAGGTATTTAAAGCTCCTGTGGTTATTCCAGAAGTTTTTCCTGTTCCTAATGCTATTTCTGCAGTAATTTCCAAAGAATGGGATAAATTGGGTAATTCATTTTCTCCTTCTAAACGTTTTAAGCAATTATATCCTGTGCCGTCTGACAGATTAGAATTTTGGGACAAAATCCCTAAAGTTGATGGGGCTATTTCTACCCTTGCTAAACGTACTACTATTCCTACGTCAGATGGTACTTCGTTTAAGGATCCGTTAGATAGGAAAATTGAATCCTTTCTAAGAAAAGCTTATCTGTGTTCAGGTAATCTTCTTAGACCTGCTATATCTTTGGCTGATGTTGCTGCAGCTTCAACTTTTTGGTTGGAAACTTTAGCGCAACAAGTAACACATCATGATTCTCATGATATTATTATTCTTCTTCAGCATGCTAATAATTTTATCTGTGATGCCATTTTTGATATTATCAGAGTTGATGTCAGGTTTATGTCTCTAGCTATTTTAGCTAGAAGAGCTTTATGGCTTAAAACTTGGAATGCTGATATGGCTTCTAAATCAACTCTACTTTCTATTTCTTTCCAGGGTAACAAATTATTTGGTTCTCAGTTGGATTCTATTATTTCAACTGTTACTGGTGGGAAAGGAACTTTTTTACCACAAGATAAAAAATCTAAAGGTAAAAACAGGGCTAATAATCGTTTTCGTTCCTTTCGTTTGAACAAAGAACAAAAGCCTGATCCTTCATCCTCAAGAGCAGTTTCAGTTTGGAAACCATCTCCAGTCTGGAATAAATCCAAGCCAGCTAGAAAGGCAAAGCCTGCTTCTAAGTCCACATGAAGGTGCGGCCCTCATTCCAGCTCAGCTGGTAGGGGGCAGGTTACGTTTTTTCAAGGAAATTTGGATCAATTCTGTTCACAATCTTTGGATTCAGAACATTGTTTCAGAAGGGTACAGAATTGGTTTCAAGATGAGACCTCCTGCAAAGAGATTTTTTCTTTCCCGTGTCCCAGTAAATCCAGTAAAAGCTCAAGCATTTCTGAATTGTGTTTCAGATCTAGAGTTGACTGGAGTAATTATGCCAGTTCCGGAACAGGGGATGGGGTTTTATTCAAATCTCTTCATTGTACCAAAGAAGGAGAATTCCTTCAGACCAGTTCTGGATCTAAAAATATTGAATCGTTATGTAAGGATACCAACGTTCAAGATGCTAACTGTAAGGACTATCTTGCCTTTTGTTCAGCAAGGGAATTATATGTCCACAATAGATTTACAGGATGCATATCTGCATATTCCGATTCATCCAGATCATTATCAGTTCCTGAGATTCTCTTTTCTGGACAAGCATTACCAGTTTGTGGCTCTGCCGTTTGGCCTAGCTACAGCTCCAAGAATTTTTACAAAGGTTCTCGGTGCCCTTCTGTCTGTAATCAGAGAACAGGGTATTGTGGTATTTCCTTATTTGGACGATATCTTGGTACTTGCTCAGTCTTTACATTTAGCAGAATCTCATACGAATCGACTTGTGTTGTTTCTTCAAGATCATGGTTGGAGGATCAATTTACCAAAAAGTTCATTGATTCCTCAGACAAGGGTAACCTTTCTGGGTTTCCAGATGGATTCAGTGTCCATGACTCTGTCTTTAACAGACAAGAGACGTCTAAAATTGATTGCAGCTTGTCGAAACCTTCAGTCACAATCATTCCCTTCGGTAGCCTTATGCATGGAAATTCTAGGTCTTATGACTGCTGCATCGGACGCGATCCCCTTTGCTCGTTTTCACATGCGACCTCTTCAGCTCTGTATGCTGAATCAATGGTGCAAGGATTACACAAAGATATCTCAATTAATATCTTTAAAACCGATTGTTCGACACTCTCTAACATGGTGGACAGATCACCATCGTTTAATTCAGGGGGCTTCTTTTGTGCTTCCGACCTGGACTGTAATTTCAACAGATGCAAGTCTCACAGGTTGGGGAGCTGTGTGGGGATCTCTGACGGCACAAGGAGTTTGGGAATCTCAGGAGGTGAGATTACCGATCAATATTTTGGAACTCCGTGCAATTTTCAGAGCTCTTCAGTTTTGGCCTCTTCTGAAGAGAGAATCGTTCATTTGTTTTCAGACAGACAATGTCACAACTGTGGCATACATCAATCATCAAGGAGGGACTCACAGTCCTCTGGCTATGAAAGAAGTATCTCGAATTTTGGTTTGGGCGGAATCCAGCTCCTGTCTAATCTCTGCGGTTCATATCCCAGGTATAGACAATTGGGAAGCGGATTATCTCAGTCGCCAAACGTTGCATCCGGGCGAATGGTCTCTTCACCCAGAGGTATTTCTTCAGATTGTTCAAATGTGGGAACTTCCAGAAATAGATCTGATGGCGTCCCATCTAAACAAGAAACTTCCCAGGTATCTGTCCAGATCCCGGGATCCTCAGGCGAAGGCAGTGGATGCATTATCGCTTCCTTGGAAGTATCATCCTGCCTATATATTTCCGCCTCTAGTTCTTCTTCCAAGAGTAATCTCCAAGATTCTGAAGGAATGCTCGTTTGTTCTGCTGGTAGCTCCGGCATGGCCTCACAGGTTTTGGTATGCGGATCTTGTCCGGATGGCCTCTTGCCAACCGTGGACTCTTCCGTTAAGACCAGACCTTCTGTCACAAGGTCCTTTTTTCCATCAGGATCTGAAATCCTTAAATTTAAAGGTATGGAGATTGAACGCTTGATTCTTGGTCAAAGAGGTTTCTCTGACTCTGTGATTAATACTATGTTACAGGCTCGTAAATCTGTATCTAGAGAGATATATTATAGAGTCTGGAAGTCTTATATTTCTTGGTGTCTTTCTCATCATTTTTCTTGGCATTCTTTTAGAATACCGAGAATTTTACAGTTTCTTCAGGATGGTTTAGATAAGGGTTTGTCCGCAAGTTCCTTGAAAGGACAAATCTCTGCTCTTTCTGTTCTTTTTCACAGAAAGATTGCTATTCTTCCTGATATTCATTGTTTTGTACAAGCTTTGGTTCGTATAAAACCTGTCATTAAGTCAATTTCTCCTCCTTGGAGTTTGAATTTGGTTCTGGGAGCTCTTCAAGCTCCTCCGTTTGAACCTATGCATTCATTGGACATTAAATTACTTTCTTGGAAAGTTTTGTTCCTTTTGGCCATCTCTTCTGCCAGAAGAGTTTCTGAATTATCTGCTCTTTCTTGTGAGTCTCCTTTTCTGATTTTTCATCAGGATAAGGCGGTGTTGCGAACTTCTTTTGAATTTTTACCTAAAGTTGTGAATTCCAACAACATTAGTAGAGAAATTGTGGTTCCTTCATTATGTCCTACTCCTAAGAATTCTAAGGAGAAATCGTTGCATTCTTTGGATGTTGTTAGAGCTTTGAAATATTATGTTGAAGCTACTAAATCTTTCCGAAAGACTTCTAGTCTATTTGTTATCTTTTCCGGTTCTAGAAAAGGCCAGAAAGCTTCTGCCATTTCTTTGGCATCTTGGTTGAAATCTTTAATTCATCTTGCCTATGTTGAGTCGGGTAAAACTCCGCCTCAGAGAATTACAGCTCATTCTACTAGGTCAGTTTCTACTTCCTGGGCGTTTAGGAATGAAGCTTCGGTTGATCAGATTTGCAAAGCAGCAACTTGGTCCTCTTTGCATACTTTTACTAAATTCTACCATTTTGATGTATTTTCTTCTTCTGAAGCAGTTTTTGGTAGAAAAGTACTTCAGGCAGCGGTTTCAGTTTGAATCTTCTGCTTATGTTTTTCAATTAACTTTATTTTGGGTGTGGATTATTTTCAGCAGGAATTGGCTGTCTTTATTTTGTCCCTCCCTCTCTAGTGACTCTTGTGTGGAAAGATCCACATCTTGGGTAGTCATTATCCCATACGTCACTAGCTCATGGACTCTTGCTAATTACATGAAAGAAAACATAATTTATGTAAGAACTTACCTGATAAATTCATTTCTTTCATATTAGCAAGAGTCCATGAGGCCCGCCCTTTTTTTGTGGTGGTTATGATTTTGTATAAAGCACAATTATTCCAATTCCTTATTTTATATGCTTTCGCACTTTTTTATCACCCCACTTCTTGGCTATTCGTTAAACTGAATTGTGGGTGTGGTGAGGGGTGTATTTATAGGCATTTTGAGGTTTGGGAAACTTTGCCCCTCCTGGTAGGAATGTATATCCCATACGTCACTAGCTCATGGACTCTTGCTAATATGAAAGAAATGAATTTATCAGGTAAGTTCTTACATAAATTATGTTTTCCATCTAATTTTTCCCTGCATTGGATTGGTAATGGTTCCAGCGCAATATTAAATAATAATGGCAATAACGGGAATGGGGCATATGTGGTGGTGGTGTTCTTGCATAAACCACTACTGGTATGAAATAATGCACAAAGTAGAACACATTTTACAAACAACAATACCACATGACCCCCAGATCTGGTTATTAAATAAATCTACCCAACTGCCCTCCAGGTGCCTTATGCATAATTATTTCGAATATATTTAATAGTGCTAAAATGCTAATAGCTAAAGTATGGGGATCGAAGGACGTCCCACCTCTAGCAATGTGGAGGGATAAGGTCACTGAACTGTTAGAACTTGAGGAATATTCTGTTTTCAAGAAAGGTAATACAGAATGCTTTATTATGTTACAAGCAATCTGGGACGAATATATTAGAGACAACACATAATCAACAAGTGTATGGGGAAATTTACTGGGAATAAATGTATGGAGTATTGTGAGTGGATACAAAGACTTCAATGTAACTAATTGTATACTATTATAATTTAAACTATGAGATTGGACAGATATTTTGAAGTTCTCTCTCTTAAAATTACTGTTTTTTCTTTTAGTAATGGCAATAACGGACAGCACTGTCTAGTTCCTTACTGTAATGTTATACTTGGTGATGTTAAACCATTTACATTGATTTAAGAGACTGCGTCTTGGTATATTAATTTGATATACTTAGCAAAATTCCCAACCAGTCCGAATCTTTCCAAGGCAGTAAATAAATGGTCCCAGGAGATAGTCAAACGCCTTTTCGGCATCTATTGTCAGCAGGGCAAAGTCAGTTTGGCCATTAAGTTTATTCTTATTACAGGCTATAACATGTTCTATAATTAGCATAGCAGTCCTAATGTTTTTCTGTGCAGTCCTACCTGGCATAAAACCAGTCTGATCTATGTGTATTATGTCCCCTATAATTTTCTTTACTCTATTTGCTGAAATACTAGCTAAGATTTTATAGTCGGTGTTGAGTAGTGAAATTGGACGATAAGCATCCCTTGAGTCTGCGTCTTTGTCTTTTTTATGAATGAGTACAACATTAGAGGTTGTAAAATATCTTGAGGGTTTTATATTGTTAACAAAATACTTGTTATACAAGTTTAAAAGAATAGGTGGGACCTCATCTTGTAGAATCTTATAAAATTCTATTGGAATTTGATCTAGGCCAGGGGCTTTACCATTTGCAGAGCTCTTTATAGCTTGAATAATTTCCTCAATAGAGATTTCATTGTTAAGGAGCATTAACTGTTCCGGACTAATTTTGGGGGTACTAATATTGTCCCAAAAATTTAGCTTGGCCTCTTGGTCAGTAATGTCCTGTGTATATAGTGCTTGAAAAAAGGCATGAAACTGAGTCAGGATATCTTTGGGTAGAGAATATTTTTGACCGTCTGCTACAATAGCTCCAATATAATACTACTTCTTCCTATTTTCTCTTGTTAAGTGTATCCAGTCCACGGATCATCTATTACTTGTGGGATATTCTCCTTCCCAACAGGAAGTTGCAAGAGGATCACCCACAGCAGAGCTGCTATATAGCTCCTCCCCTCACTGCCATATCCAGTCATTCTCTTGCAACTCTCAACAAAGATGGACGTAGTAAGAGGAGAGTGGTGTATTATAGTTAGTTTTTTAACTTCAATCAAAAGTTTGTTATTTTTAAATTGTACCGGAGTGTACTGTTTCATCTCAGGCAGCATTAGAAGAAGAATCTGCCTGTGATTTCTATGATCTTAGCAGAAGTAACTAAGATCCATTGCTGTTCTCACATATTCTGAGGAGTGAGGTAACTTCAGAGAGGGAATGGCGTGCAGGTTTTCCTGCAATAAGGTATGTGCAGTTAATATTTCTCCTGTTAAGTGTGATCAGTCCACGGGTCATCATTACTTCTGGGATATTAACTCCTCCCCAACAGGAAGTGCAAGAGGATCACCCAGCAGAGCTGCTATATAGCTCCTCCCCTCTACGTCACACCCAGTCATTCTCTTGCACCCAACTAATAGATAGGATGTGTGAGAGGACTGTGGTGATTTTACTTAGTTTTTATAACTTCAATCAAAAGTTTGTTATTTTAAAACAGCACCGGAGTGTGTTGTTCCTTCTCAGGGAGAATTTGAAGAAGAGTCTACCTGAGTTTTTCTGTATGATTTTAACCGGAGTAGTTAAGATCATGTTGCTGTTCTCGGCCATCTGAGGAGTGAGGTAAACTTCAGATCAGGGGACAGCGGGCAGGTTCACCTGCAAAGAGGTATGTAGCAGCATATTATTTTCTGAGAATGGAATTGACTAGAAAATACTGCAAATACCTATATAAAGTAAGTTCAGCCTTAAATGCAGTAGTAGCAACTGGTATCAGGCTGTCATGTATGTATATTTTCACTTCAGTATTCTGGGGAATGGCATTTCACTGAAATAATACTGTTTACATAAAGCTTTAGCCTATTTTGCAGTAAAAACGGCTTGCAGCAGGCTTTTTATGACAAATACATTTATTGATGTTAAACGTTTTTTGCTGGCATGTGAAATCGTTTATATTTCTGAGGTACTGGGTGAAAACTTATTTGGGCATTAGTTTTATCCATATAATGAAGAAAAGTCCGGAGCCGCAGCAATAAACTTTAGAATGTTTATTTAACAATAAAACAGGTCTGGTAACAGATAAATACTGACATGCCCTTCAGTTATGACAAGCTTACGCGTTTCGGCATTATCGCCGTATTCATAGCTATGAATATGGCGATAATGCCGAAACGCGTAAGCTTGTCATAACTGAAGGGCATGTCAGTATTTATCTGTTACCAGACCTGTTTTATTGTTAAATAAACATTCTAAAGTTTATTGCTGCGGCTCCGGACTTTTCTTCATTATTTGCAATTGAGCCGTTCTCTGGACTTGCAGCCTAATTTGTATCCCAGACCCTGTGGATTTACCTGCCAGGATTGAATGAGGTGATCTAGAGGAGGTCAGTGAAACCTATATCGAAGGACCGGGAATCCCCTTACCCCCTAACGTAAGTCGGCACCTGGTAGTGACGTCATATCCGAGTGCCGTCAGGAGTGTGGAACAGGCGGCGTGCGGGGAAGCGGGCTTGTCGAGCGAGGAGGCTCCAAGCTAGAGCGCATGGACCCACGGCCACTGGGGTAATCCAGTAACACACAGGGCACCAATACTTGATCACGTTCACCATTGCCAGGTTGGTAAGCCGTGAAGATTGGGGGTAAGTACTGCTGTTATCATCATTTCTTGCACAATCCACACAAGTTACCACTGTTTAAGATTTTTGTTCCCCGGAAGGGGGGACAACTTGAATTAGTTTTATCAACTTGGCGGGCATTTTGTTTGATTTATGACAGTTTACTGATCTCCCTCACTGTTGTGTGTGAGGGGGAGGGGCTGAATTTGGCGCTTTTACTACGCATCAAAAATTCAGTCACAAGTCTGTTCTTCTTCCCTGCATGATCCGGTTCGTCTCTACAGAGCTCAGGGGTCTTCAAAAGTTATTTTGAGGGAGGTAATCACTCACAGCAGACCTGTGAGATTGTGCTTGAGATCTCATGGCGTCTCGACAGAACGCCAAGCTTCCTCGTTACGGGTCCAGATCCAGGGATCCGGGAGCGGCCCTAGTAGATGCTTTGACAGCACCTTGGACCTTCGGGAGAGCTTATGTGTTTCCACCCTTTCCGATGCTTCCTCGATTGATCGCCAGAATCAAACAGGAGAGAGCATCAGTAATTCTAATAGCGCCTGCGTGGCCTCGCAGGACCTGGTATGCAGATCTAGTGGACATGTCATCCTGTCCACCTTGGTCTCTGCCTCTGAGACAGGACCTTCTGATTCAGGGTCCTTTCAAACATCAAAATCTAATTTCTCTGAAGCTGACTGCCTGGAGATTGAACGCTTGATTTTATCAAAACGTGGATTCTCTGAGTCAGTAATTGATACCCTGATACAGGCTAGGAAGCCTGTTACCAGAAAGATTTATCATAAAATATGGCGTAAATACCTATATTGGTGCGAATCCAAAGGTTACTCTTGGAGTAAGGTTAGGATTCCTAGGATATTGTCTTTTCTACAAGAAGGTTTAGAAAAGGGCTTATCCGCTAGTTCTTTAAAGGGACAGATCTCAGCTCTGTCCATTTTGTTACACAAACGTCTGTCAGAAGTTCCAGACGTTCAGGCTTTTTGTCAGGCTTTGGCCAGGATTAAGCCTGTGTTTAAAAATGTTGCTCCGCCATGGAGTTTAAACCTCGTTCTTAACGTTTTACAGGGCGTTCCGTTTGAACGCCTTCATTCCGTTGATATAAAATTGTTATCTTGGAAAGTTCTATTTTTAATGGCTATTTCCTCGGCTCGAAGAGTCTCTGATTTATCAGCCTTACATTGTGATTCTCCTTATCTGATTTTTCACTCGGATAAGGTAGTTCTGCGTACTAAACCTGGGTTCTTACCTAAGGTAGTCACTAACAGGAATATCAATCAGGAGATTGCTGTTCCATCCTTGTGTCCTAATCCTTCCTCAAAGAAGGAACGACTTCTGCACAATCTAGATGTAGTTCGTGCCCTAAAATTTTATTTACAGGCAACTAAAGATTTTCGCCAAACATCTTCACTGTTTGTCGTTTACTCTGGTCAGAGAAGAGGCCAAAAAGCTTCGGCTACCTCTCTCTCTTTTTGGCTTCGTAGAATAATACGTTTAGCCTATGAGACTGCTGGACAGCAGCCTCCTGAAAGAATTACAGCTCATTCCACTAGAGCTGTGGCTTCCACTTGGGCCTTTAAGAATGAGGCCTCTGTTGAACAGATTTGCAAGGCTGCAACTTGGTCTTCGCTTCATACTTTTTCCAAATTTTACAAATTTGACACTTTTGCTTCTTCGGAGGCTATTTTTGGGAGAAAGGTTCTTCAGGCAGTGGTTCCTTCTGTATAAAGATCCTGCCTATCCCTCCCGTCATCCGTGTACTTTTGCTTTGGTATTGGTATCCCAGAAGTAATGATGACCCGTGGACTGATCACACTTAACAGGAGAAAACATAATTTATGCTTACCTGATAAATTCCTTTCTCCTGTAGTGTGATCAGTCCATGGCCCGCCCTGTTTTTTATGGCAGGTCTAAATTTTTAAATTATACTCCAGTCACCACTGCACCCTTTTAGCTTCTCCTTTCTCGTTGGTTCTTGGTCGAATGACTGGGTGTGACGTAGAGGGGAGGAGCTATATAGCAGCTCTGCTGGGTGATCCTCTTGCACTTCCTGTTGGGGAGGAGTTAATATCCCAGAAGTAATGATGACCCGTGGACTGATCACACTACAGGAGAAAGGAATTTATCAGGTAAGCATAAATTATGTTTTTTCTAGGGATGGAATTTGCTAGAAAATGCTGCTGATACCGGATTAATGTAAGTAAAGCCTTAAATGCAGTGATAGCGACTGGTATCAGGCTTATTAATAGAGATACATACTCTTATAAAAGTGTAATATAAAACGTTTGCTGGCATGTTTAATCGTTTTTATATATGTTTGGTGACCAAACTTATTGGGGCCTAGTTTTTTTCCACATGGCTGGTTTGATTTTTGCCTAGAAACAGTTCCTGAGGCTTTCCACTGTTGAAATATGAGTGGGAAGGGCCTATTGGAGTGCTTTTCTGTGCAGCTAAAAATACTGACAGAGACATTCAGCTTCTTCCTGCATGATCCAGGACATCTCTGAAGGGCTCAAAAGTCTTCAAAGTCGTGTTTGAGGAGGGTAACAATCACAGTAGACTGTGGCAGTTGTTGTGACTGTGTTTAAAAAACGTTTTTGTAATTTATTATTCTGTTTTTGTTATTAAGGGGTTGTTAATTTTGTTAGTGTAACTGCCTTTTTTCACTGTTATTTCAAATTTTGTCAATTTGTTTCTCTTAAAGGCACAGTAACGTTTTTTATATTGCTTGTTAACTTGCTTTAAAGTGTTTTCCAAGCTTGCTAGTCTCATTGCTAGTCTGTACAAACATGTCTGAAACAGAGGATACTTCATTCATTATGTTTAAAAGCCATGGTGGAGCCCCATAGGAGATTTCACCTTAAACAGTAAAGATCAGTCTTTATCTAGGAATTGTCACCAGAGGGGTCTGTCGAGGGGGAAGTTATGCCGACTAACTCTCCCCACGTGTCGGACCCTTTGCCTCCCGCTCAAGGGACGCACGCTAATATGGCGCCAAGTACATCAGGGACGCCCATAGCGATTACTTTGCAGGACATGGCTGCAATCATGAATAATACCCTGTCAGAGGTATTATCCAGATTGCCTGAATTGAGAGGCAAGCGCGATAGCTCTGGGGTTAGACGAGATACAGAGCGCGTAGATGCTGTAAGAGCCATGTCTGATACTGCGTCACAATATACAGAACCTGAGGACGGAGAGCTTCAGTCTGTGGGTGACTTCTCTGAATCGGGGAGACCTGATTCAGAGATTTCTAATTTTAAATTTAAGCTTGAGAACCTCCGTGTATTGCTTGGGGAGGTATTAGCTGCTCTGAATGACTGTGACACAATTGCAGTGCCAGAGAAATTGTGTAGGCTGGATAAATACTATGCAGTGCCGGTGAGTACTGATGTTTTTCCAATACCTAAAAGGCTTACAGAAATTATTAGTAAGGAGTGGGATAGGCCCGGTGTGCCCTTTTCCCCACCTCCTATATTTAGAAAAATGTTTCCAATAGATGCCACTACACTGGACTTATGGCAGACTGTCCCTAAGGTGGAGGGAGCAGTTTCTACTTTAGCAAAGCTTACCACTATCCCGGTTGAGGACAGTTGTGCTTTTTCAGATCCAATGGATAAAAAAATTAGAGGGTTACCTTAAGAAAATGTTTATTCAACAAGGTTTTATTTTACAGCCCCTTTCATGCATTGCGCCTGTCACTGCTGCGGCGGCATTCTGGTTTGAGGCCCTGGAAGAGGCCATCCATACAGCTCCATTGACTGAAATTGTTGACAAGCTTAGAACTCTTAAGCTAGCTAACTCATTTGTTTCTGATGCCATTGTTCATTTGACTAAACTAACGGCTAAGAATTCCGGATTCGCCATCCAGGCGCGTAGGGCGCTATGGCTCAAATCCTGGTCAGCTGATGTGACTTCAAAGTCTAAATTACTCAACATTCCTTTCAAGGGGCAGACCTTATTCGGGCCTGGTTTGAAAGAAATTATTGCTGACATTACTGGAGGTAAGGGTCATACCCTTCCTCAGGACAGGGCCAAATCAAAGGCCAAACAGTCTAATTTTCGTGCCTTTTGAAATTTCAAGGCAGGTGCAGCATCAACTTCCTCTGCTTCAAAACAAGAGGGAACTTTTGCTCAATCCAAGCAGGCCTGGAAACCTAACCAGTCCTGGAACAAGGGCAAGCAGGCCAGAAAGCCTGCTGCTGCCTCTAAGACAGCATGATGGAGCGGCCCCCTATCCGACAACGGATCTAGTAGGGGGCAGACTCTCTCTCTCTTTGCCCAGGCGTGGGCAAGAGATGTTCAGGATCCCTGGGCGTTGGAGATCATATCTCAGGGATATCTTCTGGACTTCAAAGCTTCTCCTCCACAAGGGAGATTTCACCTTTCAAGATTATCTGCAAACCAGATAAAGAAAGAGGCATTCCTAAGCTGCGTACAAGATCTCCTTGTAATGGGAGTGATCCATCCAGTTCCGCGGACGGAACAAGGACAGGGTTTTATTCAAATCTGTTTGTGGTTCCCAAAAAAGAGGGAACCTTCAGACCAATTTTGGATTTAAAGATCCTAAACAAATTCCTCAGAGTTCCGTCATTCAAGATGGAAACTATTCGAACCATTTTACCCATGATCCAAGAGGGTCAGTACATGACCACAGTGGACTTAAAGGATGCCTACCTTCACATTCCGATTCACAAGAATCATCATCAGTTCCTGAGGTTTGCCTTTCTAGACAGGCATTACCAATTTGTAGCTCTTCCATTTGGGTTGGCTACAGCCCCAAGAATTTTTACAAAGGTTTTGGGCTCACTTCTAACGGTCCTAAGACCGCAAGGCATAGTGGTGGCTCCTTACCTGGACGATATCCTGATACAGGTGTCAAGCTTTCAAATTGCCAAATCTCATACAGAGATAGTTCTGGCATTCCTGAGGTCGCATGGGTGGAAAGTGAACGAAGAAAAGAGTTCTCTATCTCCTCTCACGAGGGTTTCCTTCCTAGGGACTCTTATAGATTCTGTAGAAATGAAAATTTACCTGACGGAGTGCAGGTTATCAAAACTTCTAAATGTTTGCCGTGTTCTTCACTCCATTCCGCGCCCCACGATGGCTCAGTGCATGGAAGTAATCGGCTTAATGGTAGCGGCGATGGACATAGTGCCATTCGCGCGCCTGCATCTCAGACCGCTGCAATTATGCATGCTCAGTCAGTGGAATGGGGATTACACAGATTTGTCCCCTCTACTAAATCTGGATCAGGAAACAAGAGATTCTCTTCTCTGGTGGTTATCTCGGGCCCATCTGTCCAAGGGTATGACCTTTCGCAGACCAGATTGGACAATTGTAACAACAGATGCCAGCCTTCTAGGTTGGGGTGCAGTCTGGAACTCCCTGAAGGCTCAGGGTTCATGGACTCAGGAGGAGAAACTCCTCCCAATAAATATTCTGGAGTTAAGAGCAATATTCAATGCTCTTCTGGCTTGGCCTCAGCTAGCAACACTGAGGTTCATCAGATTTCAGTCGGACAACATCACGACTGTGGCTTACATCAACCATCAAGGGGGAACCAGGAGTTCCCTAGCGATGTCAGAAGTCTCCAAGATAATTCGCTGGGCAGAGACAAACTCTTGCCACCTGTCAGCGATCCATATCCCAGGTGTAGAGAACTGGGAGGCGGATTTTCTAAGTCGTCAGACTTTTCATCTGGGGGAATGGGAACTCCATCCGGAGGTGTTTGCTCAATTGGTTCTCCATTGGGGCAAACCAGAATTGGATCTCATGGCGTCTCTCCAGAACGCCAAGCTTCCTTGTTACGGATCCAGGTCCAGGTACCCAGAAGCGGCACTGATAGATGCTCTAGCTGCGCCTTGGTTCTTCAACCTGGCTTATGTGTTTCCACCGTTTCCTCTGCTCCCTCGTCTGATTGCCAAAATCAAACAGGAAAGAGCATCAGTGATATTGATAGCGCCTGCATGGCCACGCAGGACCTGGTATGCAGACCTAGTGGACATATCATCCTTTCCACCATGGACTCTGCCTCTGAGACAAGACCTTCTAATACAAGGTCCTTTCAATCATCCGAATCTACTTTCTCTGAGACTGACTGCATGGAGATTGAACGCTTGATCCTATCAAAGCGTGGCTTCTCCGAGTCAGTAATTGATACCTTAATACAGGCACGAAAGCCTGTCACCAGGAAAATTTACGACAAGATATGGCGTAAATATCTTCATTTGTGTGAATCCAAGAATTACTCATGGAGTAGTTTTAGGATTCCTAGGATATTGTCCTTCCTCCAAGAGGGTTTGGACAAAGGATTATCAGCTAGTTCTTTAAAGGGACAGATTTCTGCTCTGTCTATTCTTTTACACAAGTGTGTGGCAGAAGTTCCAGACGTTCAGGCATTTTGTTAGGCTTTAGTTAGAATTAAGCCTGTGTTTAAACCTGTTGCTCCTCCATGGAGCTTAAACTTGGTTCTTAAAGTTCTTCAAGGGGTTCCGTTTGAACCCCTTCATTCTATTGATATCAAACTTCTTTCATGGAAAGTTCTTTTTCTGATGGCTATTTCCTCGGCTCGAAGAGTCTCGGAGTTATCTGCCTTACATTTTGATTCTCCTTATCTGATCTTTCATTCAGATAAAGTTGTTCTGCGTACAAAACCTGGGTTTTTACCTAAGGTGGTTTCTAACAAGAATATCAATCAAGAGATTGTTGTTCCATCATTATGTCCTAATCCTTCTTCAAAGAAGGAACGTCTATTGCATAATCTAGACGTAGTCCGTGCCTTGAAGTTTTACTTACAGGCTACTAAAGATTTTCGCCAAACATCTAACCTGTTTGTTGTTTACTCTGGACAGAGGAGAGGTCAGAAGGCATCGGCAACCTCTTTCTTTTTGGCTTCGGAGTATAATCCGTTTAGCCTATGAGACTGCTGGACAGCAGCCTCCTGAAAGGATTACAGCTCATTCTACTAGAGCTGTGGCTTCCACCTGGGCCTTTAAAAATGAGGCCTCTGTTGCATATTTATTCTTTAATTGATTAGCAAGCTGATTTTCTCTGTTACGCAGACCCTTCTTTCTTATAATTATGTAAGCCTTTATTTAAACTATGAAAAAGGCTTTCACTGCCTCCCAGAGAATTTCTACTTTTGGAGAGTAGTCTTTATTAAAATTCATATATTCTCTCAATTTTGATTGCATCCAATTTCTAAATTTGATATTTTAGAGTAAGTAGGAGGGAAAAAAGAAACTTGCATGTTGATTTTGTTGACAAATAGACAGGGATATGATAGCGGGATCTGATATTAAGATATTAGCGATGTCGGACGAGACCTCAGCACCCAGAAGATATTCACTAATCAGAAGCATATATATTCTAGGAAGTTTCTAATAGGTCTTCGATTCACATGTAAAGGCTCTTTCATCCGTGTGCTGAAGCCTCCAGACATCATTTAATTTTAAACTCTTGGCAAAGTTTGCTAAGCCTTTCGCTTCTTTTTAATATCTTCTCTGAGCTTTTGAAACGATCATGATAAGGATTAAACACTCTATTAAAGTCTCCCCCCACTATAAGTTGCGAGTTGACACAATTAATAAGTTTAGCAAATAGATCGTCCCAAAAGGTTGGTCGATATTTGTTAAGGGCATAAAAATTACAGAGGGTAAAGTTATAGGCCCCTAGTTATCAAGCCGTCAAGCTCAAATACGCTGGAATTCCGCAGCGTATTTGTGGCGAGGCTGATTCGCCTTTGTTATCAAGCCCTAGATACCGGCAAAAGTAGAATTTAGTGACGTAAGCTTCGATCCGCCGGACTCAGTCCGACACAGATCGATTCTTACGTCACTACAGATGTTCCGCACACAAGTGCGGCACAATCTGACTACTTTTGTTATTTATCAAAAAACTAGCAGGTACGCTCTGTACTTTTCCGGCCCAGGGTACCTGGTTTTCAAACCGCCGCCCTGGAGGCAGCGGATCCCATAGGAATCAATGGGAGTCTGACCATAGCGAAAGCTCATGTTCGCTGCTGCCCGACATCCCATTGATTCCTATGGGAGCTGTCTACACCTAACACCCTAGCATGTACCCTGAGTCTAAACACCCCTAATCTGCCCCCCCTACACCGCCGCAACAAAATAAATGTATTACTCCCTGAACCGCGCTCCCGGAGCCCACCGCCACTCTAATAAATATGTTAACCCCTAAACCGCCACTCCCGGCCCCCGCCACCACCTACATAATACCTATTAACCCCTATCCTGCCCCCCTATACCGCCACCACCCCTAATAAATGTATTAACCCCTATCCTGCCGCTCTCGGACCCCACCGCAACAAAATAAATAGTTTAACCCCTAAACCGCCGCTCCCGGACCCCGTCGTCACCTATATTAAACTGATTAACCCCTAATCTGCCTCCTCTACACCGTCGCCACCTATAATATTTTTATTAACCCCTATCCTGCCCCCCTATACCGCCGCAACCTATAATAAAATTATTAACCCCTAAAGCTAAGTCTAACCATGACACCCCCCTAAATTAAATCTAATTTAAATCTAACGAAATAAATTAACTCTTATTAACTAAATTATTCATATTTAAAGCTAAATACTTACCTGTAAAATAAACCCTAAACTAGCTACAATATAACTAATAGTTACATTGTAGCTATTTTAGGATTTATTTTTATTTTACAGGCAAGTTTGTATTTATTTTAACTAGGTACAATAGTTATTAAATAGTTATTAACTATTTAATAGCTATCTAGTTAAAATAAAGAGAAATTTACCTGTAAAATAAAAACTAACCTAAGTTACAATTACACCTAACACTACACTATCATTAAATAAATGAATCCTATTTAAAACTAAATACATACCTGTAAAATAAACCCTAAGATAGCTACAATGTAATTAATAATTACATTGTAGCTATTTTAGGGTTTATATTTATTTTACAGGTAACTATGTATTTATTTTAACTAGGTACAATAGCTATTAAATAGTTAATAACTATTTAATAACTACCTAGCTAAAAGAAATACAAAATTACCAGTAAAATAAATCCTAACCTAAGTTACAATTAAACCTAACACTACACTATCATTAAATAAATTAAATTAATTTAATACAAATACCTACAAATAAATACACTAACTAAAGTACAAAAAATAAAAAAAGAACTAAGTTACAAAAAATAAAAAATTTTTTTACAAACATTATAAAAATATTACAACAATTTTAAGCTAATTACACCTACTCTAAGCCCCCTAATAAAATAACAAAGCCCCCCAAAATAAAAAAATTCCCTACCCTATTCTACATTTAAAAGATACCAGCTCTATACCTTACCAGCCCTTAAAAGGGCCTTTTGCGGGGCATGCCCCAAAGAATTCTGCTCTTTTGCCTGTAAAATAAAAATACAACCCCCCCCAACATTAAAACCCACCACCCACACACCCCTACTCTAACCCACCCAAACCCCCCTTAAAAAAACCTAACACTACCCCCTGAAGATCTTCCTACCTTGAGTCGTCTTCACTCAGCCGAGCCGAATTCTTCATCCAATCCGGGCGATGTCTTCATCCAAGCGGGGGCTGAAGAGGTCCATCATCCGGCCGAAGTCTTCTATCAAGCGGCATCTTCAATCTTCTTTCTTCCGGCTCCATCTTCATCCCGCCGACGCGGAACATCCTTCCTCCACGACGAACTCCCGACGAATGAAGGTTCCTTTAAATGACGTCATCCAAGATGGCGTCCCTCAAATTCCGATTGGCTGATAGGATTATATCAGCCAATCGAAATTAAGGTAGGAAAAATCTGATTGGCTGATTGAATCAGCCAATCAGATTGAGCTCGCATTCTATTGGCTGTTCCGATCAGCCAATAGAATAAGAGCTCAATCTGATTGGCTGATTGGATCAGCCAATTGGATTGAACTTCAATCTGATTGGCTGATTCAATCAGCCAATCAGATTTTTCCTACCTTAATTCCGATTGGCTGATAGAATCCTATCAGCCAATCGGAATTGAAGGGACGCCATCTTGGATGACGTCCCTTAAAGGAACCTTCATTCGTCGTTAGTCCGTCGGGAAAGAAGGATGTTCCGCGTCGGCGGGATGAAGATGGATCCGGAAGAAAGAAGATTGAAGATGCCGCTTGGAAGAAGACATCGCCCGGTTGGAAGACCTCTTCAGCGCTGCCTGGATGATGACTTCATCGGATGGAAGACTTCTTCAGCGCCCCTTGGATGATGACTTCTGCCGCTCCGGATCTCCTCTTCGGTTCCATCGGTGGTCGGCTGGCCGAAGACACGACTCAAGGTAGGATGATCTTCGGGGGGTAGTGTTAGGTTTATTTAAGGGGGGTTTTGGTTAGATTAGGAGAATGTGGGTGGTGGGTTTTAATGTTGGGGGGGTTGTATTTTTATTTCTTTCATGTAATTAGCAAGAGTCCATGAGCTAGTGACGTATGGGATATACATTCCTACCAGGAGGGGCAAAGTTTCCCAAACCTATAAATGCCTATAAATACACCCCTCACCACACCCACAAATCAGTTTTTACAAACTTTGCCTCCTATGGAGGTGGTGAAGTAAGTTTGTGCTTGATTCTACTTTGATATGCGCTCCGCAGCAGGTTGGAGCCCGGTTTTCCTCTCAGCGTGCAGTGAATGTCAGAGGGATGTGAGGAGAGTATTGCCTATTTGAATTCAATGATCTCCTTCTACGGGGTCTATTTCATAGGTTCTCTGTTATCGGTCGTAGAGATTCATCTCTTACCTCCCTTTTCAGATCGACGATATACTCTTATATATACCATTACCTCTGCTGATTCTCGTTTCAGTACTGGTTTGGCTTTCTACTACATGTAGATGAGTGTCCTGGGGTAAGTAAGTCTTATTTTCTGTGACACTCTAAGCTATGGTTGGGCACTTTTATATAAAGTTCTAAATATATGTATTCAAACATTTATTTGCCTTGACTCAGGATGTTCAACGTTCCTTATTTCAGACAGTCAGTTTCATATTTGGGATAATGCATATGAATAAATCAATTTTTTCTTACCTTAAAATTTGACTTTTCCCTGTGGGCTGTTAGGCTCGCAGGGGCTGAAAATGCTTCATTTTATTGCGTCATTCTTGGCGCGGACTTTTTTGGCGCAAAATTTTTTTTCTATTTCCGGCGTCATACGTGTCGCCGGAAGTTGCGTCATTTTTGACGTTTTTTTACGCCAAAAGTGTCGGCGTTCCGGATGTGGCGTCATTTTTGGCGCCAAAGGCATTTAGGCGCCAAATAATGTGGGCGTCTTTTTTTGGCGCTAAAAAAATATGGGCGTCACTATTGTCTCCACATTATTTAAGTCTCATTATTTATTGCTTCTGGTTGCTAGAAGCTTGTTCACTGGCATTTTTTCCCATTCCTGAAACTGTCATTTAAGGAATTTGATAAATTTTGCTTTATATGTTGTTTTTTCTATTACATATTGCAAGATGTCCCAGATTGACACTGAGTCAGAAGATACTTCTGGAAAATTGCTGCCTGGTGCTGGATCTACCAAAGTTAAGTGTATCTGCTGTAAACTTGTGGTATCTGTTCCTCCAGCTGTTTGTACTGAATGTCATGACAAACTTGTTAATGCAGATAATATTTCCTTTAGTAATGTTACATTACCTGTTGCTGTTCTGTCAACATCTAATACTCAGAGTGTTCCTGATAACATAAGAGATTTTGTTTCTAAATCCATTAAGAAGGCTATGTCTGTTATTCCTCCTTCTAGTAAACGTAAAAAGTCTTTTAAAACTTCTCTTTTTTCATATGAATTTTTAAATGAACATCATCATTCTGATTCTGATAATGGTTCTTCTGGTTCAGAGGATTCTGTCTCAGAGGTTGATGCTGATAAATCTTCATATTTATTTAAAATGGAATTTATTCGTTCTTTACTTAAAGAAGTCTTAATTGCATTAGAAATAGAGGATTCTGGTCCTCTTGATACTAAATCTAAATGTTTAAATAAGGTTTTTAAATCTCCTGTAGTTATTCCAGAAGTTTTTCCTGTCCCTGATGCTATTTCTGAAGTAATTTCCAGGAAATGGAATAATTTGGGTAATTCATTTACTCCTTCTAAACGTTTTAAGCAATTATATCCTGTGCCATCTGACAGATTAGAGTTTTGGGACAAAATCCCTAAGGTTGATGGGGCTGTCTCTACTCTTGCTAAACGTACTACTATTCCTACGGCAGATAGTACTTCCTTTAAGGATCCTTTAGATAGGAAAATTGAATCCTTTCTAATGAAAGCTTACTTGTGTTCAGGTAATCTTCATAGACCTGCTATATCTTTAGCGGATGTTGCTGCAGCTTCAACTTTTTGGTTAGAAGCTTTAGCGCAACAAGTAACAGATCATAATTCTCATAGCATTATTAATCTTCTTCAACATGCTAATAATTTTATTTGTGATGCCATCTTTGATATCATTAGAGTTGATGTCAGGTATATGTCTCTAGCTATTTTTGCTAGAAGAGCTTTATGGCTTAAAACTTGGAATGCTGATATGTCTTCTAAGTCTACTTTGCTTTCCCTTTCTTTCCAGGGTAATAAATTATTTGGTTCTCAGTTGGATTCTATTATCTCAACTGTTACTGGAGGGAAAGGAACTTTTTTACCACAGGATAAAAAATCTAAAGGTAAATTTAGATCTAATAATCGTTTTCGTTCCTTTCGTCACAATAAGGAACAAAAGCCTGATCCTTCATCCACAGGAGCGGTATCAGTTTGGAAACCATCTCCAGTCTGGAATAAATCCAAGCCTTTTAGAAAACCAAAGCCAGCTCCTAAGTCCACATGAAGGTGCGGCCCTCATTCCAGCTCAGCTGGTAGGGGGCAGATTACGTTTTTTCAAAGAAATTTGGATCAATTCCATTCACAATCTTTGGATTCAGAACATTGTTTCAGAAGGGTACAGAATTGGCTTCAAGATAAGGCCTCCTGCAAAGAGATTTTTTCTTTCCCGTGTCCCAGTAAACCCAGCGAAGGCTCGAGCATTTCTGAAATGTGTTTCAGATTTAGAGTTGGCTGGAGTAATTATGCCAGTTCCAGTTCTGGAACGGGGGCTGGGGTTTTATTCAAATCTCTTCATTGTACCAAAGAAGGAGAATTCCTTCAGACCAGTTCTGGATCTAAAAATATTGAATCGTTATGTAAGGATACCAACATTCAAAATGGTAACTGTAAGGACTATCCTGCCTTTTGTTCAGCAAGGGCATTATATGTCCACAATAGATTTACAGGATGCATATCTGCATATTCCGATTCATCCAGATCACTATCAGTTTCTGAGATTCTCTTTCCTAAACAAGCAGTACCAGTTTGTGGCTCTGCCGTTTGGCCTAGCAACAGCTCCAAGAATTTTTACAAAGGTTCTCGGTGCCCTTCTGTCAGTAAGCAGAGAACAGGGTATTTTGGTATTTCCTTATTTGGACGATATCTTGGTACTTGCTCAGTCTTCACATTTAGCAGAATCTCATACGAATCGACTTGTGTTGTTTCTTCAAGATCATGGTTGGAGGATCAATTTACCAAAAAGTTCATTGATTCCTCAGACAAAGGTAACCTTTTTAGGTTTCCAGATAGATTCAGTGTCCATGACTCTGTCTCTGACAGACAAGAGACGTCTGAAATTGATCTCAGCTTGACGAAACCTTCAGTCACAATCATTCCCTTCGGTAGCCTTATGCATGGAAATTCTAGGTCTTATGACTGCTGCATCGGACACGATCCCCTTTGCTCGTTTTCACATGCGACCTCTTCAGCTCTGTATGCTGAACCAGTGGTGCAGGGATTACACGAAGATATCTCAATTAATATCTTTAAAACCGATTGTACGACACTCTCTGACGTGGTGGACAGATCACCATCGTTTAGTTCAGGGGGCTTCTTTTGTTCTTCTGACCTGGACTGTAATTTCAACAGATGCAAGTCTGTCAGGTTGGGGAGCTGTTTGGGGGTCTCTGACAGCACAAGGGGTTTGGGAATCTCAGGAGGTGAGATTACAGATCAATATTTTGAACCCTGTGCAATTTTCAGAGCTCTTCAGTCATGGCCTCTTCTAAAGAGAGAATCGTTCATTTGTTTTCAGACAGACAATGTCACAACTGTGGCATACATCAATCATCAAGGAGGGACTTACAGTCCTCTGGCTATGAAAGAAGTATCTCGAATACTGGTATGGGCGGAATCCAGCTCCTGTCTAATTTCTGCGGTTCATATCCCAGGTATAGACAATTGGGAAGCGGATTATCTCAGTCGCCAAACGTTACATCCGGGCGAATGGTCTCTTCACCCAGAGGTATTTCTTCAGATTGTTCAAATGTGGGGACTTCCAGAAATAGATCTGATGGCTTCTCATCTAAACAAGAAACTTCCCAGGTATCTGTCCAGATCCAGGGACCCTCGGGCGGAAGCAGTGGATGCATTGTCACTTCCTTGGAAGTATCATCCTGCCTATATCTTTCCGTCTCTAGTTCTTCTTCCAAGAGTAATCTCCAAGATTCTGAAGGAATGCTCGTTTGTTCTGCTGGTGGCTTCTTGTCCGGATGGCCTCTTGCCAACCATGGACTCTTCCGTTAAGACCAGACCTTCTGTCTCAAGGTCATTTTTTCCATCAGGATCTCAAATCCTTAAATTTAAAGGTATGGAGATTGAACGCTTGATTCTTAGTCAAAGAGGTTTCTCTGACTCTGTGATCAGTACTATGTTACAGGCTCGTAAATCTGTATCTAGAAAGATATATTATCGAGTTTGGAAGACTTACATTTCTTGGTGTCTTTCTCATAATTTTTCCTGGCACTCTTTTAGAATTCCGAGAATTCTACAGTTTTCTTCAGGATGGTTTGGATAAAGGTTTGTCTGCAAGTTCCTTGAAAGGACAAATCTCTGCTCTTTCTGTTCTTTTTCACAGAAAGATTGCTAATCTTCCTGATATTCATTGTTTTGTGCAAGCTTTGGTTCGTATAAAGCCTGTCATTAAGTCAATTTCTCCTCCTTGGAGTTTGAATTTGGTTCTGGGGGCTCTTCAAGCTCCTCCGTTTGAACCTACGCATTCATTGGACATTAAATTACTTTCTTGGAAAGTTTTGTTTCTTTTTGCCATCTCTTCTGCTAGAAGAGTTTCTGAATTATCTGCTCTTTCTTGTGAGTCTCCTTTTCTGACTTTTCATCAGGATAAGGCGGTGTTGCGAACTTCTTTTCAATTTTTACCTAAGGTTGTGAATTCTAACAACATTAGTAGAGAAATTGTGGTTCCTTCATTGTGTCCTAATCCTAAGAATTCTAAGGAGAAATCATTGCATTCTTTGGATGTAGTTAGAGCTTTGAAATATTATGTTGAAGCTACTAAGAATTTCCGAAAGACTTCTAGTCTATTTGTTATCTTTTCCGGTTCTAGGAAAGGTCAGAAGGCCTCTGCCTTTTCTTTGGCATCTTGGTTGAAATCTTTAATCATCATGCTTATGTCGAGTCGGGTAAAACTCCGCCTCAAAGGATTACAGCTCATTCTACTAGGTCAGTTTCTACTTCCTGGGCGTTTAGGAATGAAGCTTCGGTTGATCAGATTTGCAAAGCAGCAACTTGGTCTTCTTTGCATACTTTTACTAAATTCTACCATTTTGATGTGTTTTCTTCTTCTGAAGCAGTTTTTGGTAGAAAAGTACTTCAGGCAGCTGTTTCAGTTTGATTCTTCTGCTTATAATTTCAGTTTTTTTCATTATAAGATTTAAACTTTATTTTGGGTGTGGATTATTTTCAGCGGAATTGGCTGTCTTTATTTTATCCCTCCCTCTCTAGTGACTCTTGCGTGGAAGATCCACATCTTGGGTAGTCATTATCCCATACGTCACTAGCTCATGGACTCTTGCTAATTACATGAAAGAAAACATAATTTATGTAAGAACTTACCTGATAAATTCATTTCTTTCATATTAGCAAGAGTCCATAAGGCCCACCGTTTTTGTGGTGGTTATGATTTTTTTGTATAAAGCACAATTATTCCAATTCCTTATTTTTTATGCTTTCGCACTTTTTTCTTATCACCCCACTTCTTGGCTATGCGTTAAACTGATTTGTGGGTGTGGTGAGGGGTGTATTTATAGGCATTTTGAGGTTTGGGAAACTTTGCCCCTCCTGGTAGGAATGTATATCCCATACGTCACTAGCTCATGGACTCTTGCTAATATGAAAGAAATGAATTTATCAGGTAAGTTCTTACATAAATTATGTTTTTACAGGCAAAAGAGCAGAATTCTTTGGGGCATGCCCCGCAAAAGGCGCTTTTAAGGGCTAGTAAGGTAAAAGAGCTGGTAACTTTTTAATGTAGAATAGGGTAGGGAATTTTTTTTATTTTGGGGGGCTTTGTTATTTTATTAGGGGGCTTAGATTAGGTGTAAGTAGCTTAAAATTGTTGTAATATTTTTTAAATGTTTGTAACTTATTTTTTTTATTTTTTGTACTTTAGTTAGTTTATTTAATTTAATATAATTGTAGTTATTTGTAGTTAATTTAATTAATTTAATGATAGTGTAGTGTTAGGTTTAATTGTAACTTAGGTTAGGATTTATTTTACAGGTAATTTTGTATTTCTTTTAGCTAGGTAATTATTAAATAGTTAATAACTATTTAATAACTATTCTAACTAACTAAAATAAATACAAAGTTACCTGTAAAATAAATATAAATCCTAAAATAGCTACAATGTAATTATTAATTATATTGTAGCTATCTTAGGGTTTATTTTACAGGTAAGTATTTAGTTTTAAATAGGAATAATTTATTAAAGTATAGTGTAGTGTTAGGTGTAATTGTAACTTAGGTTAGTTTTTATTTTACAGGTAAATTTCTCTTTATTTTAGCTAGGTAGCTATTAAATAGTTAATAACTATTTAATAGCTATTGTACCTAGTTAAAATAAATTGAAAGTTGCCTGTAAAATAAAAATAAATCCTAAAATAGCTACAATATAATTATTATTTATATTGTAGCTATATTAGGGTTTATTTTAAAGGTAAGTATTTATTTTTAAATAGGATTAATTTAGTTAATAAGAGAAATATTATTTAGATTTATTTAATTAATATTTAAGTTAGGGGGGTGTTAGGGTTAGTGTTAGACTTAGGTTTAGGGGTTAATAATTTTATTACAGTGGTGGCGGTGTAGGGGGGGGCAGGATAGGGGTTAATAAATTTATTATAGGTGGCGACGGTGTAGGGGGGGCAGATTAGGGGTTAATAAGTTTAATATAGGTTGCAGCGGGGTCCGGGAGCGGCAGTTTAGGGGTTAAACAATTTATTTAGTTGCGGCGAGGTCCGGGATCCGCAGGATAGGGGTTAATAACTTTATTATAGGTGGCGGCGGTATAGGGGGGGCAGGATTGGGGTTACTAGGTACAATGTAGGTGGCGGCGGTGTCCGGGAGCGGCGGTTTAGGGGTTAATACATTTATAAGAGTTGCAGCGGGGTCTAGGAGCGGCAGGTTTAGGGGTCAATAACTTTATTGAGTTGCGGGGGGCTCCGGGGGCGCCGGTATAGGGGGTAGAACAGTGTAGTTAGTGTGGGTGCTTAGTGACAGGGGTATCAATAAAGCTGTCAAAAAGCCGAAGAGCAGCGAGATCGGATGAGTGATGACTCTCACAGTCCGCTGCTCATCGCCCCGTACTTGGTGCGCGGCTTTTTGACAGCTTTTTTGATAACTTAGGCGAAATTTTGAAGGTCCGCGGCGGCGATGGTAGGCGAGCTTAGGCGGGCGTATTGGACCGGGGAAGGCAGGTAAAGTAGACGGCTTGATAACTACCCCCCATAACCTTGTATATATATTTTTAAAATCAAAAATCTTCCCTCCTTATCTAAGAACTGTGACTTAACCTCATACTCTAAATTCTTGTTAAAAAGACATGCTACCCCCTCTTCCTTCCAGCTGTCGGGGCCGCTATTACCTCAACGACCCATCCCATTCTTTATTTTATTTGCCTCAGAACAATTTAAATGTGGCTCTTGTAAATACGCAATATCTGGCGCATGTTTTTTAAGATGTTGGACTATTCTTTCTTTCATGTAATTAGCAAGAGTCCATGAGCTAGTGACGTATGGGATATACATTCCTACCAGGAGGGCAAAGTTTCCCAAACCTCAAAATGCCTATAAATACACCCCTCACCACACCCACGAATCAGTTTTACAAACTTTGCCTCCTATGGAGGTGGTGAAGTAAGTTTGTGCTAGATTCTATGTTGATATGCGCTCCGCAGCAGGTTGGAGCCTGGTTTTCCTCTCAGCGTGCAGTGAATGTCAGAGGGATGTGAGGAGAGTATTGCCTATTTGAATGCAATGATCTCCTTCTACGGGGTCTGTTTCATAGGTTCTCTGTTATCGGTCGTAGAGATTCATCTCTTACCTCCCTTTTCAGATCGACGATATACTCTTATATATATACCATTACCTCTGCTGATTTTCGTTTCAGTACTGGTTTGGCTTTCTACAACATGTAGATGAGTGTCCTGGGGTAGTAAGTAAGCTTATTTTCTGTGACACTCTAAGCTATGGTTAGGCACTTTTTTATAAAGTTCTAAATATATGTATTCAAACATTTATTTGCCTTGACTCAGGATGTTCAACATTCCTTATTTTCAGACAGTCAGTTTCATATTTGGGATAATGCATTTGAATCAATCATTTTTTTCTTACCTTAAAAAATTTGACTTTTTCCCTGTGGGCTGTTAGGCTCGCGGGGGCTGAAAATGCTTCATTTCTCCTGTTAAGTGTAGTCAGTCCACGGGTCATCCATTACTTATGGGATATTAACTCCTCCCTAACAGGAAGTGCAAGAGGATCACCCAAGCAGAGCTGCTATATAGCTCCTCCCCTCTACGTCATACCCAGTCATTCTCTTGCACCTAACTAATCGATAGGATGTGTGAGAGGACAGTGGTTATTAAAACTTAGTTTTATTTCTTCAATCAAAAGTTTGTTATTTTAAACGGCACCGGAGTGTGTTGTTTTTTCTCAGGCAGCATTAGAAGAAGAATCTGCCTGAGTTTGTGTATGATCTTAGCGGACGTAACTAAGATCCATTTGCTGTTCTCGACCTTCTGAGGAGTGGGGTAACTTCAGAACAGGGGACAGCGGGCAGGGTTTACCTGCAAAGAGGTATGTTGCAGTATATTATTTTCTAAGGAATGGAATTGACTGAGAAAATACTGCTAATACCGTTAAAATGTAAGTACAGCCTTAAATGCAGTAGTAGCAACTGGTATCAGGCTGTTATGTATGTATGTTGGCACTGAGGTATTTCTGGGGAATGGCACTTCACTAAGAAAATACTGTATACATATAACTTATAGCCTTTCTGCAGTGAGAGCGACTAGCAACAGGCTTTTTAATATCATTTCATATATTAAAACGTTTTCTGGCAGGTTAATCGTTTTTTTCTCTGAGGTACTTGGTGAAAAAAATTTTTGGGCATTATTTTCCACTTGGCTATCGTTTATTTTAAATAAAGTCAGTTTATTCAGCTTCCCCACTGTTGTATTATGAGTGGGAGGGGCCTATTTTGGCACTTTTCTACGCAGTAGAAATTCAGTCACAAATCTCCTTATTCTCCCTGCATGATCCAGGACGTCTCTACAGAACTCAGGGGTCTCCAAAACTAGTTTTGAGAGAGGTAATCACTCACAGCAGACCTGTGAGACTGTGTGTTGACTGTAATTAAAACGTTTATATTTTACTGTTATACGTTTTTCCGGTATTAAGGGGTTAATCATCCATTTGCTAGTGGGTGCATTCCTTTGCTAAATCAATACATTTACTGTAAAAAATTGTTTGCTATAACTAATCCGGTTATTTGTTATTTCAACTGTGACAGTTTTTGTGTGCTTCTTAAAGGCACAGCAACGTTTTTTATATTACTTGAAAAATTGTTTGAAAAGTATTTTCCAAGCTCGCTAGTTTGTTTAAACATGTCTGACACAGAGGAATCTTTGTGCAATATGTTCTAAGACCAATGTGGAGCCCAATAGAAATTTGTGTACTAATTGCATTGATGCTACTTTAAATAAAAGCCAATCTGTACATGTCAAGAAAATTTCACCAGACATCGAGGGGAAAGTTATGCCGACTAACTCTTCTCACGTGTCAGTACCTGCATCTCCCGCTCGGGAGGTGCGTGATATTGTGGCGCCAAGTACATCAGGGCGGCCATTACAAATCACTTTACAGCACATGGCCAATGTTATGACTGAAGTTTTATCTAAATTGCCAGACATTAGAGGTAAACGCGACCACTCTGGGGTGAGAACAGAGTACGCTGATAATGTTAGAGCCATGTCTGATACTGCGTCACAAGTGGCAGAGCATGAAGACGGTGAGCTTCATTCTGTAGGTGACGGATCTGATCCAAATAGACTGGATTCAGACATTTCAAATTTTAAATTTAAGCTTGAGAACCTCCGTGTACTATTAGGGGAGGTATTAGCGGCTCTGAATGATTGTAACACGGTTGCAATCCCAGAGAAATTATGTAGGCTGGATAGATACTATGCGGTACCGGCGTGTACTGACGTCTTTCCTATACCTAAAAGGCTTACAGAGATTATTACCAAGGAGTGGGATAGGCCCGGTGTACCCTTTTCCCCCCCTCCTATATTTAGAAAAATGTTTCCAATAGACGCCACCACACGGGACTTATGGCAGACGGTCCCTAAGGTGGAGGGAGCAGTTTCTACTCTGGCTAAGCGTACCACTATCCCGGTGGAGGATAGCTGTGCCTTTTCAGATCCAATGGATAAAAAGTTAGAGGGTTACCTTAAGAAAATGTTTACTCAACAAGGTTTTATATTACAACCACTCGCATGCATTGCGCCTGTCACGGCTGCGGCGGCATTCTGGTTTGAGTCTCTGGAAGAGACCCTTGAATCAGCTCCATTGGATGATATTACAAACAAGCTTAAAGCCCTTAAGCTAGCTAATTCATTTATTTCTGATGCTGTAGTACATCTAACTAAACTTACGGCTAAGAATTCCGGATTCGCCATTCAGGCGCGCAGAGCGCTGTGGCTAAAATCCTGGTCAGCCGATGTGACTTCTAAATCTAAATTGCTTAACATACCTTTCAAAGGGCAGACATTATTCGGGCCCGGTTTGAAAGAAATTATCGCTGACATTACTGGAGGTAAGGGCCATGCCCTGCCTCAAGACAGAGCCAAACCAAGGGCTAGACAGTCTAATTTTCGTGCCTTTCGTAACTACAAGGCAGGAGCAGCATCAACTTCCTCCACTCCAAAACAGGAAGGTTCTGTTGCTAGATTCAGACAGGGCTGGAAACCTAACCAGACCTGGAACAAGGGTTAGCAGGCCAGAAAACCTGCTGCTGCCCCTAAGACAGCATGAAGTGAGGGCCCCCAATCCGGAAACGGATCTAGTAGGGGGCAGACTTTCTCTCTTCGCCCAGGCTTGGGCAAGAGATGTCCAGGATCCCTGGGCGTTAGAGATCATATCTCAGGGATATCTTCTGGACTTCAAAGCTTCTCCTCCAAAAGGGAGATTTCATCTTTCAAGGTTGTCAACAAACCAGATAAAGAAAGAGGCGTTTCTACGCTGTGTACAAGACCTTTTACTAATGGGAGTGATCCACCCGGTTCCGCGGTCGGAACACGGACAAGGGTTTTACTCAAATCTGTTTGTGGTTCCCAAGAAAGAAGGAACCTTCAGACCAATCTTGGATTTAAAGATCCTAAACAAATTCCTAAGAGTTCCATCGTTCAAAATGGAAACTATTCGGACAATCTTACCCATGATCCAAAAGGGTCAATACATGACCACAGTGGATTTAAAGGATGCCTACCTGCACATACCGATTCACAAAGATCATTACCGGTACCTAAGATTTGCCTTCCTAGACAGGCATTACCAGTTTGTAGCTCTTCCCTTCGGGTTGGCTACTGCCCCAAGAATCTTTACAAAGGTTCTGGGCTCTCTTCTGGCGGTACTAAGACCGCGAGGAATATCGGTAGCTCCGTACCTAGACGACATTCTGATACAAGCGTCAAGTCTCCAAACTGCCAAGTCTCATACAGAGTTTGTACTGGCATTTCTAAGGTCACATGGGTGGAAAGTGAACGAAGGAAAGAGTTCTCTATTGCCACTCACAAGAGTTCCCTTCTTAGGGACTCTTATAGATTCTGTAGAAATGAAAATTTACCTGACAGAAGACAGGTTAACAAAACTTCTAAATGCTTGCCGTGTCCTTCATTCCATTCCGCACCCGTCAGTGGCTCAATGTATGGAGGTAATAGGCTTAATGGTAGCGGCAATGGACATAGTACCCTTTGCGCGCCTGCATCTCAGACCACTGCAATTGTGCATGCTGAGCCAGTGGAATGGGGATTACTCAGATTTGTCCCCTATGCTGACTTTGGATCAGGAGACGAGAAATTCTCTTCTATGGTGGCTTTCTCGGCCACATCTGTCCAAGGGGATGCCCTTCAGCAGACCAGATTGGACGATTGTAACAACAGACGCCAGCCTGATAGGTTGGGGCGCTGTCTGGAACTCCCTGAAGACTCAGGGATCTTGGTCTCAGGAGGAGAGTCTCCTTCCCATAAACATTCTGGAATTAAGAGCAGTTTTCAATGCTCTTCTGGCCTGGCCTCAGTTAGCAACTCTGAGGTTCATCAGGTTTCAGTCGGACAACATCACGACTGTGGCTTACATCAACCATCAGGGAGGGACAAGGAGTTCCCTAGCGATGATGGAAGTCTCAAAGATAATTCTCTGGGCAGAGTCTCACTCTTGCCACCTATCAGCGATCCACATCCCAGGCGTGGAGAACTGGGAAGCGGATTTTCTAAGTCGTCAGACTTTTCATCCGGGGGAGTGGGAACTTCATCCGGAGGTTTTTGCCCAAATACTTCGGCGTTGGGGCAAACCAGATCTGGATCTCATGGCGTCTCGCCAGAACGCCAAACTTCCTTGTTACGGATCCAGGGACCCGGGAGCGGTGCTGATAGATGCTCTGACAGCACCTTGGGCCTTCAACATGGCTTATGTGTTTCCACCTTTCCCGTTGCTTCCTCGATTGATTGCCAGGATCAAACAGCTGAGAGCATCGGTGATTCTAATAGCGCCTGCGTGGCCACGCAGGACCTGGTATGCAGACCTAGTGGACATGTCGTCCTGTCCACCATGGTCTCTACCTCTGAGACAGGACCTTCTGGTGCAGGGTCCTTTCAAACATCCAAATCTAATTTCTCTGAAGCTGACTGCTTGGAGATTGAACGCTTAATTCTATCAAAGCGTGGATTCTCGGAATCAGTGATTGATACTTTAATACAGGCTAGGAAGCCTGTCACCAGGAAAATTTACCATAAAATATGGCGCAAATACTTGCATTGGTGCGAATCCAAGAGTTACTCATGGAGTAAGGTTAGGATTCCTAGGATATTGTCTTTTCTACAAGAAGGTTTAGAAAAGGGTTTATCCGCTAGTTCGTTAAAGGGACAGATCTCAGCTTTGTCAATCCTTTTACACAAACGTCTGTCAGAAGTTCCAGACGTTCAGGCTTTTTGTCAGG
Source organism: Bombina bombina (assembly GCF_027579735.1). NCBI lineage: Eukaryota > Metazoa > Chordata > Amphibia > Anura > Bombinatoridae > Bombina > Bombina bombina. The sequence goes on from NC_069503.1 coordinate 94,499,240, forward strand.
CTTTGGCCAGGATTAAGCCTGTGTTTAAAACTGTTGCTCCACCATGGAGCTTAAACTTAGTTCTTAACGTTTTACAGGGTGTTCCATTTGAACCCCTTCATTCCATTGATATCAAACTGTTATCTTGGAAAGTTCTATTTTTAATGGCTATTTCCTCGGCTCGAAGAGTCTCTGAGTTATCGGCCTTACATTGTGATTTCCCTTATCTGATTTTCCATTCAGACAAGGTAGTTCTGCGTACTAAACCTGGGTTCTTACCTAAGGTAGTTACCAACAGGAATATCAATCAAGAGATTGTTGTTCCATCATTGTGTCCTAACCCTTCTTCAAAGAAGGAACGTCTTCTGCACAATCTGGACGTTGTCCGTGCTCTGAAATTTTATTTACAGGCAACTAAAGATTTTCGACAAACTTCTTCCCTATTTGTCGTGTATTCTGGACAGAGGAGAGGTCAAAAGGCTTCGGCCACCTCTCTTTCTTTTTGGCTTCGTAGCATAATACGTTTAGCCTATGAGACTGCTGGACAGCAGCCTCCTGAAAGAATTACAGCTCATTCTACTAGAGCTGTGGATTCCACTTGGGCCTTTAAGAATGAGGCTTCTGTTGAACAGATTTGCAAGGCTGCAACTTGGTCTTCACTTCATACTTTTTCCAAATTTTACAAATTTGACACTTTTGCTTCTTCGGAGGCTGTTTTTGGGAGAAAGGTTCTTCAGGCAGTGGTTCCTTCTGTGTAAAGAGCCTGCCTGTCCCTCCCGTCATCCGTGTACTTTTAGCTTTGGTATTGGTATCCCATAAGTAATGGATGACCCGTGGACTGACTACACTTAACAGGAGAAAACATAATTTATGCTTACCTGATAAATTCCTTTCTCCTGTAGTGTAGTCAGTCCACGGCCCGCCCTGTTTTTTATGGCAGGTCTAAATTTTAAATTATACTCCAGTCACCACTGCACCCTATAGTTTCTCCTTTCTCGTTTGGTTTTCGGTCGAATGACTGGGTATGACGTAGAGGGGAGGAGCTATATAGCAGCTCTGCTTGGGTGATCCTCTTGCACTTCCTGTTAGGGAGGAGTTAATATCCCATAAGTAATGGATGACCCGTGGACTGACTACACTACACGAGAAAGGAATTTATCAGGTAAGCATAAATTATGTTTTTATTGCGTCATTCTTGGCGCGGACTTTTTGGCGCAAAAAGTTTTTTCTGTTTCCGGCGTCATACGTGTCGCCGGAAGTTGCGTCATTTTTTTGACGTTTTTTGCGTCAAAAGTGTCGGCGTTCCGGATGTGGCGTCATTTTTGGCGCCAAATAATGTGGGCGTCTTATTTGGCGCTAAAAAATATGGGCGTCTTTTTTGTCTCCACATTATTTAAGTCTCATTATTTATTGCTTCTGGTTGCTAGAAGCTTGTTCTCTGGCATTTTTTTCCCATTCCTGAAACTGTCATTTAAGGAATTTGATCAATTTTGCTTTATATGTTATTTTTTTCTATTACATATTGCAAGATGTTCCACGTTGCAACTGAGTCAGAAGATACTTCAGGAAAATCGCTGCCCGGTGCTGGAGCTACCAAAGCTAAGTGTATCTACTATAAACTTTTGGTATCTGTTCCTCCAGCTGTTGTTTGTATTGAATGTCATGACAAACTTGTTAATGCAGATAAAATTTCCTTTAGTACTGTTACATTACCTGTTGCTGTTCCGTCAACATCTAATTTTTCAGAGTGTTCCTGATAACATAAGAGATTTTATTTTTAAATCCATTAAGAAGGCTATGTCAGTTATTTCTCCTTCTAGTATACATAAAAGTCTTTTAAAACTTCTCTTTTTTCAGATGAATTTTTAAATGAACATCATCATTCTGATACTGATAATGGTTCTTCTGGTTCAGAGGTTTCTGTCTCAGAGGTTGATGTTGATAAATCTTCGTATTTATTCAAGATGGAATTTATTCGTTCTTTACTTAAAGAAGTATTAATTGCTTTAGAAATAGAGGATTCTGGTCCTCTTGATACTAAATCTAAACGTTTAAATAAGGTTTTTACATCTCCTGTAGTTATTCCAGAAGTGTTTTCTATCCCTGATGCTATTTCTGAAGTAATTTCCAGGGAATGGAATAATTTGGGTAATTCATTTACTCCTAAAACGTTTTAAGCAATTATATCCTGTGCCATCTGACAGATTAGAGTTTTGGGACAAAATCCCTAAGGTTAATGGGGCTGTCTCTTCTCTTGCTATATATTTAGCGGATGTTGCTGCAGCTTCAACTTTTTTGGTTAGAAGCTTTAGCGCAACAAGTAACAGATCATAATTCTTTTAGCATTATTATTATTCTATAACATGCTAATAATTTATTTGTGATACCATCTTTTGATATCATTAGAGTTGATGTCAGGTATATGTCTCTAGCTATTTTAGCTAGAAGAGCTTTATGGCTTAAAACTTGGAATGCTGATATGTCTTCTAAGTTAAACTTTGCTTCCCTTTCTTTCCTGGGTAATAAATTATTCGGTTCTCAGTTGGATTCTATTATCTCAACTGTTACTGAAGGGAAGGGAACTTTTTTACCAAAGGATAAAAAATCTAAAGGTAAATTTAGGTCTAATAATCGTTTTTCGTTCCTTTCCTCACAACAAGGAACAAAAGCCTGATCCTTCATCCTCAGGAGCGGTATCAGTTTGGAAACCATTTCCAGTTTGGAATATATCCAAGCCTTATAGAAATCCAAAGCCAGCTCCTAAGTACCCATGAAGGTGCGGCCCTCATTCCAGCTCAGCTGGTATGGGGCAGATTACGTTTTCTTCAAAGAAATTTGGATCAATTCCGTTCACTATCTCTGGTTTCAGAACATTGTTTCAGAAAGGTACAGAATTGGCTTCAAGTTAGGCCTCCTGCAAAGAGATTTTTTTCTTTCCCGTGTCCCAGTAAACCCAGCAAAGGCTCAGCATTTCTGAAATGTGTTTCAGATCTAGAGTTGGCTGGAGTAATTATGCCAGTTCCAATTCTGGAACAGGGGCTGGGGTTTTATTCTATCTCTTCATTGTACCAAAGAAGGTCAATTCCTTCAGACCAGTTCCGGATCTATCAATATTGAATTGTTATGTAGGATACCAACATTCAAGATGGTAACTGTAAGGACTATCCTGCCTTTTGTTCAGCAAGGGCATTATATGTCTACAATAGATTTACAGGATGCATATCTGCATATTCCGATTCATTCAGATCACTTTTAGTTTCTGAGATTCTCTTTTTTAGACAAGCATTACCAGTTTTTTGGCTCTACCGTTTGGCCTAGCATCAGCTCCAAGAATTTTTTCAAAGGTTCTCGGTGCCCTTCTGTCTGTAATCAGAGAACAGGGTATTGGTATTTCCTTATTTTGGACGATATCTTGGTACTTGCTCAGTCTTCACATTTCGCAGAATCTCATACGAATCAACTTGTGTTGTTTCTTCAAGATCATGGTTGGAGGATCAATTTACCAAAAAGTTCATTGATTCCTCAGACAAGGGTAACCTTTTTAGGTTTCCAGATAGATTCAGTATCTATGACTCTGTCTTTGTCAGACAAGAGAAGTCTAACATTGATATCAGCTTGTCAAAACCTTCAGTCACAATCATTCCCTTTGGTAGCCTTATGCATGGAAATTTTAGGTCTTATGACTGCTGCATCGGACGCGATCTCCTTTGCTCGTTTTCACATGCGACCTCTTCAGCTCTGTATGCTGAACCATTGGTGCAGGGATTACACGAAGATATCTCAATTAATATCTTTATACCGATTTTACGACACTCTCTGACGTGGTGGACAGATCACCATCGTTTAGTTCAGGGGGCTTCTTTGTTCTTCCGACCTGGACTATAATCTCAACAGATGCAAGTCTTACAGGTTGGGGAGCTGTGTGGGGGTCTCTGACGGCACAAGGGGTTTTGGTATCTCAGGAGGTGAGATTACCGATCAATATTTTGGAACTCCGTGCAATTTTCAGAGCTCTTCAGTCTTGGCCTCTTCTGAAGAGAGAGTTGTTCATTTGTTTTCAGATAGACAATGTCACAACTGTGGCATACATCAATCATCAAGGAGGGACTCACAGTCCTCTGACTATGAAAGAAGTATCTCGAATTTTGGTTTGGGCGGAATTCAGCTCCTGTCTAATCTCTGCGGTTCATATCCCAGGTATAGACAATTGGGAAGCGGATTTTCTCAGTCGCCAAACGTTGCATCCGGGCGAATGGTCTCTTCACCCAGAGGTATTTCTTCAGATTGTTAAAATGTGGGAACTCCCAGAAATAGATCTGATGGCTTCTCATCTAAACAAGAAACTTCCCAGGTATCTGTCCAGATCCCGGGATCCTCAGGCGGAGGCAGTGGATGCATTATCACTTCTTTGGAAGTATCATCCTGCCTATATCTTTCCGCCTCTAGTTCTTCTTCCAAGAGTAATCTCCAAGATTCTGAAGGAATGCTTGTTTGTTCTGCTGGTAGCTCCAGCATGGCCTCACAGGTTTTGGTATGCGGATCTTGTCCGGATGGCCTCTTGCCAGCTGTGGACTCTTCCATTAAGACCAGACCTTCTGTCGCAAGGGCCTTTTTTCCATCAGGATCTCAAATCCTTAAATTTAAAGGTATGGAGATTGAACGCTTGATTCTTGGTCAAAGAGGTTTCTCTGACTCTGTGATTAATACTATGTTACAGGCTCATAAATCTGTATCTAGAGAGATATATTATAGAGTCTGGAAGACTTATATTTCTTGGTGTCTTTCTCATCATTTTTCTTGGCATTCTTTTAGAATTCCGAGAATTTTGCAGTTTCTTCAGGATGGTTTAGATAAAGGTTTGTCCGCAAGTTCCTTGAAAGGACAAATCTCTGCTCTTTCTGTTCTTTTTCACAGAAAGATTGCTAATCTTCCTGATATTCATTGTTTTGTACAAGCTTTGGTTCGTATAAAACCTGTCATTAAGTCAATTTCTCCTCCTTGGAGTTTGAATTTGGTTTTGGGGGCTCTTCAAGCTCCTCCTTTTGAACCCATGCATTCATTGGACATTAAATTACTTTCTTGGAAAGTTTTGTTCCTTTTGGCGATCTCTTCTGCCAGAAGAGTCTCTGAATTATCTGCTCTTTCTTGTGAGTCTCCTTTTCTGATTTTTCATCAGGATAAGGCGGTGCTGCGAACTTCTTTTGAATTTCTTACCTAAGGTTGTGAATTCTAACAACATTAGTAGAGAAATTGTGGTTCCTTCATTATGTCCTAATCCTATGAATTCTAAGGAGAAATCATTGCATTCCTTGGATGCTGTTAGAGCTTTGTAATATTATGTTGAAGCTACTAAGTCTTTCCGAAAGACTGCTAGTCTATTTGTCATCTTTTCCGGTTCTAGAAAAGGCCAGAAAGCTTCTGCCATTTCTTTGGCATCTTGGTTGAAATCTTTATTTCATCATGCCTATGTCGAGTCGGGTAAATCTCCGCCTCGAAGGATTACAGCTCATTCTTCTAGGTCAGTTTCTACTTCCTGGGCTTTTAGGAATGAAGCTTCGGTTGTTCAGATTTGCAAAGCAGCAACTTGGTCCTCTTTGCATACTTTTACTAAATTCTACCATTTTGATGTGTTTTCTTCTTCTGAAGCAGTTTTTGGTAGAAAAGTACTTCAGGCAGCGGTTTCAGTTTGAATCTTCTGCTTATGTTTTCATTAAACTTTATTTTGGGTGTGGATTATTTTCAGCAGGAATTGGCTGTCTTTATTTTATCCCTCCCTCTCTAGTGACTCTTGTGTGGAAAGATCCACATCTTGGGTAATCATTATCCCATACGTCACTAGCTCATGGACTCTTGCTAATTACATGAAAGAAAACATAATTTATGTAAGAACTTACCTGATAAATTCATTTCTTTCATATTAGCAAGAGTCCATGAGGCCCACCCTTTTTGTGGTGGTTATGATTTTTTTGTATAAAGCACAATTATTCCAATTCCTTATTTTTTGATGCTTTCGCTCCTTTCTTATCACCCCACTTCTTGGCTATTCGTTAAACTGAATTGTGGGTGTGGTGAGGGGTCTATTTATAGGCACTTTAAGGTTTGGGAAACTTTGCCCCTCCTGGTAGGAATGTATATCCCATACGTCACTAGCTCATGGACTCTTGCTAATATGAAAGAAATGAATTTATCAGGTAAGTTCTTACATAAATTGTTTTTCACCTCGCCACAAAAAGCAGCCGTAAGAAGCCTTACGCTGACTATTGGAGCCCCGTAACTCCCTAAACTAACTAGAAAAGAAACCTAACACCTAACGCATGCGCAATGTCTATCTACCTGTCAACCGCGATCCCCCCCCCCCCCGAAATCCCTAATAAAGTTATTAACCCCTAAAACCGCCGCTCCCGGACCCCGCCGCCATCTACATAAACTAACTCCCTACTGTGAGCCCCTAAAACCGCCGCCATCTACCTTATCTATCCCATAATCTGACCCCTTACACCGCCGCCACCTATATAAAAATTATTAACCCCTAATCTAATCCCCCTATACCGCCGCCAGCTATATTAATATTATTAACCCCTAATGTAAGCCCCTTACACCGCCGCCATCTCTATTAAAATGATTAACCCCTAATTTAATCTACCTACCCCGCCGCCAGCTATATTATCTATATTAACTCTAAGTATATTATAGTTAATATAGGTATTACATTATATATATTAACTATATTAACCCTAATTATATTAGGGTTAATATAGTTAATATAGTTACTATAGTATTTATATTAACTATATTAACTCTATCTAACCCTAACACCCCTAACTAAATTTATATTAAATTAATCTAATTCATATTATAAACTAAAATATTCCTATTTAAATCTAAATACTTACCTATAAAATAAACCCTAAGATAGCTACAATATAATTAATAATTACATTGTAGCTATGTTAGGGTTAATATTTATTTTACAGGTAAATTGTTAATTATTTTAACTAGGTATAATAGCTATTAAATAGTTATGAACTATTTAATATCTACCTAGTTAAAATAATTACCCAATTACCTGTAAAATAAATCCTAACCTAAGTTACAAATACACCTACACTATCAATAAATTAAATAAGCTACAAATATCTATCTAAAAATACAATTAAATAAACTAAATTACAAAAAACAAAACACTAAATTACAAAAAATAAAAAAAAGATTACAAGATTTTTAAGCTAATTACACCTATTCTAAGCCCCCTAATAAAATAATAAACCCCAAAAATAAAAAAAAATCCCTGCCCTATTCTAAATTAAAACAAGTTCAAAGCTCTTTACCTTACCAGCCCTTTAAAGGGCCTTTTGTGGGGGCATGCCCCAAAGAATTCAGCTCTTTTGCATTTAAAAACATATACAATACCCCCCCCCATTACAACCCACCACCCACATACCCCTATTCTAAACCCACCCAAACCCCCCTTAAAAAAGCCTAACACTACCCCCCTGAAGATCTCCCTACCTTGTCTTCACCACACCGGGCCGAACTCCTAATCCGATCCGGGCGATGTCTTGCTCCAAGCGGCAAAGAAGAATTCTTCCTCCCGGCGACGTCTTCCTCCAAGCGGCAGCAAAGTCTTCTTCCTTCCGGCAACATCTTCCATGAAGCGGCATCTTCAATCTTCTTTCTTCGCTCCGCCACCGCGGAGCATCCATCCCGGCCGACGACTGAACGACGAATGAGGTACCTTTAAATGACGTCATCCAAGATGGCGTCCGCCGAATTCCGATTGGCTGATAGGATTCTATCAGCCAATCGGAATTAAGTTAGAAAAATCTGATTGGCTGATTGAATCAGCCAATCAGATTCAAGTTCAATCCGATTGGCTGAACCAATCAGCCAATCGGATTGAACTTGAATCTGATTGGCTGATTCAATCAGCCAATCAGATTTTTCTAACTTAATTCCGATTGGCTGATAGAATCCTATCAGCCAATCGGAATTCGGCGGACGCCATCTTGGATGACGTCATTTAAAGGTACCTCATTCGTCGTTCAGTCGTCGGCCGGGATGGATGCTCCGCGGTGGCGGACCGAAGAAAGAAGATTGAAGATGCCGCTTTATGGAAGATGTTGCCGGAAGGAAGAAGACTTTGCTGCCGCTTGGAGGAAGACGTCGCCGGGAGGAAGAACCAATCAGCCAATCGGATTGAACTTGAATCTGATTGGCTGATTCAATCAGCCAATCAGATTTTTCTAACTTAATTCCGATTGGCTGATAGAATCCTATCAGCCAATCGGAATTCGGCGGACGCCATCTTGGATGACGTCATTTAAAGGTACCTCATTCGTCGTTCAGTCGTCGGCCGGGATGGATGCTCCGCGGTGGCGGACCGAAGAAAGAAGATTGAAGATGCCGCTTTATGGAAGATGTTGCCGGAAGGAAGAAGACTTTGCTGCCGCTTGGAGGAAGACGTCGCCGGGAGGAAGAATTCTTCTTTGCCGCTTGGAGGAAGACATCGCCGGAGGAAGAATTCTTCTTTGCCGCTTGGAGCAAGACATCGCCTGGATCGGATTAGGAGTTCGGCCCGGTGTGGTGAAGACAAGGTAGGGAGATCTTCAGGGGTGTAGTGTTAGGCTTTTTTAAGGGGGGTTTGGGTGGGTTTAGAATAGGGGTATGTGGGTGGTGGGTTGTAATGGGGGGGGATATTGTATATGTTTTTAAATGCAAAAGAGCTGAATTCTTTGGGGCATGGCCCCACAAAAGGCCCTTTTAAGGGCTGGTAAGGTAAAGAGCTTTGAACTTTTTTTAATTTAGAATAGGGCAGGGAATTTTTTTTATTTTGGGGGGCTTTATTATTTTATTAGGGGGCTTAGAATAGGTGTAATTAGCTTAAAAATCTTGTAACCTTTTTTTTATTTTTTGTAATTTAGTGTTTGTTTTTTTTTTGTAATTTAGTTTAGTTTATTTAATTGTATTTTTAGATAGATATTTGTAGTTTATTTAATTTATTGATAGTGTAGGTGTATTTGTAACTTAGGTTAGGATTTATTTTACAGGTAATTGGGTAATTATTTTAACTCGGTAGATATTAAATAGGTAATAACTATTTAATAGCTATTAGACCTAGTTAAAATAATTAACAATTTACCTGTAAAATAAATATAAACCCTAACATAGCTATAATGTAATTATTAATTATATTGTAGCTATCTTAGGGTTTATTTTATAGGTAAGTATTTAGATTTAAATAGGAATATTTTAATTAATAATATTAATATTAGATTTATTTTAATAAGAGTTTAGTTAGGATGTTAGAGTTAGATAGGGTTATTATACTTAATATATATATAATTATAATAACGATATTAACTATATGAACCCTAGTATAATTAGGGTTAATATACCGTAGTTAATATATATAATATAACTATATTAACCCTAATATAATTAGGGTTAATATAGTTAATATAGCTGGCGGCGGTGTAGGGGGATTAGATTAGGGGTTAATACATTTATTATAGGTGGCCGCGGTGTAGGGGGATGTAGATTGTAGGCAAAAGAGCAGTTTACTTTGTAACAAAGCCCCGCCAAAAGCCCTTTTAAGGGCTGGCAAAAGAGCTGTTACTTTGGGGCATGGCCCGCAAAAAGCCCTTTTAAGGGCTGGCAAAAGAGCTGTTACTTTGGGGCAATGCCACCCAAAAAGCCCTTTTCAGGGCTATTTGTAGGGTTAGACTTAGGTTTAGTGGTAGGGATAGTTTAGTATTTTAGGGGTTAAATAATTTAATATAGATGGCGGCGGGGTAGGGGGATTAGATTAGGGGTTAATAATTTTAAAATAGCGGCGGGGTAGGGGCTCACTTTAGGGGGTAGGTAAGGTAGATGGCGGCGGTGTTAGGGGCTCACTTTAGGGGGTAGGTAAGGTAGATGGCGGCGGTGTTAGGGGCTCACTTTAGGGGGTAGGTAAGGTAGATGGCGGCGGTGTTAGGGGCTCACTTTAGGGGGTTATAGATTTAATATAGCTGGCGGCGGTTTAGGGGTTAATAACTTTATTAGGTAGCGGCGGGCTCTGGGAGCGGCGGTTTAGGGGTTAATACATATTTTATTGTTAGGCTAGTGAGGGGGGATAGCGGATAGAGGGTTAGACAGTGCGGGTGTTTTAGACTTTAGTCAGGTTTTATAGGCGCCGGCAGTTTCTAACGTTCCGCAAGTCACTGGCGACGCCAGAAATTTGTACTTGTGCAGATTTCTGGACATCGCTGGTTTGTCAGACTTACGGCACGTTAGCATCTGACGGCGACTTATATAGGATAGCTCGAGTTGCGAGCTGAAACTGCGGGCGACGCCGGTTCCCTCGCTTGCGCCGCAAACTGCGATCTATATCGGATCGCGCCCCAGATATGTAAAGTTCTAAATATATGTGTTTAAACTTATATTTGCCATGATTCAGGATAATCAGTATTCCTTCATTCAGACTGTCAGTTTCATTTTTTTGGGAAAATGCATATAAATTTTATTTCTCTTGTAATGTGTATCCAGTCCACGGATCATCCATTACTTGTGGGATATTCTCCTTCCCAACAGGAAGTTGCAAGAGGATCACCCACAGCAGAGCTGCTATATAGCTCCTCCCCTAACTGCCATATCCAGTCATTCTCTTGCAAGCTCTCAACATAGCTGGAGGTAGTAAGAGGAAAGTGGTGTAATATAGTTAGTTTTTTCTTCAATCAAAAGTTTATTGTTTTTAAATGGTACCGGAGTTGTACTATTTTATCTCAGGCAGCATTTAGAAGAAGAATCTGCCTGCATTTTTCTATGATCTTAGCAGAAGTAACTAAGATCCACTGCTGTTCTTACATATGCCTGAGGAGTGAGGTAACTTCAGAGGGAGAATGGCGTGCAGGTTATCCTGCAATAAGGTATGTGCAGTTTAAGTTTTTCTAGGGATGGAATTTGCTAGAAAAAAGCTGCTGATACCGGATTAATGTAAGTTAAGCCTAAATACAGTGATTTAATAGCGACTAGTATCAGGCTTGCTATCAGAGGTATATACTCTGATTAATGTGCAATATCAAACGTTTGCTGACATGCTTAATCGTTTTTATATATGCTTTGGTGATAAAACTTATTGGGGCCTAGTTTTTTCCACATGGCTGGCTTGATTTTTGCCTAGAAACAGTTTCCTGAGGCTTTCCACTGTTGTAATATGAGTGGGAGGGGCCTAGTTAAAATTACAGACAGAGACATTCAGCTTCCCTCAGCAGTCCCCTGCATGCTTTAGGACATCTCTGAAGGGCTCAAAAGGCTTCAAAAGTCATATATTGAGGAAGGTAAAGCCACAGTGAAGCTGTGGCAGTTGTGACTGTTTAAAAAACGTTTTTTTCAATTTGTTAATCCGTTTTTTGTATTAAGGGGTTAATCATCCATTTGCAAGTTGGTGCAATGCTCTGCTAACCTATTACATACACTGTAAAAATTTTGTTAGTTTAACTGCCTTTTTTCACTGTTATTTCAAATTTTAGCAAAATTTGTTTCCCTTAAAGGCACAGTAACTTTTTTATATTGCTTGTTTAACTTGATGTAAAGTGTTTTCCAAGCTTGCTAGTCTCATTGCTAGTCTGTATAAACATGTCTGACATAGAGGAAACTCCTTGTTCATTATGTTTAAAAGCCATAGTGGAACCCCATATGAGAATATGTACTAAATGTATTGATTTCACTTTAAACAATAAAGATCAGCTTTTATCTTTAAAAAATTTATCACCAGAGGATTCTGGCGAGGGTGAAGTTATGCCGACTAACTCTCCCCACGTGTCAGACCCTTTGACTCCCGCTCAAGGGACTCACGCTAAAATGGCGCCAAGTACATCAAAGACGCCCATAGCGATTACTTTGCAGGACATGGCGGCAATCATGGATAATACCCTGTCAGCGGTATTAGCCAGACTGCCGGAATTCAGAGGAAAGCGCAATAGCTCTGGGGTTAGACGTAGTACAGAGCGCGCAGATGCCTTAAGGCCCATGTCTGATACTGCGTCACAATATGCAGAAGCTGAGGAAGGAGAGCTTCAGTCTGTGGGTGACATTTCTGATTAGGGGAAACCTGATTCAGATATTTCTCCTTTTAAATTTAAGCTTGAGAACCTCCGTGTATTGCTTGGGGAGGTGTTAGCTGCTCTGAATGCTGTGACACAATTGCAGTACCAGAGAAATTGTGTAGACTGGATAAATATTATACAGTGCCGGTGTGTACTGATGTTTTTCCAATACCTAAAAGGTTTACAGAAATCATTAATAAGGAGTGGGATAGACCCGGTGTGCCGTTTTCCCCCCCTCCTATTTTTAGAAAAATGTTTCCAATAGACGCCACCACACGGGACTTATGGCAGATGGTCCCCAAGGTGGAGGGAGCAGTTTCTACTTTAGCAAAGCGTACCACTATCCCTGTCGAGGACAGTTGTGTTTTCTTTCATGTAATTAGCAAGAGTCCATGAGCTAGTGACGTATGGGATATACATTCCTACCAGGAGGGGCAAAGTTTCCCAAACCTCAAAATGCCTATAAATACACCCCTCACCACACCCACAATTCAGTTTTACAAACTTTGCCTCCGATGGAGGTGGTGAAGTAAGTTTGTGCTAGATTCTACGTTGATATGCGCTCCGCAGCAAGTTGGAGCCCGGTTTCCCTCTCAGCGTGCAGTGAATGTCAGAGGGATGTGAGGAGAGTATTGCCTATTTGAATGCAGTGATCTCCTTCTACGGGGTCTATTTCATAGGTTCTCTGTTATCGGTCGTAGAGATTCATCTCTTACCTCCCTTTTCAGATCGACGATATACTCTTATATATACCATTACCTCTGCTGATTCTCGTTTCAGTACTGGTTTGGCTTTCTACAAACATGTAGATGAGTGTCCTGGGGTAAGTAAGTCTTATTTTCTGTGACACTCTAAGCTATGGTTGGGCGCTTTTGTTTATAAAGTTCTAAATATATGTATTTAAACATTTATTTGCCTTGACTCACAATGTTCAACTTTCCTTATTTTCAGACAGTCAGTTTCATATTTGGGATAATGCATTTTGAATTAATCATTTTTTTCTTACCTTCAAAAATTTGACTCTTCCCTGTGGGCTGTTAGGCTCGCAGGGGCTGAAAATGCTTAATTTTATTGCGTCATTCTTGGCGCGGACTTTTTTGGCGCAAAAAATTTGTTTCCGTTTCCGGCGTCATACGTGTTGCCGGAAGTTGCGTCATTTTTTTACGTTATTTTGCGCCAAAAATGTTGGCGTTCCGGATGTGGCGTCATTTTGGCGCCAAAAAGCATTTAGGCGCCAAATAATGTGGGCGTCTTATTGGCGCGAAAAATATGGGCGTCTCTTTTGTCTCCACATTATTTAAGTCTCATTTTTCATTGCTTCTGGTTGCTAGAAGCTTGTTCTTTGGCATTTTTTCCCATTCCTGAAACTGTCATTTAAGGAATTTGATCAACTTTGCTTTATATATATGTTGTTTTTTCTCTTACATATTGCAAGATGTCTCACGTTGCATCTGAGTCAGAAGATACTACAGGAAAATCGCTGTCTAGTGCTGAATCTACCAAAGCTAAGTGTATCTGCTGTAAACTTTTGGTAGCTATTTCTCCAGCTGTTGTTTGTATTGATTGTCATGACAAACTTGTTAAAGCAGATAATATTTCCTTTAGTAGTACCATTGCCTGTTGCAGTTCCTTCAACATCTAAGGTGCAGAATGTTCCTGATAATATAAGAGATTTTGTTTCTGAATCCATAAAGAAGGCTATGTCTGTTATTTCTCCTTCTAGTAAACGTAAAAAATCTTTTAAAACTTCTCTCCCTACAGATGAATTTTTAAATGAACATCATCATTCTGATTCTGATGACTCTTCTGGTTCAGAGGATTCTGTCTCAGAGGTTGATGCTGATAAATCTTCATATTTATTTAAAATGGAATTTATTCGTTCTTTATTTCTAAAGCAATTAGTACTTCTTTAAGTAGAGGATTCTGGTCCTCTTGATACTAATTCTAAACGTTTGGATAAGGTATTTAAAGCTCCTGTGGTTATTCCAGAAGTTTTTCCTGTTCCTAATGCTATTTCTGCAGTAATTTCCAAAGAATGGGATAAATTGGGTAATTCATTTACTCCTTCTAAACGTTTTAAGCAATTATATCCTGTGCCGTCTGACAGATTAGAATTTTGGGACAAAATCCCTAAAGTTGATGGGGCTATTTCTACCCTTGCTAAACGTACTACTATTCCTACGTCAGATGGTACTTCGTTTAAGGATCCTTTAGATAGGAAAATTGAATCCTTTCTAAGAAAAGCTTATCTGTGTTCAGGTAATCTTCTTAGACCTGCTATATCTTTGGCTGATGTTGCTGCAGCTTCAACTTTCTGGTTGGAAACTTTAGCGCAACAAGTAACACATCATGATTCTCATGTTATTATTATTCTTCTACAGCATGCTAATAATTTTATCTGTGATGCCATTTTTGATATTATCAGAGTTGATGTCAGGTTTATGTCTCTAGCTATTTTAGCTAGAAGAGCTTTATGGCTTAAAACTTGGAATGCTGATATGGCTTCTAAATCAACTTTACTTTCCATTTCTTTCCAGGGTAACAAATTATTTGGTTCTCAGTTGGATTCCATTATTTCAACTGTTACTGGTGGGAAAGGAACTTTTTTACCACAGGATAAAAAATCTAAAGGTAAAAGCAGGGCTAATAATCGTTTTCGTTCCTTTCGTTTCAACAAAGAACAGAAGCCTGATCCTTCATCCTCAGGAGCAGTTTCAGTTTGGAAACCATCTCCAGTCTGGAATAAATCCAAGCCAGCTAGAAGGGCAAAGCCTGCTTCTAAGTCCACATGAAGGTGCGGCCCTCATTCCAGCTCAGCTGGTAGGGGGCAGGTTACGTTTTTTCAAGGAAATTTGGATCAATTCTGTTCACAATCTTTGGATTCAGAGCATTGTTTCAGAAGGGTACAGAATTGGTTTCAAGATGAGACCTCCTGCAAAGAGATTTTCTTTCATGTAATTAGCAAGAGTCCATGAGCTAGTGACGTATGGGATATACATTCCTACCAGGAGGGGCAAAGTTTCCCAAACCTCAAAATGCCTATAAATACACCCCTCACCACACCCACAATTCAGTTTTACAAACTTTGCCTCCGATGGAGGTGGTGAAGTAAGTTTGTGCTAGATTCTACGTTGATATGCGCTCCGCAGCAAGTTGGAGCCCGGTTTTCCTCTCAGCGTGCAGTGAATGTCAGAGGGATGTGAAGAGAGTATTGCCTATTTGAATGCAGTGATCTCCTTCTACGGGGTCTATTTCATAGGTTCTCTGTTATCGGTCGTAGAGATTCATCTCTTACCTCCCTTTTCAGATCGACGATATACTCTTATATATACCATTACCTCTGCTGATTCTCGTTTCAGTACTGGTTTGGCTTTCTACAAACATGTAGATGAGTGTCCTGGGGTAAGTAAATCTTATTTTCTGTGACACTCTAAGCTATGGTTGGGCACTTTGTTTATAAAGTTCTAAATATATGTATTCAAACATTTATTTGCCTTGACTCAGAATGTTCAACTTTCCTTATTTTTCAGACAGTCAGTTTCATATTTGGGATAATGCATTTGAATTAATCATTTTTTTCTTACCTTCAAAAATTTGACTCTTTTTTCCCTGTGGGCTGTTAGGCTCGCGGGGGCTGAAAATGCTTCATTTTATTGCGTCATTCTTGGCGCGGACTTTTTTGGCGCAAAAATTCTTTTCCGTTTCCGGCGTCATACGTGTCGCCGGAAGTTGCGTCATTTTTTGACGTTATTTTGCGCCAAAGATGTCGGCGTTCCGGATGTGGCGTCATTTTTGGCGCCAAAAGCATTTAGGCGCCAAATAATGTGGGCGTCTGATTTGGCGCTAAAAAATATGGGCGTCGCTTTTGTCTCCACATTATTTAAGTCTCATTTTTTATTGCTTCTGGTTGCTAGAAGCTTGTTCTTTGGCATTCTTTCCCATTCCTGAAACTGTCATTTAAGGAATTTGATCAATTTTGCTTTATATGTTGTTTTTTCTCTTACATATTGCAAGATGTCTCACGTTGCATCTGAGTCAGAAGATACTACAGGAAAATCGCTGTCTAGTGCTGGATCTACCAAAGCTAAGTGTATCTGCTGTAAACTTTTGGTAGCTATTCCTCCGGCTGTTGTTTGTATTGATTGTCATGACAAACTTGTTAATGCAGATAATATTTCCTTTAGTAAAGTACCATTGCCTGTTGCAGTTCCTTCAACATCTAAGGTGCAGAATGTTCCTGATAACATAAGAGATTTTGTTTCTGAATCCATAAAGAAGGCTATGTCTGTTATTTCTCCTTCTAGTAAACGTAAAAAATCTTTTAAAACTTCTCTCCCTACAGATGAATTTTTAAATGAACATCATCATTCTGATTCTGATGACTCTTCTGGTTCAGAGGATTCTGTCTCAGAGGTTGATGCTGATAAATCTTCATATTTATTTAAAATGGAATTTATACGTTCTTTACTTAAAGAAGTACTAATTGCTTTAGAAATAGAGGATTCTGGTCCTCTTGATACTAATTCTAAACGTTTGGATAAGGTATTTAAATCTCCTGTGGTTATTCCAGAAGTTTTTCCTGTTCCTAATGCTATTTCTGCAGTAATTTCCAAAGAATGGGATAAATTGGGTAATTCATTTACTCCTTCTAAACGTTTTAAGCAATTATATCCTGTGCCGTCTGACAGATTAGAATTTTGGGACAAAATCCCTAAAGTTGATGGGGCTATTTCTACCCTTGCTAAATGTACTACTATTCCTACGTCAGATGGTACTTCGTTTAAGGATCCTTTAGATAGGAAAATTGAATCCTTTCTAAGAAAAGCTTATCTGTGTTCAGGTAATCTTCTTAGACCTGCTATATCTTTGGCTGATGTTGCTGCAGCTTCAACTTTTTGGTTGGAAACTTTAGCGCAACAAGTAACACATCATGATTCTCATGATATTATTATTCTTCTTCAGCATGCTAATAATTTTATCTGTGATGCCATTTTTGATATTATCAGAGTTGATGTCAGGTTTATGTCTCTAGCTATTTTAGCTAGAAGAGCTTTATGGCTTAAGACTTGGAATGCTGATATGGCTTCTAAATCTACTCTACTTTCTATTTCTTTCCAGGGTAACAAATTATTTGGTTCTCAGTTGGATTCTATTATTTCAACTGTTACTGGTGGGAAAGGAACTTTTTTACCACAGGATAAAAAATCTAAAGGTAAAAGCAGGGCTAATAATCGTTTTCGTTCCTTTCGTTTCAACAAAGAACAAAAGCCTAATCCTTCATCCTCAGGAGCAGTTTCAGTTTGGAAACCATCTCCAGTCTGGAATAAATCCAAGCCAGCTAGAAAGCAAAGCCTGCTTCTAAGTCCACATGAAGGTGCGGCCCTCATTCCAGCTCAGCTGGTAGGGGGCAGGTTACGTTTTTTCAAAGAAATTTGGATCAATTCTGTTCACAATCTTTGGATTCAGAACATTGTTTCAGAAGGGTACAGAATTGGTTTCAGGATGAGACCTCCTGCAAAGAGATTTTTTCTTTCCCGTGTCCCAGTAAATCCAGTAAAAGCTCAAGCATTTCTGAATTGTGTTTCAGATCTAGAGTTGACTGGAGTAATTATGCCAGTTCCAGTTCCGGAACAGGGGATGGGGTTTTATTCAAATCTCTTCATTGTACCAAAGAAGGAGAATTCCTTCAGACCAGTTCTGGATCTAAAAATATTGAATCGTTATGTAAGGATACCAACGTTCAAGATGGTAACTGTAAGGACTATCTTGCCTTTTGTTCAGCAAGGGAATTATATGTCCACAATAGATTTACAGGATGCATATCTGCATATTCCGATTCATCCAGATCATTATCAGTTCCTGAGATTCTCTTTTCTGGACATGCATTACCAGTTTGTGGCTCTGCCGTTTGGCCTAGCTACAGCTCCAAGAATTTTTACAAAGGTTCTCGGTGCCCTTCTATCTGTAATCAGAGAACAGGGTATTGGTATTTCCTTATTTGGACGATATCTTGGTACTTGCTCAGT
Source organism: Bombina bombina (assembly GCF_027579735.1). NCBI lineage: Eukaryota > Metazoa > Chordata > Amphibia > Anura > Bombinatoridae > Bombina > Bombina bombina. The sequence continues at coordinate 94,517,331 of NC_069503.1, forward strand.
CTTCACATTTAGCAGAATCTCATACGAATCTACTTGTGTTGTTTCTTCAAGATCATGGTTGGAGGATCAATTTACCAAAAAGTTCATTGGTTCCTCAGACAAGGGTAACCTTTCTGGGTTTCCAGATGGATTCAGTGTCCATGACTCTGTCTTTAACAGACAAGAGACGTCTAAAATTGATTGCAGCTTGTCGAAACCTTCAGTCACAATCATTCCCTTCGGTAGCCTTATGCATGGAAATTCTAGGTCTTATGACTGCTGCATCGGACGCGATCCCCTTTGCTCGTTTTCACATGCGACCTCTTCAGCTCTGTATGCTGAATCAATGGTGCAAGGATTACACAAAGATATCTCAATTAATATCTTTAAAACCAATTGTTCGACACTCTCTAACATGGTGGACAGATCACCATCGTTTAATTCAGGGGGCTTCTTTTGTGCTTCCGACCTGGACTGTAATTTCAACAGATGCAAGTCTCACAGGTTGGGGAGCTGTGTGGGGATCTCTGACGGCACAAGGAGTTTGGGAATCTCAGGAGGTGAGATTACCGATCAATATTTTGGAACTCCGTGCAATTTTCAGAGCTCTTCAGTTTTGGCCTCTTCTGAAGAGAGAATCGTTCATTTGTTTTCAGACAGACAATGTCACAACTGTGGCCTACATCAATCATCAAGGAGGGACTCACAGTCCTCTGGCTATGAAAGAAGTATCTCGAATTTTGGTTTGGGCGGAATCCAGCTCCTGTCTAATCTCTGCGGTTCATATCCCAGGTATAGACAATTGGGAAGCGGATTATCTCAGTCGCCAAACGTTGCATCCGGGCGAATGGTCTCTTCACCCAGAGGTATTTCTTCAGATTGTTCAAATGTGGGAACTTCCAGAAATAGATCTGATGGCGTCCCATCTAAACAAGAAACTTCCCAGGTATCTGTCCAGATCCCGGGATCCTCAGGCGGAGGCAGTGGATGCATTATCACTTCCTTGGAAGTATCATCCTGCCTATATCTTTCCGCCTCTAGTTCTTCTTCCAAGAGTAATCTCCAAGATTCTGAAGGAATGCTCGTTTGTTCTGCTGGTAGCTCCGGCATGGCCTCACAGGTTTTGGTATGCGGATCTTGTCCGAATGGCCTCTTGCCAACCGTGGACTCTTCCGTTAAGACCAGACCTTCTGTCACAAGGTCCTTTTTTCCATCAGGATCTGAAATCCTTAAATTTAAAGGTATGGAGATTGAACGCTTGATTCTTGGTCAAAGAGGTTTCTCTGACTCTGTGATTAATACTATGTTACAGGCTCGTAAATCTGTATCTAGAGAGATATATTATAGAGTCTGGAAGACTTATATTTCTTGGTGTCTTTTCATCATTTTTCCTGGCATTCTTTTAGAATTCCGAGAATTTTACAGTTTCTTCAGGATGGTTTAGATAAAGGTTTGTCTGCAAGTTCCTTGAAAGGACAAATCTCTGCTCTTTCTGTTCTTTTTCACAGAAAGATTGCTATTCTTCCTGATATTCATTGTTTTGTACAAGCTTTGGTTCGTATAAAACCTGTCATTAAGTCAATTTCTCCTCCTTGGAGTTTGAATTTGGTTCTGGGAGCTCTTCAAGCTCCTCCGTTTGAACCTATGCATTCATTGGACATTAAATTACTTTCTTGGAAAGTTTTGTTCCTTTTGGCCATCTCTTCTGCCAGAAGAGTTTCTGAATTATCTGCTCTTTCTTGTGAGTCTCCTTTTCTGATTTTTCATCAGGATAAGGCGGTGTTGCGAACTTCTTTTGAATTTTTACCTAAAGTTGTGAATTCCAACAACATTAGTAGAGAAATTGTGGTTCCTTCATTATGTCCTAATCCTAAGAATTCTAAGGAGAAATCGTTGCATTCTTTGGATGTTGTTAGAGCTTTGAAATATTATGTTGAAGCTACTAAATCTTTCTGAAAGACTTCTAGTCTATTTGTTATCTTTTCCGGTTCTAGAAAAGGCCAGAAAGCTACTGCCATTTCTTTGGCATCTTGGTTGAAATCTTTAATTCATCTTGCCTATGTTGAGTCGGGTAAAACTCCGCCTCAGAGGATTACAGCTCATTGTACTAGGTCAGTTTCTACTTCCTGGGCGTTTAGGAATGAAGCTTCGGTTGATCAGATTTGCAAAGCAGCAACTTGGTCCTCTTTGCATACTTTTACTAAATTCTACCATTTTGATGTATTTTCTTCTTCTGAAGCAGTTTTTGGTAGAAAAGTACTTCAGGCAGCGGTTTCAGTTTGAATCTTCTGCTTATGTTTTTCATTAAACTTTATTTTGGGTGTGGATTATTTTCAGCAGGAATTGGCTGTCTTTATTTTATCCCTCCCTCTCTAGTGACTCTTGTGTGGAAAGATCCACATCTTGGGTAGTCTTTATCCCATACGTCACTAGCTCATGGACTCTTGCTAATTACATGAAAGAAAACATAATTTATGTAAGAACTTACCTGATAAATTCATTTCTTTCATATTAGCAAGAGTCCATGAGGCCCGCCCTTTTTTTGTGGTGGTTATGATTTTGTATAAAGCACAATTATTCCAATTCCTTATTTTATATGCTTTTGCACTTTTTTATCACCCCACTTCTTGGCTATTCGTTAAACTGAATTGTGGGTGTGGTGAGGGGTGTATTTATAGTCATTTTGAGGTTTGGGAAACTTTGCCCCTCCTGGTAGGAATGTATATCCCATACGTCACTAGCTCATGGACTCTTGCTAATATGAAAGAAATGAATTTATCAGGTAAGTTCTTACATAAATTATGTTTTTTCTTTCCCGTGTCCCAGTAAATCCAGTGAAAGCTCAAGCATTTCTGAATTGTGTTTCAGATCTAGAGTTGGCTGGAGTAATTATGCCAGTTCCAGTTGCGGAACAGGGGATGGGGTTTTATTCAAATCTCTTCATTGTACCAAAGAAGGAGAATTCCTTCAGACCAGTTCTGGATCTAAAAATATTGAATCGTTATGTAAGAATACCAACGTTCAAGATGGTAACTGTAAGGACTATCTTGCCTTTTGTTCAGCAAGGGAATTATATGTCCACAATAGATTTACAGGATGCATATCTGCATATTCCGATTCATCCAGATCATTATCAGTTCCTGAGATTCTCTTTTCTGGACAAGCATTACCAGTTTGTGGCTCTGCCGTTTGGCCTAGCTACAGCTCCAAGAATTTTTACAAAGGTTCTCGGTGCCCTTCTGTCTGTAATCAGAGAACAGGGTATTGTGGTATTTCCTTATTTGGACGATATCTTGGTACTTGCTCAGTCTTTACATTTAGCAGAATCTCATACGAATCGACTTGTGTTGTTTCTTCAAGATCATGGTTGGAGGATCAATTTACCAAAAAGTTCTTTGATTCCTCAGACAAGGGTAACCTTTCTGGGTTTCCAGATGGATTCAGTGTCCATGACTCTGTCTTTAACAGACAAGAGACGTCTAAAATTGATTACAGCTTGTCGAAACCTTCAGTCACAATCATTCCCTTCGGTAGCCTTATGCATGGAAATTCTAGGTCTTATGACTGCTGCATCGGACGCGATCCCCTTTGCTCGTTTTCACATGCGACCTCTTCAGCTTTGTATGCTGAAGCAATGGTGCAAGGATTACACGAAGATATCTCAATTAATATCTTTAAATCCGATTGTTCGACACTCTCTAACATGGTGGACAGATCACCATCGTTTAATTCAGGGGGCTTCTTTTGTGCTTCCGACCTGGACTGTAATTTCAACAGATGCAAGTCTCACAGGTTGGGGAGCTGTGTGGGGATCTCTGACGGCACAAGGAGTTTGGGAATCTCAGGAGGTGAGATTACCGATCAATATTTTGGAACTCCGTGCAATTTTCAGAGCTCTTCAGTTTTGGCCTCTTCTGAAGAGAGAATCGTTCATTTGTTTTCAGACAGACAATGTCACAACTGTGGCATACATCAATCATCAAGGAGGGACTCACAGTCCTCTGGCTATGAAAGAAGTATCTCGAATTTTGGTTTTGGCGGAATCCAGCTCCTGTCTAATCTCTGCGGTTCATATCCCAGGTATAGACAATTGGGAAGCGGATTATCTCAGTCGCCAAACGTTGCATCCGGGCGAATGGTCTCTTCACCCAGAGGTATTTCTTCAGATTGTTCAAATGTGGGAACTTCCAGAAATAGATCTGATGGCGTCCCATCTAAACAAGAAACTTCCCAGGTATCTGTCCAGATCCCGGGATCCTCAGGCGGAGGCAGTGGATGCATTATCACTTCCTTGGAAGTATCATCCTGCCTATATCTTTCCGCCTCTAGTTCTTCTTCCAAGAGTAATCTCCAAGATTCTGAAGGAATGCTCGTTTGTTCTGCTGGTAGCTCCGGCATGGCCTCACAGGTTTTGGTATGCGGATCTTGTCCGGATGGCCTCTTGCCAACCGTGGACTCTTCTGTTAAGACCAGACCTTCTGTCACAAGGTCCTTTTTTCCATCAGGATCTGAAATCCTTAAATTTAAAGGTATGGAGATTGAACGCTTGATTCTTGGTCAAAGAGGTTTCTCTGACTCTGTGATTAATACTATGTTACAGGCTCGTAAATCTGTATCTCGAGAGATATATTATAGAGTCTGGAAGACTTATATTTCTTGGTGTCTTTCTCATCATTTTTCTTGGCATTCTTTTAGAATACCGAGAATTTTACAGTTTCTTCAGGATGGTTTAGATAAGAGTTTGTCCGCAAGTTCTTTGAAAGGACAAATCTCTGCTCTTTCTGTTCTTTTTCACAGAAAGATTGCTATTCTTCCTGATATTCATTGTTTTGTACAAGCTTTGGTTCGTATAAAACCTGTTATTAAGTCAATTTCTCCTCCTTGGAGTTTGAATTTGGTTCTGGGAGCTCTTCAAGCTCCTCCGTTTGAACCTATGCATTCATTGGACATTAAATTACTTTCTTGGAAAGTTTTGTTCCTTTTGGCCATCTCTTCTGCCAGAAGAGTTTCTGAATTATCTGCTCTTTCTTGTGAGTCTCCTTTTCTGATTTTTCATCAGGATAAGGCGGTGTTGCGAACTTCTTTTGAATTTTTACCTAAAGTTGTGAATTCCAACAACATTAGTAGAGAAATTGTGGTTCCTTCATTATGTCCTAATCCTAAGAATTCTAAGGAGAAATCGTTGCATTCTTTAGATGTTGTTAGAGCTTTGAAATATTATGTTGAAGCTACGAAATCTTTCCGTAAGACTTCTAGTTTATTTGTTATCTTTTCCGGTTCTAGAAAAGGCCAGAAAGCTTCTGCCATTTCTTTGGCATCTTGGTTGAAATCTTTAATTCATCTTGCCTATGTTGAGTCGGGTAAAACTCCGCCTCAGAGAATTACAGCTCATTCTACTAGGTCAGTTTCTACTTCCTGGGCGTTTAGGAATGAAGCTTCGGTTGACCAGATTTGCAAAGCAGCAACTTGGTCATCTTTGCATACTTTTACTAAATTCTACCATTTTGATGTATTTTCTTCTTCTGAAGCAGTTTTTGGTAGAAAAGTACTTCAGGCAGCGGTTTCAGTTTGAATCTTCTGCTTATGTTTTTTCGTTAAACTTTATTTTTGGGTGTGGATTATTTTCAGCAGGAATTGGCTGTCTTTATTTTATCCCTCCCTCTCTAGTGACTCTTGTGTGGAAAGATCCACATCTTGGGTAGTCATTATCCCATACGTCACTAGCTCATGGACTCTTGCTAATTACATGAAAGAAAACATAATTTATGTAAGAACTTACCTGATAAATTCATTTCTTTCATATTAGCAAGAGTCCATGAGGCCCGCCCTTTTTTTGTGGTGGTTATGATTTTGTATAAAGCACAATTATTCCAATTCCTTATTTTATATGCTTTCGCACTTTTTTATCACCCCACTTCTTGGCTATTCATTAAACTGAATTGTGGGTGTGGTGAGGGGTGTATTTATAGGCATTTTGAGGTTTGGGAAACTTTGCCCCTCCTGGTAGGAATGTATATCCCATACGTCACTAGCTCATGGACTCTTGCTAATATGAAAGAAATGAATTTATCAGGTAAGTTCTTACATAAATTATGTTTTTTCAGATCCAATGGATAAAAAATTAGAAGGTTACCTTAAGAAAATGTTTATTCAACAAGGTTTTATCCTGCAGCCCCTTGCATGCATTGCGCCTGTCACTGCTGCTGCGGCGTTCTGGTTTGAGTCTCTGGAAGAGGCCTTTCGGACAGCTACTCCATTGACTGAAATACTTGACAAGCTTAGAACACTTAAGCTAGCTAATTATTTTGTTTCTGACGCCATTGTTCATTTGACTAAACTAACAGCTAAGAATTCTGGATTCGCCATCCAGGCGCGTAGGGCGCTATGGCTTAAATCCTGGCCAGCTGACGTGACTTCAAAGTCTAAATTACTTAACATTCCCTTCAAGGGGCAGACCCTATTCGGGCCTGGTTTGAAGGAAATTATTGTTGACATTACTGGAGGTAAGGGTCATACCCTTCCTCAAGACAGGGCCAAATCAAAGGCCAAACAGTCTAATTTTCGTGCCTTTCGAAACTTCAAGGGAGGTGCAGCATCAACTTCCTCTGCTACAAGACAAGAGGGAACTTTTGCTCAATCCAAGCCGGGCTGGAAACCTAACCAGTCCTGGAACAAAGGCAAGCAGGCCAGAAAGCCTGCTGCTGCCTCTAAGACAGCATGAAAGAACGGCCCCCTATCCGGTAACGGATCTAGTAGGGGGCAGACTTTCTCTCTTCGCCCAGGCGTGGGCAAGAGATGTTCAGGATCCCTGGGCGTTGGAGATCATATCTCAGGGATATCTTCTGGACTTCAAAGCTTCCCCTCCTCAAGGGAGATTTCACCTTTCGAGATTATCTGTAAACCAGATAAGGAAAGAGGCATTCTTACGCTGTGTGCAAGACCTCCTAGTTATGGGAGTGATCTGTCCAGTTCCACAGTCGGAACAGAGACAGGGTTTTTATTCAAATCTGTTTGTGGTTCCCAATAAAGAGGGAACCTTCAGACTCATTTTGGATCTAAAGATCTTAAACAAATTCCTCAGAGTTCCATCGTTCAAAATGGAAACTATTCGGACCATCCTACCTATGATCCAGGAGGATCAGTACATGACCAAAGTGGATTTGAAGGATGCTTACCTTCACATACCGATTCACAAAGATCATCATCGGTTCCTAAGGTTTGCCTTTCTGGACAGGCATTACCAATTTGTGGCTCTTCCCTTCGGGTTATCTACAGCTCCAAGAATCTTTACAAAGGTTCTGGGATCGCTTCTGGCGGTCCTAAGACCGAGAGGTATATCAGTGGCCCCTTATCTGGACGACATCCTGATACAGGCGTCAAGTTTTAAGATTGCCAAGTCACATACGGACATAGTTCTGGCATTTCTCAGGTCACATGGGTCGAAGGTGAACGAGGAAAAGAGTTCTCTATCCCCACTCACAAGAGTCTCCTTCCTAGGGACTCTGATAGATTCTGTAAAAATGAAGATTTACCTGACAGAATCCAGGTTATCAAAGCTTCTAAAATCTTGCGGTGTTCTTCATTCTATTCCGCGCCCTTCGGTGGCTCAGTGTATGGAAGTAATCGGCTTGATGGTAGCGGCGATGGACATAGTGCCATTTGCGCGACTACATCTCAGACCGCTGCAACTATGCATGCTCAGTCAGTGGAATGGGGATTACACAGATTTGTCCCATCTGCTAAATCTGGATCAAGAGACCAGAGATTCTCTTCTCTGGTGGCTATCTCGGGTCCATCTGTCCAAAGGTATGACCTTTCGCAGGCCAGATTGGACAATTGTAACAACAGATGCCAGCCTTCTAGGTTGGGGTGCAGTCTGGAATTCCCTGAAGTCTCGGGGATCGTGGACTCGGGAGGAGAAACTCCTCCCAATAAATATTCTGGAGTTAAGAGCAATATTCAATGCTCTTCTAGCTTGGCCTCAGTTAGCAACCCTGAGGTTCATCAGATTTCAGTCGAACAACATCACGACTGTGGCTTACATCAACCATCAAGGGGGAACCAGGAGTTCCCTAGCGATGTTAGAAGTCTCCAACATAATTCACTGGGCAGAGAATCAATCTTGCCAACTATCAGCAATCCATATCCCAGGTGTAGAGAACTGGGAGGCGGATTTTCTAAGTCGTCAGACTTTTTATCCGGGGGAGTGGGACCTCCATCCGGAGGTGTTTGCTCAATTGGTTCATCGTTGGGGCAAACCAGAACTGGATCTCATGGCGTCTCGCCAGAACGCCAAGCTTCCTTGTTACGGATCCAGGTCCAGGGACCCAGAAGCGGCACTGATAGATGCTCTAGCAGCGCCTTGGTTCTTCAACCTGGCTTATGTGTTTCCACCGTTTCCTCTGCTCCCTCGACTGATTGCCAAAATCAAACAGGAGAGAGCATCTGTGATCTTGATAGCGCCTGCGTGGCCACTCAGGACCTGGTATGCAGACCTAGTGGACATGTTATCCTTTCCACCATGGACCCTGCCTCTGAGACAAGACCTTCTACTACAAGGTCCTTTCAATCATCCAAATCTAATTTCTCTGAGACTGACTGCATGGAGATTGAACGCTTGATTTTATCAAAGCGTGGCTTCTCTGAGTCAGTCATTGATACCCTTATACAGGCACGAAAGCCTGTCACCAGGAAAATCTACCATAAGATATGGCGTAAATACCTTTATTGGTGTGAATCCAAGAATTACTCATGGAGTCAGGTTAGGATTCCTAGGATATTGTCCTTTCTCCAAGAGGGTTTGGAAAAAGGATTATCAGCTAGTTCTTTAAAGGGACAGATTTCTGCTCTGTCTATTCTTTTGCACAAGCGTCTGGCAGAAGTTCCAGACGTTCAATCTTTTTGTCACGCTTTGGTTAGAATTAAGCCTGTGTTTAAGCCTGTTGCTCCCCCATGGAGCTTAAACTTGGTTCTTAAAGTTCTTCAAGGGGTTCCGTTTGAACCCCTTCATTCCATTGTTTTTGATGGCTATTTCCTCGGCTCGGAGAATCTCTGAGTTATCTGCCTTACAATGTGATTCTCCTTATCTGATTTTCCATTCAGATAAAGTAGTTCTGCGTACAAACCTGGGTTTTTACTTAAGGTAGTTTCTAACAAGAATATCAATCAAGAGATTGTTGTTCCATCATTGTGTCCTAATCCTTCTTCAAAGAAGGAACGCCTTTTACATAATCTGGACGTGGTCCGTGCTTTAAAGTTTTACTTACAAGCTACTAAAGTTTTTCGCCAAACATCTACACTGTTTGTTGTTTACTCTGGACAGAGGAGAGGTCAAAAAGCTTCGGCAACCTCTCTTTCTTTTTGGCTTCGGAGCGTAATACGCTTAGCCTATGAGACTGCTGGATAGCAGCCCCCTGAAAGGATTACAGCTCATTCTACTAGAGCTGTGGCTTCCACCTGGGCCTTTAAAAATGAGGCTTCTGTTGAACAGATTTGCAAGGCGGCGACTTGGTCTTCGCTTCATACCTTTTCAAAATTTTACAAATTTGATACTTTTGCTTCTTCGGAGGCTATTTTTGGGAGAAAGGTTCTACAGGCAGTGGTTCCTTCCATTTAAGCCTGCCTTGTCCCTCTCTTCATCCGTGTACTTTAGCTTTGGTATTGGTATCCCACAAGTAATGGATGATCCGTGGACTGGATACACCTTACAGGAGAAAACATAATTTATGCTTACCTGATAAATTTATTTCTCTTGTGGTGTATCCAGTCCACGGGCCGCCCTGTCTTTTTAAGGCAGGTCTAAATTTTAATTTAAACTACAGTCACCACTGCACCCTATGGTTTCTCCTTTCTCGGCTTGTTTCGGTCGAATGACTGAATATGGCAGTTAGGGGAGGAGCTATATAGCAGCTCTGCTGTGGGTGATCCTCTTGCAACTTCCTGTTGGGAAGGAGAATATCCCACAAGTAATGGATGATCCGTGGACTGGATATACCACAAGAGAAATAAATTTATCAGGTAAGCTTAAATTATGTTTTTTCATACCTTAAAATTTTCAAATGACTTTTTTTCAAAAATTGCGGGCTGTTAGGCTCGCGGGTGCAGAAAATGCTTCTATTTGTTGCGTCATTCTTGGCGCAAGACTTTTTTGGCGCAAAAATTTCGTAATTTTCACGTAATTGCGTCATTTTTTACGCATGTGTATTGCGGACGTTTTTTTGGCGCCAAAAAATATGGGCGTCATTCTTGGCGCCAAAATATGTTGGCGCTATACTTGGCGCCAAAAATGTGGGCGTCATACTTGGCGCCAGTTTTTTTCACATTATTTCAGTATCACTTTTTAGTTGCTTCTGGTTTTCTAGAGGCTTGTTTCATTTTGCATTTTTTCCCATTCCTGAAACTGCCATTTAAGGAATTTGATAATTTTGCTTTATATGTTGTTTTTCTTTTACATATTGCAAGATGTCACTACCTGACCCTGGATCAGAATCTACTTCTGGAAAAGCGCTGCCTGCTGTCGGTTCTACCAAAGCTAAGTGCATTTGTTGTAAACTTTTGGTAACTGTTCCTCCGGGTGTAGTTTGTGTTAGTTGTCATGATAAGCTATCCAAAGCTGATAATATTGCGATTAGTAATAATTCATTACCTGTTGTTGTTCCTTCAACATCTAATGTTCAGGATGTTCCTGTTAATGTTAAAGAATTTGTTTCTAATTCTATTCGGAAGGCTCTGTCTGTTATTCCTCCTTCTAGTAAACGTAAGAGGTCTTTTAAAACTTCACATATTTCAGATGAATTTTTAAATGACCGCCATCATTCTGACTTATCTTTTTCTGATGAGGATCTATCTGGTTCAGAAGATTCTACCTCAGATATTGACACTGATAAATCTTCATATTTGTTTAAGATGGAGTTTATTCGTTCTTTTCTTAAAGAAGTGTTAATTGCATTAGATATGGAGGAGTCTAGTCCTCTTGATATTAAAACTACTAAGCGTTTAAATTCAGTTTTTAAACCTCATGTAGTTATTCCAGAAGTTTTTCAGTTCATGATGCTATTTCAGAAGTAATTTCTAGGGAATGGAATAGTCTGGGTACTTCATTTACTCCTTCTCCAAGGTTTAAGAAATTGTACCCTTTGCCATCTAATAGATTAGAGTTTTGGGAGAAAATCCCCAAAGTTGATGGGCCTATCTCTACTCTTGCTAAACGTACTACTATTCCTACGGCAGATAGTACTTTGTTTAAGGATCCTTTAGATAGGAAGCTTGAATCCTTTTTAAGGAAGGCTTATTTATGTTCAGGTAATCTTCTTAGACCTGCTATTTCTTTGGCTGATGTTGCTGCAGCTTCAACTTTCTGGTTGGAGGCTTTAGCGCAACAAGTGTCAGACCATAATGCTTATAGCATTGTTAAACTCCTTCAACATGCTAATAACTTTATTTGTGATGCCATTTTCGATATCATTAGAATGATGTCAGGTATATGTCTTTAGCTATTTTAGCCAGAAGAGCTTTATGGCTTAAGTCTTGGAATGCAGATATGACTTCTAAGTCAACTTTGCTTTCTCTTTCTTTCCAAGGTAATAAATTATTTGGTTCTCAGTTAGACTCAATAATTTCAACTGTTACTGGGGGGAAGGGAGCCTTTTTACCTAAGGATAAAAAATCTAAAGGTAAATATAGGGCTGCTAATCGTTTTCGTTCCTTTCGTCAGAATAAGGAACAAAAGCCTGACCCTTCCTCTAAAGGAACAGTTTCCGTTTGGAAACCTTCTCCAGTCTGGAATAAATCCAAGCCTTTTAGAAACTCAAAACCAGCTCCCAAATCCGCATGAAGGTGCGGCCCTCATTCCAGCACAGCTGGTAGGGGGCAGGTTATGATTTTTCAAAGATGTTTGGATCAATTCGATTCAAAGTCTTTGGATTCAGAACATTGTTTCACAAAGGTACAGAATAGGTTTCAAGGTAAGACCGCCTGTGAGAAGATTCTTTCTTTCACGCATTCCAGTAAACCCAGTAAAGGCTCAAGCGTTTCTGAAATCTGTTTCAGATCTGGAGTCAGCTGGGGTAATTGTGCCAGTTCCAGTTCTGGAACAGGGCCTGGGGTTTTATTCAAATCTGTTCATTGTTCCAAAGAAAGAGAATTCTGGATCTAAAAATATTGAATTGTTATGTAAGGATACCAACATTCAAGATGGTGACTATAAGGACTATTCTGCCTTTTGTTCAGCAAGGGCATTATATGTCCACAATAGACTTACAGGATGCATATCTTCATATTCCAATTCATCCGGATCATTATCAGTTCCTGAGATTTTCTTTTCTAGACAAGCATTACCAGTTTGTTGCTCTTCCTTTTGGCCTAGCAACATCTCCAAGGATCTTTTCGAAGGTTCTCGGTGCTCTTCTTTCTGTAATCAGGGAGCAGGGTATTGCGGTATTTCCTTATTTGGACGATATCTTGGTACTTGCTCAGTCTTTACATTCTGCAGAATCTCACAAGAATCAACTTGTGTTGTTTCTTCAAAGACATGGTTGGAGAATCAATTTACCAAAGAGTTCCTTGATTCCTCAGACAAGGGTAACCTTTTTGGGTTTCCAAATAGATTCAGTGTCCATGACTTTGTCTCTAACAGAAAAGAGACGTCTGAAATTGGTTTCAGCTTGTCGAAACCTTCAGTCTCAATCTTTCCCTTCGGTAGCTTTGTGCATGGAAATTTTAGGTCTCATGACTGCTGCATCGGACGCAATCCCTTTTGCTCGTTTTCACATGAGATCTCTCCAGCTTTGTATGCTGAACCAATGGTGCAGGGATTATACAAATATATCACAATTAATATCCTTAAATCCCAATGTTCGTTCTTCTCTGACTTGGTGGTTAAATCACCATCGTTTAGTTCAAGGGGCCTCTTTTGTTCATCCAACCTGGACTGTGATCTCAACAGATTCTAGTCTTTCAGGTTGGGGAGCTGTATGGGAATCTCTGACAGCACAGGGGGTTTGGGAATCTCAGGAGGCGAGATTACCAATCAACATTTTGGAACTCTGTGCGATTTTCAGTGCTCTTCAGTTCTGGCCTCTTCTGAAGAGAGAATCGTTTATTTGTTTTCAGACAGACAATGTCACAACCGTGGCATATGTCAATCATCAAGGGGGGACTCACAGTCCTCAGGCTATGAAAGAAGTATCTTGAATACTTGTATGGGCGGAATCCAGCTCCTGTCTAATTTCTGCGGTTCACATCCCAGGTATAGACAATTAGGAAGCGGATTATCTCAGTCGCCAGACGTTACATCCGGGCGAATGGTCTCTTCATCCAGAGGTATTTCTTTAGATTGTTCAAATCTGGGGGCTTCCAGAAATAGATCTGATGGCCTCTCATCTAAACAAGAAACTTCCCAGGTATCTGTCCAGATCCAGGGATCCTCAGGCGGAAGCGGTGGATGCGTTGTCACTTCCTTGGAATTATCAACCTGCTTATATCTTTCCGCCTCTAGTTCTTCTTCCAAAAGTGATTTCCAAAATCCTAATGGAGCGTTCGTTTGTATTGCTGGTGGCTCCAGCATGGCCACACAGGTTTTGGTATGCGGATCTTGTTCGGATGGCAAGTTGCCAACCTTGGACACCTCTGTTAAGGCCAGACCTTCTGTCTCAAGGCCCATTTTTCCATCAGGATCTCAAATCATTAAATTTGAAGGTATGGAAATTGAACGCTTAATACTTAGTCTTAGAGGTTTCTCTGACTCAGTGATTAATACTATGTTACAGGCTCGTAAATCTGTGTCTAGGAAGATCTTTACCGAGTCTGGAAGACTTACATTTCTTGGTGTTCTTCACATAAATTTTCCTGGCATTCTTTTAGAATTCCTAGAATTTTACAATTTCTTCAAGATGGTTTGGATAAGGGTTTGTCTGCAAGTTCTTTGAAAGGACAAATCTCTGCTCTTTCTGTTCTTTTTCACAGAAAGATTGCTAATCATCCTGATATTCATTGTTTTGTACAGGCTTTGGTTCGTATCAAGCCTGTCATTAAGTCAATCTCTCCTCCTTGGAGTCTCAATTTAGTTCTGAGGGCTTTACAGGCTCCTCCGTTTGAACCTATGCATTCTCTGGATATTAAATTACTTTCCTGGAAAGTTTTGTTCCTTTTGGCCATCTCTTCTGCTAGAAGAGTTTCTGAGTTATCTGCTCTTTCTTGTGAATCTCCTTTTCTGATTTTTCATCAGGATAAGGCGGTGTTGCGGACTTCATTTAATTTTTTACCTAAAGTTGTGAATTCTAACAACATTAGTAGAGAAATTGTTGTCCCTTCATTGTGTCCTAATCCTAAGAATTCTCTGGAAAGATCTTTATATTCTTTGGATGTAGTAAGAGCTTTGAAATATTATGATGAAGCTACTAAAGATTTCAGAAAGACTTCTAGTCTATTTGTTATCTTTTCTGGTTCTAGGAAAGGTCAGAAGGCTTCTGCCATTTCTTTGGCATCTTGGTTAAAGTCTTTGATTCATCATGCTTATGTAGAGTCGGGTAAATCCCTGCCTCAAAGGATTATGGCTCATTCTACTAGGTCAGTTTCTACTTCCTGGGCTTTTAGGAATGAAGCCTCTGTTGATCAGATTTGCAAAGCAGCAACTTGGTTTCTTTCATGTAATTAGCAAGAGTCCATGAGCTAGTGACGTATGGGATATACATTCCTACCAGGAGGGGCAAAGTTTCCCAAACCTCAAAATGCCTATAAATACACCCCTCACCACACCCACAATTCAGTTTTACAAACTTTGCCTCCGATGGAGGTGGTGAAGTAAGTTTGTGCTAGATTCTACGTTGATATGCGCTCCGCAGCAAGTTGGAGCCCGGTTTTCCTCTCAGCGTGCAGTGAATGTCAGAGGGATGTGAGGAGAGTATTGCCTATTTGAATGCAGTGATCTCCTTCTAAGGGGTCTATTTCATAGGTTCTCTGTTATCGGTCGTAGAGATTCATCTCTTACCTCCCTTTTCAGATCGACGATATACTCTTATATATACCATTACCTCTGCTGATTCTCGTTTCAGTACTGGTTTGGCTATCTGCTATATGTAGATGAGTGTCCTGGGGTAAGTAAGTCTTATTTTCTGTGACACTCCAAGCTATGGTTGGGCACTTTGTTTATAAAGTTCTAAATATATGTATTCAAACATTTATTTGCCTTGACTCAGAATGTTCAACTTTCCTTATTTTCAGACAGTCAGTTTCATATTTGGGATAATGCATTTTGATATCTTGGTACTTGCTCAGTCTTTACATTTAGCAGAATCTCATACGAATCGACTTGTGTTGTTTCTTCAAGATCATGGTTGGAGGATCAATTTACCAAAAAGTTCTTTGATTCCTCAGACAAGGGTAACCTTTCTGGGTTTCCAGATGGATTCAGTGTCCATGACTCTGTCTTTAACAGACAAGAGACGTCTAAAGTTGATTACAGCTTGTCGAAACCTTCAGTCACAATCATTCCCTTCGGTAGCCTTATGCATGGAAATTCTAGGTCTTATGACTGCTGCATCGGACGCGATCCCCTTTGCTCGTTTTCACATGCGACCTCTTCAGCTCTGTATGCTGAAGCAATGGTGCAAGGATTACACGAAGATATCTCAATTAATATCTTTAAAACCGATTGTTCGACACTCTCTAACATGGTGGACAGATCACCATCGTTTAATTCAGGGGGCTTCTTTTGTGCTTCCGACCTGGACTGTAATTTCAACAGATGCAAGTCTCACAGGTTGGGGAGCTGTGTGGGGATCTCTGACGGCACAAGGAGTTTGGGAATCTCAGGAGGTGAGATTACCGATCAATATTTTGGAACTCCGTGCAATTTTCAGAGCTCTTCAGTTTTGGCCTCTTCTGAAGAGAGAATCGTTCATTTGTTTTCAGACAGACAATGTCACAACTGTGGCATACATCAATCATCAAGGAGGGACTCACAGTCCTCTGGCTATGAAAGAAGTATCTCGAATCTTGGTTTGGGCGGAATCCAGCTCCTGTCTAATCTCTGCGGTTCATATCCCAGGTGTAGACAATTGGGAAGCGGATTATCTCAGTCGCCAAACGTTGCATCCGGGCGAATGGTCTCTTCACCCAGAGGTATTTCTTCAGATTGTTCAAATGTGGGAACTTCCAGAAATAGATCTGATGGCGTCCCATCTAAACAAGAAACTTCCCAGGTATCTGTCCAGATCCCGGGATCCTCAGGTGGAGGCAGTGGATGCATTATCACTTCCTTGGAAGTATCATCCTGCCTATATCTTTCCGCCTCTAGTTCTTCTTCCAAGAGTAATCTCCAAGATTCTGAAGGAATGCTCGTTTGTTCTGCTGGTAGCTCCGGCATGGCCTCACAGGTTTTGGTATGCGGATCTTGTCCGGATGGCCTCTTGCCAACCGTGGACTCTTCCGTTAAGACCAGACCTTCTGTCACAAGGCCCTTTTTTCCATCAGGATCTGAAATCCTTAAATTTAAAGGTATGGAGATTGAACGCTTGATTCTTGGTCAAAGAGGTTTCTCTGACTCCGTGATTAATACTATGTTACAGGCTCGTAAATCTGTATCTCGAGAGATATATTATAGAGTCTGGAAGACTTATATTTCTTGGTGTCTTTCTCATCATTTTTCTTGGCATTCTTTTAGAATACCGAGAATTTTACAGTTTCTTCAGGATGGTTTAGATAAGGGTTTGTCCGCAAGTTCTTTGAAAGGACAAATCTCTGCTCTTTCTGTTCTTTTTCACAGAAAGATTGCTATTCTTCCTGATATTCTTTGTTTTGTACAAGCTTTGGTTCGTATAAAACCTGTCATTAAGTCAATTTCTCCTCCTTGGAGTTTGATTTTGGTTCTGGGAGCTCTTCAAGCTCCTCCGTTTGAACCTATGCATTCATTGGACATTAAATTACTTTCTTGGAAAGTTTTGTTCCTTTTGGCCATCTCTTCTGCTAGAAGAGTTTCTGAATTATCTGCTCTTTCTTGTGAGTCTCCTTTTCTGATTTTTCATCAGGATAAGGCGGTGTTGCGAACTTCTTTTGAATTTTTACCTAAAGTTGTGAATTCCAACAACATTAGTAGAGAAATTGTGGTTCCTTCATTATGTCCTAATCCTAAGAATTCTAAGGAGAAATCGTTGCATTCTTTGGATGTTGTTAGAGCTTTGAAATATTATGTTGAAGCTACGAAATCTTTCCGTAAGACTTCTAGTCTATTTGTTATCTTTTCCGGTTCTAGGAAAGGCCAGAAAGCTTCTGCCATTTCTTTGGCATCTTGGTTGAAATCTTTAATTCATCTTGTCTATGTTGAGTCGGGTAAAATTCCGCCTCAGAGAATTACAGCTCATTCTACTAGGTCAGTATCTACTTCCTGGGCGTTTAGGAATGAAGCTTCGGTTGACCAGATCTGCAAAGCAGCAACTTGGTCCTCTTTGCATACTTTTACTAAATTCTACCATTTTGATGTATTTTCTTCTTCTGAAGCAGTTTTTGGTAGAAAAGTACTTCAGGCAGCGGTTTCAGTTTGAATCTTCTGCTTATGTTTTTCGTTAAACTTTATTTTGGGTGTGGATTATTTTCAGCAGGAATTGGCTGTCTTTATTTTATCCCTCCCTCTCTAGTGACTCTTGTGTGGAAAGATCCACATCTTGGGTAGTCATTATCCCATACGTCACTAGCTCATGGACTCTTGCTAATTACATGAAAGAAAACATAATTTATGTAAGAACTTACCTGATAAATTCATTTCTTTCATATTAGCAAGAGTCCATGAGGCCCGCCCTTTTTTTGTGGTGGTTATGATTTTGTATAAAGCACAATTATTCCAATTCCTTATTTTATATGCTTTTGCACTTTTTTTATCACCCCACTTCTTGGCTATTCGTTAAACTGAATTGTGGGTGTGGTGAGGGGTGTATTTATAGGCATTTTGAGGTTTGGGAAACTTTGCCCCTCCTGGTAGGAATGTATATCCCATACGTCACTAGCTCATGGACTCTTGCTAATATGAAAGAAATGAATTTATCAGGTAAGTTCTTACATAAATTATGTTTTTCTTTGCATACTTTTACTAAATTCTACCATTTTGATGTTTTCTCTTCTTCTGAAGCAGTTTTTGGTAGAAAAGTACTTCAGGCAGCTGTTTCAGTTTGATTCTTCTGCTTATAATTTCAGTTTTTTTCATTATAAGATTAAAACTTTTTTGATTTGGGTTGTGGATTATTTTTCAGCGGAATTGTCTGTCTTTATTTTATCCCTCCCTCTCTAGTGACTCTTGCGTGGAAGTTCCACATCTTGGGTATCTGCTATCCCATACGTCACTAGCTCATGGACTCTTGCTAATTACATGAAAGAAAACATAATTTATGTAAGAACTTACCTGATAAATTCATTTCTTTCATATTAGCAAGAGTCCATGAGGCCCACCCTTTTTTGTGGTAATATGATTTTTTTTTTATAAAGCACAATTATTCCAATTCCTTATTTTTTTTATGCTTTTGCTCCTTTCTTATCACCCCACTTCTTGGCTATTTGTTAAACTGAATTGTGGGTGTGGTGAGGGGTGTATTTATAGGCATTTTGAGGTTTGGGAAACTTTGCCCCTCCTGGTAGGAATGTATATCCCATACGTCACTAGCTCATGGACTCTTGCTAATTTGAAAGAAATGAATTTATCAGGTAAGTTCTTACATAAATTATGTTTTTCCTTTTAATCGGGGAGGAGATGCCTCCCACGTTCCATAAAACAATGTCAATTTAATTTTTCATTTACCAAATGTTTTCTTAAGGCAGGGCGATAAAGATCGAAGGAGAGAGAAACGAGGAAGGGGGGGGGGAAACGACAACAAAAAAAGGGGGAAAAATTAATAAAAAAAAAAGACAGCCTGTTAAAGCCTGATACATAAAACATCAGGTTACAATTCAGTACCTCATTAAGACTGGACATTTAAAAAAAAAAAAGTTTAGCCTCTTTGGGGTTGTCTATCAATACCATTTTTGCGTTATAAATGATTTTCATCTTAGCCAAGTAGATCATGGTGGCTCTAATCCCAGAATTGATAATTTGTGTACATAAAGGTGCCATTTCCCTTCTTTTATTTAAGTTTTCTGCAGAAAAGTCTTGAAAGATCAGGATTCGAATATTATTATATTCAAACGGATTTCGCTTGCG
Source organism: Bombina bombina (assembly GCF_027579735.1). Classification (NCBI taxonomy): domain Eukaryota; kingdom Metazoa; phylum Chordata; class Amphibia; order Anura; family Bombinatoridae; genus Bombina; species Bombina bombina. Next base: position 94,536,490 of record NC_069503.1, read on the forward strand.
ATAAAGAGTTACATTTTTTTTTTGCTTATACTAAAAGTTCAAGAATCTTACTATAATTGGTCTTTTTAGAGTATATGTGTTATCTTTTACCTTCACTGAGCCTAGTCTGTGGACTCTTTCAATAATCAAGGGAAGTTTATCAGGGGGAATCCCCAAGGCTTGAGGTAGGGACATAGACACCAATTCTTCTAGATCAGTATATTCAGTAGATTTTGGGATTCCCACAATTTTATATTAAATCGTCTATTATATCACAGCATTACATTCCCATAGATGCACCTAGCATTAAATACCTTACTGTCCACCAGGCTTATCTTATCTGCAAAAAATTATACATTCAAGGTAGCGCAGCTACTTTCTGAGCCCTTTGAATACTGCGCTCATACCAAAGTTAGGGATATGTTTATGTTTCACAAGTTTGGTATCATCTGTTATACAACAATATTCACATTAATATACTTAGGTTATTAAGCTTAGTGTATACCAGGCCTATTTTATCTACAAAAACCACAGAGTCATAATTACTGTAGATTCTTTTCTAAGTTTTGAGGGTCAATGTTAAATGTTGCATTCTAGCCACAAGGAGCAATGTTATAGAATTCAATTAATACTTTCAACCAAAGAACAAACTCTTGCATCCCAACTTTACAAAAATATTCCAGAAAGCTCCTGATCGTTCATCTAGCTGTATAAAATGTAGCATATATTTTCATTTCAGAGTGAGTTCCTTATTATAGAAATAAATGTATAGACATACACCGCAGGGCTAGATATATAGATTGTCCATTCAGCAGGAATTCCAGCCATTTGCAAAGAATAGTGGGCAGCACAATAGCCCTATCACACAAGTCACATTTGTATACACTGTCCCTGTAGTTTTTAAGATATCCTTTGCCAGTTATTTATGGAAAGATATATTGAGGGAAGTGCTTGTGGGCTTATTAACCAGGGCCTTAGCTATTAAAGTTCCAAATATACAGTACAATCCAGGATAAAGCATACAAGCAAATAAAAGTACTTATCCGTAGTATGATAGTCCTTGCCCCTTGTTCCAAGGCCGTAGCTCTCAGAGTAAAGTAGCGAGAGTCCTGGGTGCTCTTTGCTAGCTCAATAGTGATGCCAGCTGCTCAGATTGCCTGTGAGGACTGCTCTGCTTAAGATTGTTAGATAGGTGCCTCCTATCCCGAGGGACAAGTTTTTAGAGTGATACGGTATAACCCTCTACCTCCCAAACTATGTTTACCCTGGGGTCCTGGGAGATTTCCAGCAGCCTACGTTAACCAAGCTGACTTTAAACAATACCAGGTTCCTGGCTTCTTCCAATGTTCAGGCTGTATCGTCGGCTAGAGCTGCTCCAATGTGCAAGCCTCCTAGGGGTAATGGAACAGGCTGTGGCCCCAGGGACTGAGCCCGGCTTGATCTGGCTTCCGTGATCCACTTGCTGCCTCCTCCCTCTCTACTCGGCAGCGGGCCGGTGTAGTGTTCCACTCCACACCGATGGCCAGAGTTTGTGGTGGGTAACAGTGGCATAGGTCTTAAACCAGGGACGCCGATTTTGCGCGTCTACTACTGCTCCTCCTACCTGTGGAAGTCAGAGCTTGTGAGTCGTGTTATTACACAGCCTGTCCCAGTCTCATCGATTCTACAGAGAGGATTTCTCTTGTTAAGTGTATCCAGTCCACGGATCATCCATTACTTGTGGGATATTCTCCTTCCCAACAGGAAGTTGCAAGAGGATCACCCACAGCAGAGCTGCTATATAGCTCCTCCCCTCACTGCCATACCCAGTCATTCTCTTGCAACTCTCAACAAAGATGGACGTAGTAAGAGGAGAGTGGTGTATTATAGTTAGTTTTTTACCTTCAATCAAAAGTTTGTTATTTTTAAATGGTACCGGAGTGTACTGTTTCATCTCAGGCAGCATTAGAAGAATCTGCCTGTGATTTCTATGATCTTAGCAGAAGTAACTAAGATCCACTGCCGTTCTCACATATTCTGAGGAGTGTGGTAACTTCAGAGGGGGAATGGCGTGCAGGTTTTCCTGCAATAAGGTATGTGCAGTTAATATATTTCTAGGGATGGAATTTGCTAGAAAAATGCTGCTGATACCGGATTAATGTAAGTTAAGCCTTAAATGCAGTGATAGCGACTGGTATCAGGCTTATTAACAGAGATACATACTCTTATAAAAGTGTAATATAAAACATTTGCTGGCATGTTAATCGTTTTTATATATGTTTGGTGACAAAACTTATTGGGGCCTAGTTTTTTTCCACATGGCTGGCTTGATTTTTGCCTAGAAACAGTTTCCTGAAGCTTTCCACTGTTGCAATATGAGTGGGAAGGGCCTATTTTAGTGCTTTTCTGTGCAGATAAAAATACTGACAGAGACATTCAGCTTCCCTCTGCATGACACAGGACATCTCTGAAGGGCTCAAAAGGCTTCAAAGTCGTGTTTGAGGAGGGTAACAATCACAGTAGACTGTGACAGTTGTTGTGACTGTGTTTAAAAAAACGTTTTTGTCATTTATTATTCTGTTTTTGTTATTAAGGGGTTAATCATCCATTTGCAAGTGGGTGCAATGCTCTGCTGACTTGTTACATACACTGTAAAAAATTTGTTAGTGTAACTGCCTTTTTTCACTGTTATTTCAAATTTTGTCAAAATTTGTTTCTCTTAAAGGCATAGTAACGTTTTTTATATTGCATGTTAACTTGCTTTAAAGTGTTTTCCAAGCTTGCTAGTCTCATTGCTAGTCTGTACAAACATGTCTGAAACAGAGGATACTTGTTCATTATGTTTAAAAGCCATGGTGGAGCCCCATAGGAGAATGTGTACTAAATGTATTGATTTCACCTTAAACAGTAAAGATCAGTCTTTATCTATAAAAGAATTGTCACCAGAGGGGTCTGTCGAGGGGGAAGTCATGCCGACTAACTCTCCCCACGTGTCGGACCCTTCGCCTCCCGCTCAAGGGACGCATGCTAATATGGCGCCAAATACATCAGGGACGCCCATAGCGATTACTTTGCAGGACATGGCTGCAATCATGAATAATACCCTGTCAGAGGTATTATCCAGATTGCCAGAATTGAGAGGCAAGCGCGATAGCTCTGGGGTTAGACGAGATACAGAGCGCGTAGATGCTGTAAGAGCCATGTCTGATACTGCATCACAATATGCAGAACCTGAGGACGGAGAGCTTCAGTCTGTGGGTGACGTCTCCGAATCGGGTAGACCTGATTCAGAGATTTCTAATTTTAAATTTAAGCTTGAGAACCTCCGTGTATTGCTTGGGGAGGTATTAGCTGCTCTGAATGACTGTGACACAATTGCAGTGCCAGAGAAATTGTGTAGGCTGGATAAATACTATGCAGTGCCGGTGAGTACTGATGTTTTTCCAATACCTAAAAGGCTTACAGAAATTATTAGTAAGGAGTGGGATAGGCCCGGTGTGCCCTTTTCCCCACCTCCTATATTTAGAAAAATGTTTCCAATAGATGCCACTACACGGGACTTATGGCAGACTGTCCCTAAGGTGGAGGGAGCAGTTTCTACTTTAGCAAAGCATACCACTATCCCGGGTTAGGACAGTTGTGCTTTTTCAGATCCAATGGATAAAAAATTAGAGGGTTACCTTAAGAAAATGTTTATTCAACAAGGTTTTATTTTACAGCCCCTTGCATGCATTGCGCCTGTCACTGCTGCGGCGGCATTCTGGTTTGAGGCCCTGGAAGAGGCCATCCATACAGCTCCATTGACTGAAATTGTTGACAAGCTTAGAACTCTTAAGCTAGCTAACTCATTTGTTTCTGATGCCATTGTTCATTTGACTAAACTAACGGCTAAGAATTCCGGATTCGCCATCCAGGCGCGTAGGGCGCTATGGCTCAAATCCTGGTCAGCTGATGTGACTTCAAAGTCTAAATTACTCAACATTCCTTTCAAGGGGCAGACCTTATTCGGGCCTGGTTTGAAAGAAATTATTGCTGACATTACTGGAGGTAAGGGTCATACCCTTCCTCAGGACAGGGCCAAATCAAAGGCCAAACAGTCTAATTTTCGTGCCTTTCGAAATTTCAAGGCAGGTGCAGCATCAACTTCCTCTGCTTCAAAACAAGAGGGAACTTTTGCTCAATCCAAGCAGGCCTGGAAACCGAACCAGTCCTGGAACAAGGGCAAGCAGGCCAGAAAGCCTGCTGCTGCCTCTAAGACAGCATGAAGGAGCGGCCCCCTATCCGACAACGGATCTAGTAGGGGGCAGACTCTCTCTCTTCGCCCAGGCGTGGGCAAGAGATGTTCAGGATCCCTGGGCGTTGGAGATCATATCTCAGGGATATCTTCTGGACTTCAAAGCTTCTCCTCCACAAGGGAGATTTCACCTTTCAAGATTATCTGCAAACCAGATAAAGAAAGCGGCATTCCGAAGCTGCGTACAAGATCTCCTTGTAATGGGAGTGATCCATCCAGTTCCGCGGACGGAACAAGGACAGGGGTTTTATTCAAATCTGTTTGTGGTTCCCAAAAAAGAGGGAACCTTCAGACCAATTTTGGATTTAAAGATCCTAAACAAATTCCTCAGAGTTCCGTCATTCAAGATGGAAACTATTCGAACCATTTTACCCATGATCCAAGAGGGTCAGTACATGACCACAGTGGACTTAAAGGATGCCTACCTTCACATTCCGATTCACAAGAATCATCATCAGTTCCTGAGGTTTGCCTTTCTAGACAGGCATTACCAATTTGTAGCTCTTCCATTCGGGTTGGCTACAGCCCCAAGAATTTTTACAAAGGTTCTGGGCTCACTTCTGGCGGTCCTAAGACCGCGAGGCATAGCGGTGGCTCCTTACCTGGACGATATCCTGATACAGGCGTCAAGCTTTCAAATTGCCAAATCTCATACAGAGATAGTTTTGGCATTCCTGAGGTCGCATGGGTGGAAAGTGAACGAAGAAAAGAGTTCTCTATCTCCTCTCACGAGGGTTTCCTTCCTACGGACTCTAATAGATTCTGTAGAAATGAAAATTTACCTGACGGAGTCCAGGTTATCAAAACTTCTAAATGCTTGCCGTGTTCTTCACTCCATTCCGCGCCCCACGGTGGCTCAGTGCATGGAAGTAATCGGCTTAATGGTAGCGGCGATGGACATAGTGCCATTCGCGCGCCTGCATCTCAGACCGCTGCAATTATGCATGCTCAGTCAGTGGAATGGGGATTACACAGATTTGTCCCCTCTACTAAATCTGGATCAGGAAACCAGAGATTCTCTTCTCTGGTGGTTATCTCGGGCCCATCTGTCCAAGGGTATGACCTTTCGCAGACCAGATTGGACAATTGTAACAACAGATGCCAGCCTTCTAGGTTGGGGTGCAGTCTGGAACTCCCTGAAGGCTTAGGGTTCATGGACTCAGGAGGAGAAACTCCTCCCAATAAATATTCTGGAGTTAAGAGCAATATTCAATGCTCTTCTGGCTTGGCCTCAGCTAGCAACACTGAGGTTCATCAGGTTTCAGTCGGACAACATCACAACTGTGGCTTACATCAACCATCAAGGGGGAACCAGGAGTTCCCTAGCGATGTCAGAAGTCTCCAAGATAATTCGCTGGGCAGAGACTCACTCTTGCCACCTGTCAGCGATCCATATCCCAGGTGTAGAGAACTGGGAGGCGGATTTTCTAAGTCGTCAGACTTTTCATCCGGGGGAATGGGAACTCCATCCGGAGGTGTTTGCTCAATTGGTTCTCCGTTGGGGCAAACCAGAATTGGATCTCATGGCGTCCTTGTTACGGATCCAGGGACCCAGAAGCGGCACTGATAGATGCTCTAGATGCGCCTTGGTTCTTCAACCTGGCTTATGTGTTTCCACCGTTTCCTCTGCTCCCTCGTCTGATTGCCAAAATCAAATGGGAAAGAGCATCGGTGATATTGATAGCGCCTGCGTGGCCACGCAGGACCTGGTATGCAGACCATGGTGGACATGTCATCCTTTCCACCATGGACTCTGCCTCTGAGACAAGACCTTCTAATACAAGGTCCTTTCAATCATCCGAATCTACTTTCTCTGAGACTGACTGCATGGAGATTGAACGCTTGATCCTATCAAAGCGTGGCTTCTCCGAGTCAGTAATTGATACCTTAATACAGGCACGAAAGCCTGTCACCAGGAAAATTTACCACAAGATATGGCGTAAATATCTTCATTGGTGTGAATCCAAGAATTACTCATGGAGTAGGGTTAGGATTCCTAGGATATTGTCCTTCCTCCAAGAGGGTTTGGACAAAGGATTATCAGCTAGTTCTTTAAAGGGACAGATTTCTGCTCTGTCTATTCTTTTACACAAGTGTCTGGCAGAAGTTCCAGACGTTCAGGCATTTTGTCAGGCCTTAGTTAGAATTAAGCCTATGTTTAAACCTGTTGCTCCTCCATGGAGCTTAAACTTGGTTCTTAAAGTTCTTCAAGGGGTTCCGTTTGAACCCCTTCAGTCTATTGATATCAAACTTCTTTCATGGAAAGTTCTTTTTCTGATGGCTATTTCCTCGGCTCGAAGAGTCTCGGAGTTATCTGCCTTACATTTTGATTCTCCTTATCTGATCTTTCATTCAGATAAAGTTGTTCTGCGTACAAAACCTGGGTTTTTACCTAAGGTGGTTTCTAACAAGAATATCAATCAAGAGATTGTTGTTCCATCATTATGTCCTAATCCTTCTTCAAAGAAGGAACGTCTTTTGCATAATCTAGACGTCGTCCGTGCCTTGAAGTTTTACTTACAGGCTACTAAAGATTTTCGCCAAACATCTAACCTGTTTGTTGTTTACTCTTGACAGAGGAGAGGTCAGAAGGCCTCGGCAACCTCTTTCTTTTTGGCTTCGGAGTATAATCCGTTTAGCCTATGAGACTGCTGGACAGCAGCCTCCTGAAAGGATTACAGCTCATTCTACTAGAGCTGTGGCTTCCACCTGGGCCTTTAAAAATGAGGCCTCTGAACAGATTTGCAAGGCTGCAACTTGGTCTTCCCTTCATACTTTTTCCAAATTTGATACTTTTGCTTCTTCGGAGGCTGTTTTTGGGAGAAAGGTTCTACAGGCAGTGGTTCCTTCCGTTTAAGTTCCTGCCTTGTCCCTCCCATCATCCGTGTACTTTAGCTTTGGTATTGGTATCCCACAAGTAATGGATGATCCGTGGACTGGATACACTTAACAAGAGAAAACATAATTTATGCTTACCTGATAAATTTATTTATCTTGTAGTGTATCCAGTCCACGTCCCGCCCTGTCCTTTTCAGGCAGGTCTATATTTTAATTAAACTACAGTCATCACTGCACCCTATGGTTTCTCCTTTTCTCGGCTTGTTTCAGTCGAATGACTGGATATGGCAGTGAGGGGAGGAGCTATATAGCATCTCTGCTGTGGGTGATCCTCTTGCAACTTCCTGTTGGGAAGGAGAATATCCCACAAGTAATGGATGATCCGTGGACTGGATACACTACAAGAGAAATAAATTTATCAGGTAAGCATAAATTATGTTTTTTGCAATCAACGTTCTAATGTTTTCAAGGTTGTAACGGGGATTTATGTTCACTTACACAGCATACTTTGCATGATATACAATGCAGCTACCATTTTTCAGCAGGTTCGATAGTAGTACAAAGTTGTCATCCATTCCCCCGCTATTTCGCCCATTCTCAGAGCATTGCAGATTGATAAATATAACATGCGCACAAGTCATCAGGCACAGCTCATCGGATCAACATTTTCAATACTGCTCCAGACTTTGATTAATATAAATCATGCTTCACCTATCAGCGCTAATGTGAGTAAGCTTTTTGCAATAGCTCTGACATAAGAGGGAATAACAAGCTTGAGGGATGTGGCGCATGTGCAATGCGCTAAAGGGGGGTAATAACAGACTGTCTGCACGTCCAGTAAATATTCTAAGGGGCTTAGGTATTGTACTTTGTAAACAGACATTTAAACAAATATTTATAAATACAGATGAGTCACACAGAAGGTTTAGCACTACCATACTTTAGTTAACTGTGGGAGTTTGATGCTATGTTGGAAATTTTGGCAAGAGTTAATATCCTTTTTGGTTTTACCAGTATTGGGGTCTCTTTGAAGGAACAATGCACTGTAAAATTGGTTTCACGTTAATGTGCTCCCGATTACATCTTATAGTGGCAGCTGAGTGTAAAGTGTATGGAAACATGTTCATTTAGTTTTTTATAAATATATGAAATGGCTATTTTTGCTGATTGAAACCTCAAACTATTTTTCTCAAGAGCGTACTTAAAGTATATAAATGAGCTGAGCCTGCAGAAATAGCTCAGACCCTTATAATCTTATCTTTCTCTCTATACATTAATACTTCCTTATCTATCTGTCGTTACACAATGGCCAAGAGAGACAGCAATTGAAAAGGACAATGTTGTTGCATATCTCTTTCATACCCTACTGGGAACATTATTGCTGCTTGCTGACTCTTGTTTACATAGATAATACTAAAGTATTCATATTTTCAGTATAGGTGGTGATTTCAACAGGCAAAATCAAATAATTTAAATGACAAAATAAAGCGAAAGTAGTTGTTTGTTCACAATTTGATACACTCCAGTGTGTAATGCAGATCATAGGAAACATAATAAAATTACTGCACAATGTCCATTTAAGCCTAAAGAAAAAACTACAGAAATTGTAAAGAGTGATTTATTTATTCTTTCCATCTTAATATGGGAAGTGTCCACAGCTGCATTCCTTTCTTTTGGGAAATACTGAACCTGGCCACAAGGAGGAGGAAAAGACACCCAGCGAAAATGCTTAAATACCTCCCCCACTTCCTCATAACCCAAGTCATTCTTTGCCTTTCGTCAAAAGAGGTTGGCAGAGAAGTGTTAGAAGATTTCGGAGTAATCTCTTATGGAGGGTAGTACTCTTTGAGATGGGACTGGAGTTTTAAGTAGTCCTGTCAGCCTCTCAGTGAGAGCATGGATGAAAGCTAGAGTCTGGAGATGCAGATAGTCCTTCTGCGAAACCATCCCGATATTAACTGCTCCATAGGCAATCAGTGTTGACGAGTTTTGCTGCCTGTTTTCTTCACTCAAGTCCATGTCAGAAGCGATGCTACTATCTGTCACACTTGAAGGGCCGTGTTCATGTTCCACAGTGTAGATTCTGGTAAGATTGTTTCATATTTTATACATGTATGATAACGCAAAAAAACAGGGTCACAGTGTGACTTCTTTAATCTGTATAGAATCAAGGGTTAATATCTCCTTAGGGGGGATTATTGAACAGGGGGGAATAATAATCTTATATGTTTATTTGATTTATGCTGCTTTATATGTAAGATGTTATGGGCACTATGTGATTCATTCCCTCTTTCCTGACCGGGTCTATCAGAGAGGAGTCATACATCTCTGTACTGTCTGGGTCATAGGAGGGGGTGAGTGCCCCAACCATTGGGGTATAGAGGTGCCGTTTTTTTTAATAAATAAGATGTTTTATTTCTCTAGTTCTACGTTTATTGCACTAGCGATGGAGGATTCTGTTACTTTAGAGAGGGTACTCCCTCTATTCCTAATGAGTAATTCCTGTTTATATGATGAGGAGGCCTTAGTTCCCCCTCTCAATTATGTTCCATATGCCTTGATAATGTGATAATATCAAACATGTTTGATACCACGGAGCCGTCCAACTCTGTGGAGTTGTCGTCCAGTGAGGTGCGAACCCTACATTGTTATCTCTTTACACATGCAGTTTTCCCGTAGCATTGCTGATCCTCCATCTGGAGGGGTCCTTTTTTCACCAGACATTACTGCGCAGTTCAGACGGCGGTGTCTGCTGCCTTTAATGCTTTACCTCGCCCTGCTAAGCTCAAACGAAAGGTTACATATTGCACTCCTTCCCAGAGTACATCAAATAATTTATTGGATTTAACTGATAGGGTTATCTGAGGATGAAGTTGTTTCTGAGACTTCAGAGTACGAACATTCTGGGTCAGAGTCTGCTGCCTCTAAACCTCCGGCTGCGGAGGAACCAGACTTTAGTTTTAGTAATTGCACTTTCTTCTAAAGGAAGTTTTTGGCGAATTCACAGGTTTCAGAGGTCATAGTTCCTAATGCACCTTTAATTCCTAAATTGAATAGAGTTGAGGACCAGGGGGTGCCTTACCCTTCCCTGCCCCTGTTAGATGGCAAACATTATTAAGAATGAAGGGGACAGGATTGGATTCCTTTTTCCCCTCTTCTCCCTTTAACAAATTGTTCCCGGTCCTGGACTCTCAATGGAGTTGTGAGGTTTCGTCCCTAATTGGGATGGCGTTAGCTTCACCTTTGCTAAAACATACTACTATCCCACCTGGGGCTAGTTCTTCGTTTGAAGAGCCCATGGATAAGAGATGGAAACTCTGTTAAGAAGGATGTTTCAGCATACAGGATATTTCTTTCAACCGGCATCTGTTGCCACGGTTGCTGGAGCAATTACCTTCTGGTGTCACTCCATATAGGATTGATCGAGGTGGAAGGTCCCCTCAAAGATTTACGGTCTTGATAGTTGCTAATTATTTTATCTGTGACAGATTATTTGCTGGAATGCTATGGCTTTTTCAGCTTTTCCTGTTCAGGCCCGTCGGGTCTGCGGATATGACTTCTTCTAAGTCTAGACTTCTTGCTTCCCCTTTAAGGGAATGATTTTGTTTGGTCCAGGCCTGGACTCAATTATCTCTATGGAACTAGGATGATTTTTGTTCTTTTCGTTATGATAAAGCCCATGTCAGCAGTCCTCCGCTAAGCCAGAACAAACAATGAGCTCTTGGAAGCCGGCTCAGTCCTGGAATAAATCCAAGCAGAGCAAGAAGCCAGCTGAGTCTAAGTCGGCATGAATGAGCGGTCCCCTGTCCTCTTCTGGATCGTGTAGGGGGCAGTATGTTGCTCTTTCAGTCGCTTGGTTCAGGGACGTGCAGGATCCATGGGTCCCGAAGGTCATAGCTCAAGGTTTTAAGTCTCAGCCACCCTAGGGCAGATACCTCCAGTCTTCCTGACACTGTAAGGAGGGAAGCCTTTCTGGGGTGTGTACGGGATTTGTCCTCTTAGGAGTTATTGTCCCAGTACCTATAACAGTGAGAGGTTTGGGATACTATTCAAACCTTTTTTGTGGTCCCTAAGAAGGGAGGAACTTCCTGACTGATTCTGGACCTAATGAAAAGATAGAAGCAGCACCGACTTGAAGTATTTCTTATATATTTATTGCATCAGAGACAAAAAAACAACAACGACGTTTCGGTCAGAACCTGACCTTAATCATGTTAACATGATTAAGGTCAGGTTCTGACCGAAACGTCGTTGTTGTTTTTTTGTCTCTGATGCAATAAATATATAAGAAATACTTCAAGTCGGTGCTGCTTCTATCTTTTCACTATACCTTTTGGGGTGAGTGCATGGACCCCTCTAGCGTGCACCTTTGATCTGGTTGACGAGTGCTGGGTTTTCTTGTTTTTTCTATATGATTCTGGACCTAAAGCAAGTTTTTTTTATGTCCCCTCATTCAAGATGGAGACAATAAAGGCCATTCTTCCCTTTGTTCGGGAAGGGCAGTTCATGACCACCATAGATCTGAAGGATGCTCCCTTCACGTACCAATCCTCTAGGACCACTACCAGTTCCTAAGGTTGTCTTCCTGGACCAGCACTTCCAGTTTATTGCCCATCCGTTTGGTCTAGCTACGGCTTCAAGACATTTTTTGAAGAAGTGGACCATTCGGAATCTCTCATCTGTCTTCTTCATTCTCATGGATGGAAGATAATCTAGAGAGAGTTCATGTGTCAAGAACCACGGGTACTATAATATTGTCCATAGACATGAGAATATTTCTTTCATGTAATTAGCAAGAGTCCATGAGCTAGTGACGTATGGGATATACATTCCTACCAGGAGGGGCAAAGTTTCCCAAACCTCAAAATGCCTATAAATACACCCCTCACCACACCCACAATTCAGTTTTACAAACTTTGCCTCCGATGGAGGTGGTGAAGTAAGTTTGTGCTAGATTCTACGTTGATATGCGCTCCGCAGCAAGTTGGAGCCCGGTTTTCCTCTCAGCGTGCAGTGAATGTCAGAGGGATGTGAGAAGAGTATTGCCTATTTGAATGCAGTGATCTCCTTCTACGGGGTCTATTTCATAGGTTCTCTGTTATCGGTCGTAGAGATTCATCTCTTACCTCCCTTTTCAGATCGACGATATACTCTTATATATACCATTACCTCTGCTGATTCTCGTTTCAGTACTGGTTTGGCTATCTGCTATATGTAGATGAGTGTCCTGGGGTAAGTAAGTCTTATTTTCTGTGACACTCCAAGCTATGGTTGGGCACTTTGTTTATAAAGTTCTAAATATATGTATTCAAACATTTATTTGCCTTGACTCAGAATGTTCAACTTTCCTTATTTTCAGACAGTCAGTTTCATATTTGGGATAATGCATTTGAATTAATCATTTTTTCTTACCTTCAAAAATTTGACTCTTTTTTCCCTGTGGGCTGTTAGGCTCGCGGGGGCTGAAAATGCTTCATTTTATTGCGTCATTCTTGGCGCAGACTTTTTTGGCGCAAAAATTCTATTTCCGTTTCCGGCGTCATACGTGTCGCCGGAAGTTACGTCATTTTTTGACGTTATTTGGCGCCAAAAATGGCGGCGTTCCGGATGTGGCGTCATTTTGGCGCCAAAAGCATTTAGGCGCCAAATAATATGGGCGTCGCTTTAGTCTCCTCATTATTTAAGTCTCATTTTTTATTGCTTCTGGTTGCTAGAAGCTTGTTCTTTGGCATTTTTTCCCATTCCTGAAACTGTCATTTAAGGAATTTGATCAATTTTGCTTTATATATATGTTGTTTTTTCTCTTACATATTGCAAGATGTCTCACGTTGCATCTGAGTCAGAAGATACTACAGGAAAATCGCTGTCAAGTGCTGAATCTACCAAAGCTAAGTGTATCTGCTGTAAACTTTTGGTAGCTATTTCTCCAGCTGTTGTTTGTATTGATTGTCATGACAAACTTGTTAAAGCAGATAATATTTCCTTTAGTAAAGTACCATTGCCTGTTGCAGTTCCTTCAACATCTAAGGTGCAGAATGTTCCTGATAATATAAGAGATTTTGTTTCTGAATCCATTAAGAAGGCTATGTCTGTTATTTCTCCTTCTAGTAAACGTAAAAAATCTTTTAAAACTTCTCTCCCTACAGATGAATTTTTAAATGAACATCATCACTCTGATTCTGATGACTCCTCTGGTTCAGAGGATTCTGTCTCTGAGGTTGATGCTGATAAATCATCATATTTATTTAAAATGGAATTTATTCGTTCTTTACTTAAAGAAGTACTAATTGCTTTAGAAATAGAGGATTCTGGTCCTCTTGATACTAATTCTAAACGTTTGGATAAGGTATTTAAAGCTCCTGTGGTTATTCCAGAAGTTTTTCCTGTTCCTAATGCTATTTCTGCAGTAATTTCCAAAGAATGGGATAAATTGGGTAATTCATTTACTCCTTCTAAACGTTTTAAGCATTTATATCCTGTGCCGTCTGACAGATTGGAATTTTGGGACAAAATCCCTAAAGTTGATGGGGCTATTTCTACCCTTGCTAAACGTACTACTATTCCTACGTCAGATGGTACTTCGTTTAAGGATCCTCTAGATAGGAAAATTGAGTCCTTTCTAAGAAAAGCTTATCTGTGTTCAGGTAATCTTCTTAGACCTGCTATATCTTTGGCTGATGTTGCTGCAGCTTCAACTTTTTGGTTGGAAACTTTAGCGCAACAAGTAACACATCGTGATTCTCATGATATTATTATTCTTCTTCAGCATGCTAATAATTTTATCTGTGATGCCATTTTTGATATTATCAGAGTTGATGTCGGGTTTATGTCTCTAGCTATTTTAGCTAGAAGAGCTTTATGGCTTAAAACTTGGAATGCTGATATGGCTTCTAAATCAACTTTACTTTCTTTTTCTTTCCAGGGTAACAAATTATTTGGTTCTCAGTTGGATTCCATCATTTCAACTGTTACTGGTGGGAAAGGAACTTTTTTACCACAGGATAAAAAATCTAAAGGTAAAAGTAGGGCTAATAATCGTTTTCGTTCCTTTCGTTTCAACAAAGAACAAAAGCCTGATCCTTCATCCTCAGGAGCAGTTTCAGTTTGGAAACCTTCTCCAGTCTGGAATAAATCCAAGCCAGCTAGAAAAGCAAAGCCTGCTTCTAAGTCCACATGAAGGTGCGGCCCTCATTCCAGCTCAGCTTACGTTTTTTCAAGGAAATTTGGATCAATTCTGTTCACAATCTTTGGATTCAGAACATTGTTTCAGAAGGGTACAGAATTGGTTTCAAGATGAGACCTCCTGCAAAGAGATTTTTTCTTTCCCGTGTCCCAGTAAATCCAGTAAAAGCTCAAGCGTTTCTGAAATGTGTTTCAGATCTAGAGTTGACTGGAGTAATTATGCCAGTTCCAGTTCCGGAACAGGGGATGGGGTTTTATTCAAATCTCTTCATTGTACCAAAGAAGGAGAACTCCTTCAGACCAGTTCTGGATCTAAAAATATTGAATCGTTATGTACGGATACCAACGTTCAAAATGGTAACTGTAAGGACTATCTTGCCTTTTGTTCAGCAAGGGAATTATATGTCCACAATAGATTTACAGGATGCATATCTGCATATTCCGATTCATCCAGATCATTATCAGTTCCTGAGATTCTCTTTTCTGGACAAGCATTACCAGTTTGTGGCTCTGCCGTTTGGCCTAGCTACAGCTCCAAGAATTTTTACAAAGGTTCTCGGTGCCCTTCTGTCTGTAATCAGAGAACAGGGTATTGTGGTATTTCCTTATTTGGACGATATCTTGGTACTTGCTCAGTCTTTACATTTAGCAGAATCTCATACGAATCGACTTGTGTTGTTTCTTCAAGATCATGGTTGGAGGATCAATTTACCAAAAAGTTCTTTGATTCCTCAGACAAGGGTAACCTTTCTGGGTTTCCAGATGGATTCAGTGTCCATGACTCTGTCTTTAACAGACAAGAGACGTCTAAAATTGATTGCAGCTTGTCGAAACCTTCAGTCACAATCATTCCCTTCGGTAGCCTCATGCATGGAAATTCTAGGTCTTATGACTGCTGCATCGGACGCGATCCCCTTTGCTCGTTTTCACATGCGACCTCTTCAGCTCTGTATGCTGAAGCAATGGTGCAAGGATTACACGAAGATATCTCAAACAATATCTTTAAAACCGATTGTTCGACACTCTCTAACATGGTGGACAGATCACCTTCGTTTAATTCAGGGGGCTTCTTTTGTGCTTCCGACCTGGACTGTAATTTCAACAGATGCAAGTCTCACGGGTTGGGGAGCTGTGTGGGGATCTCTGACGGCACAAGGAGTTTGGGAATCTCAGGAGGTGAGATTACCGATCAATATTTTGGAACTCCGTGCAATTTTCAGAGCTCTTCAGTTTTGGCCTCTTCTGAAGAGAGAATCGTTCATTTGTTTTCAGACAGACAATGTCACAACTGTGGCATACATCAATCATCAAGGAGGGACTCACAGTCCTCTGGCTATGAAAGAAGTATCTCGAATTTTGGTTTGGGCGGAATCCAGCTCCTGTCTAATCTCTGCGGTTCATATCCCAGGTATAGACAATTGGGAAGCGGATTATCTCAGTCGCCAAACGTTGCATCCGGGCGAATGGTCTCTTCACCCAGAGGTATTTCTTCAGATTGTTCAAATGTGGGAACTTCCAGAAATAGATCTGATGGCGTCCCATCTAAACAAGAAACTTCCCAGGTATCTGTCCAGATCCCGGGATCCTCAGGCGGAGGCAGTGGATGCATTATCACTTCCTTGGAAGTATCATCCTGCCTATATCTTTCCGCCTCTAGTTCTTCTTCCAAGAGTAATCTCCAAGATTCTGAAGGAATGCTCGTTTGTTCTGCTGGTAGCTCCGGCATGGCCTCACAGGTTTTGGTATGCGGATCTTGTCCGGATGACCTCTTGCCAACCGTGGACTCTTCCGTTAAGACCAGACCTTCTGTCACAAGGTCCCTTTTTCCATCAGGATCTGAAATCCTTAAATTTAAAGGTATGGAGATTGAACGCTTGATTCTTGGTCAAAGAGGTTTCTCTGACTCTGTCATTAATACTATGTTACAGGCTCGTAAATCTGTATCTCGAGAGATATATTATAGAGTCTGGAAGACTTATATTTCTTGGTGTCTTTCTCATCATTTTTCTTGGCATTCTTTTAGAATACCGAGAATTTTACAATTTCTTCAGGATGGTTTAGATAAGGGTTTGTCTGCAAGTTCTTTGAAAGGACAAATCTCTGCTCTTTCTGTTCTTTTTCACAGGAAGATTGCTATTCTTCCTGATATTCATTTTGTACAAGCTTTGGTTCGTATAAAACCTGTCATTAAGTCAATTTCTCCTCCTTGGAGTTTGAATTTGGTTCTGGGAGCTCTTCAAGCTTCTCCGTTTGAACCTATGCATTCATTGGACATTAAATTACTTTCTTGGAAAGTTTTGTTCCTTTTGGCCATCTCTTCTGCCAGAAGAGTTTCTGAATTATCTGCTCTTTCTTGTGAGTCTCCTTTTCTGATTTTTCATCAGGATAAGGCGGTGTTGCGAACTTCTTTTGAATTTTTACCTAAGGTTGTGAATTCCAACAACATTAGTAGAGAAATTGTGGTTCCTTCATTATGTCCTAATCCTAAGAATTCTAAGGAGAAATTGTTGCATTCTTTGGATGTTGTTAGAGCTTTGAAATATTATGTTGAAGCTACTAAATCTTTCCGAAAGACTTCTAGTCTATTTGTTATCTTTTCCGGTTCTAGAAAAGGCCAGAAAGCTTCTGCCATTTCTTTGGCATCTTGGTTGAAATCTTTAATTCATCTTGCCTATGTTGAGTCGGGTAAAACTCCGCCTCAGAGAATTACAGCTCATTCTACTAGGTCAGTTTCTACTTCCTGGGCGTTTAGGAATGAAGCTTCGGTTGATCAGATTTGCAAAGCAGCAACTTGGTCCTCTTTGCATACTTTTACTAAATTCTACCATTTTGATGTATTTTCTTCTTCTGAAGCAGTTTTTGGTAGAAAAGTACTTCAGGCAGCGGTTTCAGTTTGAATCTTCTGCTTATGTTTTTCGTTAAACTTTATTTTGGGTGTGGATTATTTTCAGCAGTAATTGGCTGTCTTTATTTTATCCCTCCCTCTCTAGTGACTCTTGTGTGGAAAGATCCACATCTTGGGTAATCATTATCCCATACGTCACTAGCTCATGGACTCTTGCTAATTACATGAAAGAAAACATAATTTATGTAAGAACTTACCTGATAAATTCATTTCTTTCATATTAGCAAGAGTCCATGAGGCCCGCCCTTTTTTTGTGGTGGTTATGATTTTGTATAAAGCACAATTATTCCAATTCCTTATTTTATATGCTTTCGCACTTTTTTATCACCCCACTTCTTGGCTATTCGTTAAACTGAATTGTGGGTGTGGTGAGGGGTGTATTTATAGGCATTTTGAGGTTTGGGAAACTTTGCCCCTCCTGGTAGGAATGTATATCCCATACGTCACTAGCTCATGGACTCTTGCTAATATGAAAGAAATGAATTTATCAGGTAAGTTCTTACATAAATTATGTTTTCTATCAGACCAGAGTCGTTGCAAGCTAGCTTCAACACGTCTTGCCCTCCAGATCTCCTTGATCTCCTTAATCTCTTTGATGGCGGTGCTTGGTCTCATGGTGTCGAGTGGTGGATAGACGATCGTTTGGATCTGTCTCAACAGATTTCTCTGGGCAACCGATAGAGAGAATCACTCTCTTGGGGGTTTTATCTGGATCACTTGTCCTGAGGGACGTCCGTCTCGAGCCCATCCTGGGTGGTTGTGACTACGGTTGTGAGTCAGGATGGGGAGCTGATTGGGGTGCCAGGAAGGCACAGGGCCTATGGTCTCAGGAGGTAAAGCTCCCTTTTGAACTCATTTGGATCTTTGGGCAATAAACAATGCTCTGAAGGCTTGGCCTCTGCTGGGTTCATCCCAGTTAATCAGATTCCAATCAGACAATATATCCTTGGTGGCTTATATCAACCATCAGGGGAGATCGAGAAGCTCCCTAGTTATGAGGGAAGTATCTCAGATTCTGGTTTGGGGGAGACCCACATTTGTTCGCTGTCAGCGACCCACATTCTGGGTGTGGGCAACAGGTAATTGGATTTCCTCAGCAGTCAATCCTTTCAGCCGGGGGAATGGTCTTTCCATTCCGAGTGTTTGCGGAGATTTGCAAGAGGAAGATCTTATGTTGTCTCAATACCGAGCTACCCAGATATGGGTCGTGGGCAGGGATTCTCAGGCAGAGCTAATAGATGCATTAGCGGTGCCTTGGAGGTTCAAGCTAATTGATCTTTTCCAGGTATTTCCACAAATTCCTAGTGTAGTGGCTCGAGTAAAGCAGGCGTCAGTGATACTGATTGCTCCGTCTTGGCCGTGAAGGATATGGTTTGCGGATTTAGTGGGGATGTCATTGTCTCATATGTGGAAGTTACCTTGTCGCAGGGAGCTGCTGATCAAGGTTTCTTGTTCATCGATATCTAGATTCTCTGAGGCTGACTGCACGGAGATTGAACACTTAGTCCTAGTCAAGAGAAGGTTTTCTGAGAGAGTTATTTTTATTCTCATCAAGTTCTTAAACTGGTTGCTCGTTGCATCTATCTTCAGGTGTGGAGGACCTACTTACTCTGTTCTCCAGGATGAAATGGAGAAGGGCCTTTCTGCAGGTCCCCTGATGGGACAGTTTTCGGCCCTGTCTGTGTTACTGCACAAGAGGTTCGCTGAGCTTCCAGATGTGCAGCCATTTGTTAAGGCTCTGTTGGGATCAGACCTGTGTTTAGATCTAGGCTCCTCCTTGGAGTTTAAATCTTGTTCTTAAGGTTCTGCAACGGGCTCCGTTGGAGCCTATGCATCAAGTAGACATAAAATTGTTATTGTCTTGGATGGTTTCTTTTCTACTGGTTATTGCTTACGCACGCAGAGTATCTGTGATTGCTGCCTTGCAATGTGTCCTCCTTATCTGGCTTTTCCTGCCAATAAGGCTGTTTTACGAACCGAGTTAGGTTTCTTCCTAAGGTTGTGTCAATTTGCAACATCAATCAAGAGATTTTGGTTCCTTTTTTATGTCCTAATCCTCCTTCGTCGAAAGGAACGTTTATAACGTATTCTGGATGGGGCTTGTGTCTTGAAGTTCTATCTTCAGGCCACGAAGGAAGTTAGACAAACCTCTTTTTCTGTTTGTTCTCTTTCGGGAAGCGTAGGGGTCAGAGGGCCTTTTCGACTTCCTTATCTTTTTGACTGAGGAGTGTCATCCGCTTAGCATAGAGACGGTGGGACCTAAGCCTCCTTTGTGGATTACGGCTCATTCTATGAGAGCAGTGGTTTCCTTTTGGGCCTTCAAAGATGAGGCCTCTATGAATCAGATTTGTAAGGTGGTTACCTGATTCTCGTTACATACTTTTTCTAAATTTTACAAGTTTTATGTTTTTGCTTCTGCTGAAGCAGCCTTTGAGAGAGAGGTTTTGCAGGCTGTGTTGCCCTCAGATTAGGGTCCGCGTCTCCTTTTCCCTCCCGTTAGCATTCTGTGTACTGTAGAGCTTAGGTAGGTATATGTTTCCCAAAAGTAAGGAATGCAGCTGTGGACTCTTCCCATATAAAGATGGAAAACCTAAATTATGCTTACCTGATAATTTCATTTCCATCTGTATGGGAAGAGTCCACAGCTCCCGCCCGTGTTCTCCAATGGTCGGGCCTAAATTATTATTTTTTATCTTCTGGCACCTTTTTTACCCAGATATTTCTCCTATTGTTCCTTGTTCCCTCGGCAGAATGACTGGGGTTATAAGGAAGTGGGGGAGGTATTTAAGCCTTTTGGCTGGGTGTCTTTGCCTCCTCCTGGTGGCCAGGTTCAGTATTTCCCAAAAGTAAGGAATGCAGCTGTGGACTCTTCCCATACAGATGGAAATTAAATTATCAGGTAAGCATAATTTATGGGGGGGTTTTCCCCAGGTGAAAACGATGCTAAGATATCATGTAGCATAGAACAAACAGAAGATCAGTGGCTAAGACATGTCAAACCATCAGAGCAGCAAATGTGTGCCAATTTAAGTACATGTGAATGTACGTGTGGGACATGTCTGAGGGATTCAGGGTGCAGGTGAGTGTAAGTGTGTCATATGTCTGAGGGAAGTAGGGCACATGTGAGTGTATGTGTGTGACATGTCTGTTGGAAGAAGGGCACATCTGAGTGTATGTATGTGACATCTGTGTGAAGTAGGGCACATGTGAGTGTATGTGTGTGACATGTCTGTGGGAAATAGGGCACAGGTGAGTATGTCTGTGATGTGTGTGTGTGTGTGTATAATGTCTGAGGGAAGCAGGGCACATGTGTATGATATGTCTAAGGGATACAAGGCGTAGGTGAGTGTATATGGGTGACACATAAGAGGGGCGCAGGGCACAGGTGAGTGTATGTGTGTGAAATGTTTGTGGGATGGAGGGGATAGGTGTGTGTACGTGTGACATATCTAAGGAAAGCAGTGTACATGTGTGACATGTCTGTGTTAAGGAGGGGATGGGTGAGTGTATGTATAAGACATATCTAAGAAAAGCAGTTTACATGTGTGACACTTGAGAGGAATGTAAAGCAAAGTGAGTGTTTGTGTATCATCTCTGTGGGAAACAGGGCACATGTGATTGTGCATGTGTGATATGTCTAAGGTATGCAGGGCACGTGTGAGTGTATGTGTGTGACATGTCTATGTTAAGTAGGGCACATGTGAGTGTGTGTGTGTGATGTCTGTGGGAAGCAGGGCACATGTGATTGTACTTGTGTGGTATTACTGTGGAAAACATAGGTGAGTGTATATGGATTACACGTGAGAGCGACAAGGGCACAGGTGAGTGTACATGTGTGACATGTCTGAGGGATGGTGGGGATAGATGTGTGTAGGTGTGTGACATATCTAAGGAAAGCAGTGTAGGTGTGTGACATTTCAGAGGGATGTTGGGCAAAGTGAGTGTATGTCATGTCTGTGGGAAACAGGGCACAGATAGTGTAAGTGTGCGACGTGAGGGTTGCAGACAGGGGCGGAACTACAGGGGGTGCAGAGGTCGCAACTGCCCGCTTAAAAAAAAAAAAAAAAAAAAAGATTTTCAATAAAAAACACTGCCTGCACTGATATCATGTGAGTGTGATGTGATGCTTCACTAGTGTCTCTGTCTCTGACTACAGGGGTTAGTGTTTCTGTTTTACCCATTGGTGTTTATGTATGTATGTGTGTGTATGTATGTATGTGTGTGTGTGTGTGAAATGTCTGAGGGAAGGGGTTAGTGTTTCTGTTTTACCCATTGGTGTTTGTGTGTGTGTGTGTGTGTGTGTATGTATGTTTGTGGAACCAGCAATTTACAGGCCTTGTTACTACAGCATTGGGGGTAAACAGTGCCACTATACAGTACCACTATATACAGTACGGGAGGCTGGACCATGTCAGACTATTGTGGTCACTTTTTAAAGTATGTCACAGACTACTGTGGTCACTTTTTAAAGTATGTCACAGACTACTGTGGTCACTTTTTAAAGTACTGGGGCGGTTAGGGTCAGGCCAGCCATCTCACCTGCAGATTACAGACTGTCACTAACTCACTATATACAGTACTGGTGGGTTAAACAGTGTCACTATGTACAGTAGTAGGGGGTCAGAGCATCTCACAGACTGTGGGCACAGGGTACCTCCTTTTGCAGACATGTAATCTGATTCACATTTTTTTTCTGTGTTAAATGTAAAAAAAAAAGATATGTATAAAATTCACCTTTTTTTGGGGGGGGGCTTCTTAGATTCTTGCACCTGGGCCCTGTGGTTTCTAGTTACGCCTCTGGTTGCAGGCCACAGGTGAGTGTACGTGTGAGATGTGTCTGTGGGAAACAGGGCACAGATAGTGTATGTGTGCGACGTGTGAGGGTTGCAGGCCATAGGTGAGTGTACGTGTGAGAAATGTTTGTGGGATGGAGGGGATAGGTGTGTGTACGTGTGACATATCTCAGGAAAGCAGTGTACATGTGTTACATGTCTGTGTTAAGGAAGGGATGGGTGAGTGTACGTATATGACTTATCTAAGAAAAGCAGTTTACATGTGTGACACCTGAGAGGGATGTTGGGCAAAGTGAGTGTGTGCCATGTATGTGGGAAGCAGGGCACGTGATTGTACGTGTGTGATATATCTAAGGGATGCAGGGCATAGAAGAGTGTATATGGATGACACGTAAGAGGGAGGCAGGGCACAGGTGTGTGTATGTGTATGACATATCTAAGGAAAGCAGTGTACGTGTGTGACTCTTCAGAGGGATGTTGGGCAAAGTGAGTGTATGTCATGTGTGTGGGAAACAGGGCACAGATAGTGTATGTGTGCCATGTGTTAGGGTTGCAGGCAGTGGCGGAACTACAGGGGGTGCAGAGGTCGCAAGTGGGGGCCCATCTTTAAAAAAAAAAATGTTTTCAATAAAAAACACTGCCACTGCCTGCACTGATATCATGTGAGTGTGACGTGATGCTTCACTAGTGTCTCTGTCTCTGACTACAGGGGTTAGTGTTTCTGTTTTACCCATTGGTGTTTGTATGTGTGTGTGTATGGTGTGTGTGTGTTTATGTATGTGACTGTGTTTGTATTTATGCATGTATGTGTGTGTGTGTATGTTTGTGGAACCAGCAAATTACAGACCTTGTTACTACAGCATGGGGGGTGGGGGTAAACCAGTGTCACTATACAGTACCACTATATACAGTACGGGGGAGCTGGACCATGTCCAACTACTGTGATCACTTTATAAAGTACGGGGGCGGGTAGGGTCAGGCCAGCCATCTCACCAGCAGATTACAGACTGTGTCACTAACTCACTATATACAGTACTGGTGGGTTAAACAGTGTCACTATATACAGTAATAGGGTGTCAGACCATCTCACAGACTGTGGGCACAGGGTACCTCTTTTTGCAGACCTAATCGGATTCACATTTTTTTTGTTAAATGTGAAAAAAAAAAGGATATGTATAAAATTCACCTTATTTTTTTAGGGGGGTGGGGTAAAGGGGGGCTTCTAAAATTCTTGCACCTGGGCCCTGTGGTTTCTAGTTACGCCTCTGGTTGCAGGGCCCAGGTGAGTGTACGTGTGAGATGTGTCTGTGGGAAACAGGGCACAGATAGTGTATGTGTGTGATGTGTGAGGGTTGCAGGGCACAGCAGGTGAGTGTATGTGTGAGATGTGTCTGTGGGAAACAGGGCACAGGTGAGTCTACATGTCTAATGTGTATGCTCACTAATAAAGTTTATTTTACATATTATATATTACCTTTTATATAAAATTATATTCTGGTCTTCATTACAAGTACAAAATATATGGCATAAATGCAACATTTAAAAAAAAAAAAAAAACTAAAGATTTTGTGCTCATAAGCAATAATTATTTAAAGGGACTCAAACTTTTATGATTCAGAAAGAACATCAGTTTTAAGACACTTTCCAATTTACTTCCATTATAAAATTTTGCAGTCTTTTTATATACACACTTTCTGGTGCTCACAGTATATATGTATACTAGTCTGTGATTGGCTAATGTCTGTCACATGATAAAGGGACAGAAAATGGGGAGAAAATAAATTTGACAGAAAAAAATGTACTGCTCATTTAAAATTTAGAGTAGGTGTTATTGTCTTGTCTTTTTATTATGCATAATAACCCTCTTTCTTGTGATGTAAATGCTCTTAGCCTTTTTAAGTTAATTCATTAACTGTGGTGGTTTGAAATGTGTCACAATTTGATATGCTTTTTGGTTTAGCTGTATTGGGGCCTTTTCAGCTAAATAATCCTCCTCATCTACAGTATATGGTATAACAGAATTCCATGAGTAACACAGTTGGCTGCGGAGCTGCTAACTCTGCCAGAAGGTGTAGTTTACATGTGAGTGAGATTCTTCTCTCCGATGAAGATTTTATATATTGCTTAAATATATGACACCACCTGGGGCCATTTTCTTTGTTTTTGTTGTTCTAGAGTAATCCTTGTTTTAACCACAACCACAGAAGCAGTAGTTATAAAGACAAGTTCATGGGCTTAAATAATTGTATTACTAAAAGATTCTGTGAACACAATTTCCATCTAAAAGGGAGGAGAGTCCACGGCTTTATTCATTACTTTTGGGAATTAAAAACCTGGCCACCAGGAGGAGGCAAAGACACCTCAGCCAAGAGCTTAAATACTCCCCCCACTTCCCTCATCCCCCAGTCATTATTTGCCTTTCATCACAGGAGGTGGCAGAGAGGTGCCGAAGATTCGGAGGACTCTTATGGAGGGTAGTACTCTTTGCAATGGGACGGGAACTTTAAGTAGTCCTGTCAGCCTCTCATTGAGAGCCTGGGTGAGATGAAGGGAGAGTCTTTCCCGCGAAACCATCCCGACTCATATTAACAGCTCCTCCAACAATCGGCGTTGATGAGTTTTGCTGACTGCTTTCTACTCTCAAGTCCATGTCAGGGGCGATGCTACTACCTGTCACACTTGAAGGGCCGTGTTCCTGTTCCACGGCGTAGATTCTGGTATGATTGTTTTATTTTTTATTACATATTCATAACACAGAAGACAGGGTAACAGTGTTGCGCCTTTTATCTTTATAAAATCAAGGGTCAATATTCCTGGTAAGGGGATTATTAAACGGGGGGAGTTATACATGATATTGTTTATTGTGTCATTGCTGCATTATTTGCGAGATGAGGCTCTGGCAATGTGTGGAACTGTCAGGTTCTCTTCCGGGAGTTTTTGCACAGCCTTTTTTTGGTGCCTTTTTCTCCTTAATGCAGGGGCGTTCCTGTGAGGCATGTGGGGTTTCTCCACTTCCTGACTGATCTGCGGTCGGAGGAGACAAAGCGGTTTCTGTAGTCCGGGTCATAGGAGGTGGTGAGTGCCCCGGCCATTGGAGGTTATAAAGGTGCCTGTTTATCAAACTATCTAGTCATTAAAAAAAGCGCAAGTTATGGAGGATTCTGACGCCTTAGAGGGTACTCCCTCTTTAACAAAGTCTCATACCTGTGTTTATTGTGAGGTTCAGTTAGACCAGCCTGCTGAACTATGATCGACATACCTTGATAGAGTTGTAACATCTAAAAATAAAAGGATGTCTAGTACTACTGAGCTGTCCCGTGAGGTGCGGTCCCTGCTTGCATCTCCCATTGCACATGCAGGCACCCCAAGGTCCAACCATTGCTCCTACGGGAGAGATTTGTTGGCCGCCAGTTTTTGCAGATCAACTGCAAACGGCGGTATCGAAAGTGATCCATGCCTTACCACATTCTGCTAAGCGCAAGTGTAGGGCCTTTCAGAGCGGCCCTGCCCAGGAGTTGTCTACGTCTATGGAAACTTCTGAGGCAATATACGATGACGAGGCCCACTCCAACTCTTCGGAGGGGGCCCTTTCTGGGTTGGAATCCGTGTTATCTAAACCTCCGGCTGCGGAGGAGCCTGGCTTTAGGTTTAAAATGGAGAATTTGCGCTTTTTGCAGAAGCAAGTGCTTGCTACTCTGGAGGTTCCGGAACCAAAGCTTCCGGAAGAACCTTCCATTCCTAAACTGGATAAGGTAAATGAGGACAGGGTGGTGCCCCAGACCTTCTCGGTTCCTGTAAAAATGGCAAACATTATCAAGAATGAATTGGAGAGATTAGATTCTTTTACAAAACTGTTCCTGTCCTGGACTCTCAGCTTGAGCTGTGGGGGACCATTCCTAAGGTGGATTGTGCTATCTCCACGCTCGCAAAGTGGACGAATATTCCCCTAGAGGATAGTTTGTCATTTAAATAATCTTGATAAAGCTCTCTGATAGAACAAAACGCGTTAAATGTTGTGACCACCTATCATCCCTAACACTTCGGCTACACTTTACAGGATTTTATAACCCGGGTTATCCAAAATATTTTTTCTTCTGTTAAGTGTGATCAGTCCACGGGTCATCATTACTTCTGGGATATTAACTGCTCCCCTACAGGAAGTGCAAGAGGATTCACCCAGCAGAGCTGCTATATAGCTCCTCCCCTCTACGTCACCTCCAGTCATTCTCTTGCACCCAACGACTAGATAGGATGTGTGAGAGGACTATGGTGATATATTTAGTTTTTATATCTTCAATCAAAAGTTTGTTATTTTATAATAGCACCGGAGTGTGTTATTCCTTCTCTGGTAGAATTTGAAGAAGAATCTACCTGAGTTTTTTCTATGATTTTAGCCGGAGTAGTTAAGATCATATTGCTGTTTCTCGGCCATCTGAGGAGAGGTAAACTTCAGATCAGGGGACAGCAGGCAGATTAATCTGCAAAGAGGTATGTAGCAGTTTATTATTTTCTGACATGGAATTGATGAGAAAATCCTGCCATACCGTTATAATGTAAACTCAGCTTTGAATGCAGTAGATGTAGCTGATATCAGGCTGTCATGTATGTATATTTTACACTTCAGTTTTCTGGGGAATGGTACTTCTCTGGCTTTTAGACCTAATTTGCAGGGACTTGCAATAGGTTTTAAATGTCAATTAATTATTGAGGTAAAACGTTTTTTTGCTGGCATGTAAAAACGTTTTTTTCTCTGAGGTACTGGGTGAAAAAATGTTTTGGGCACTATTTTTCCACTTGGCAATAGTTTTGATTTAAATTAGAGCAGTTCACTGATCCCTCTCACTGTTATGTGTGTGGGGGAGGGGCCATTTTTGGCGCTTTTACTATGCATCAAAAAAACTCAGTCAGAGGTTCATTTTCTTCCTGCATGATCCGGTTCATCTCTACAGAGTTCAGGGATCTCCAAAGCCTTTTTTGAGGGAAGTAATCATTACAGCAGAGCTGTGCTGATTGTATTGACTGTGATAAAAAAAAAAAAAAAAAACGTTTATTTGTGTATTTTTTTCTGCTGCCTGGGTTAGTTATCATTGCTGAGGGGAACAATCCTTTGCTAAAACTGTATATTCTGACAAAGATTGATGCTATAACTTAATTATTTTAACTGTTATAATTTTTTTCTGTGCTTCTTAAAGGCACAGTTCGTTTTCATATTATTTGTAAATTACTTTGAAAAGTATTTCCAAGTTGCTGTTTATTTGCTAGTGTGTTAAACATGTCTGATTCAGAGGAATATCTCTGTGCTATATGTGTTAATGCCAAAGTGGAGCCCAATAGAAATTTATGTACTAAATGTATTGATGCTACTTTAAAAAACAGTCAATCTGTACAAATTGAACATATTTCACCAAACAACGAGGGGAGAGTTATGCCGACTAACTCGCCTCACGTGTCAGTACCTGCATCTCCCGCTCAGGAGGTGCGTGATATTGTAGCGCCGAGTACATCTGGGCGGCCATTACAAATCACATTACAAGATATGGCTACTGTTATGACTGAAGTTTTGGCTAAACTACCAGAACTAAGAGGTAAACGTGATCACTCTGGGGTGAGAACAGAGTGCGCTGATAATGCAAGGGCCATGTCTGATACTGCGTCACAGTTTGCAGAACGTGAAGACGGAGAGCTTCATTCTGTGGGTGACGGTTCTGATCCAAATAAACTGGACTCAGACATTTCAAATTTTAAATTTAAGCTTGAGAACCTCCGTGTGTTACTAGGGGAGGTATTAGCGGCTCTGAATGATTGTAACACAGTTGCAATCCCAGAGAAAATGTGTAGGTTGAATAAATATTTTGCGGTACCGACGAGTACTGACGTTTTTCCTATACCTAAGAGACTTACTGACATTGTTACTAAGGAGTGGGATAGACCCGGTGTGCCTTTCTCACCCCCTCCTATATTCAGAAAGATGTTTCCAATAGACGCCGCCACACGGGACTTATGGCAAATGGTCCCTAAGGTGGAGGGAGCAGTTTCTACTTTAGCTAAGCGTACCACTATCCCAGTGGAGGATAGCTGTGCTTTTTCAGACCCAATGGATAAAAAATTAGAGGGTTACCTTAAGAAAATGTTTGTTCAACAAGGGTTTATATTGCAACCTCTTGCATGTATTGCGCCTGTCACGGCTGCAGCAGCATTTTGGTTTGAGTCTCTGGAAGAGACACTTCAATCATCCACACTAGATGACATCACACACAAACTTAAATTCCTTAAGTTAGCTAATTCATTTATTTCAGATGCCGTAGTACATTTAACTAAACTTGCGGCTAAAAATTCAGGATTCGCCATTCAGGCACGCAGAGCTCTGTGGCTGAAATCCTGGTCAGCTGATGTTACGTCTAAATCTAAATTGCTTAATATTCCTTTCAAAGGGCAGACCTTATTCGGGCCCGGCTTGAAAGAGATTATTGCTGACATTACAGGAGGTAAAGGTCATGCCCTGCCTCAGGACAAGGCCAAAGCCAAGGCTAGACAGTCCAATTTTCGTTCCTTTCGTAATTTCAAAGCAGGAGCAGCATCAACTTCCTCTGCACCAAAACAGGAAGGAGCTGTTGCTCGCTACAGACAAGGCTGGAAACCTAACCAGTCCTGGAACAGGGGCAAACAGGCCAGAAAACCTGCTGCTGCCCCTAAGACAGCATGAATTGAGGGCCCCCGATCCGGGACCGGATCTAGTGGGGGGCAGACTTTCCCTCTTCGCCCAGGCTTGGGCAAGAGATGTTCAGGATCCCTGGGCGTTAGAGATCATATCTCAGGGATACCTTCTGGACTTCAAATCCTCTCCCCCAAGAGGGAGATTTCATCTGTCAAGGTTGTCAACAAACCTAACAAAGAAGGAAGCGTTTCTACGCTGCGTACAAGATCTTTTATTAATGGGAGTGATCCATCCAGTTCCGCGGTTGGAACAAGGACAAGGGTTTTACTCAAATCTGTTTGTAGTTCCCAAGAAAGAGGGAACCTTCAGGCCAATCTTGGATTTAAAGATCCTAAACAAATTCCTAAGAGTTCCATCGTTCAAGATGGAAACTATTCGAACAATTTTGCCCATAATCCAAGAGGGTCAGTACATGACCACAGTGGATTTAAAGGATGCTTACCTTCACATACCGATTCACAGAAGTCATTACCGGTATCTAAGGTTTGCCTTTTTAGACAGGCATTACCAGTTTGTAGCTCTTCCATTCGGACTGGCTACGGCTCCAAGAATCTTCACAAAGGTTCTGGGCACTCTTCTGGCGGTACTAAGACCGCGAGGAATTTCAGTAGCTCCGTACTTAGACGACATACTGATACAAGCTTCAAGCTTTCAAACTGCCAAATCTCATACAGAGATAGTACTGGCATTTCTAAGGTCGCATGGATGGAAAGTGAACGAAGAGAAAAGTTCTCTCTTTCCACTCACAAGAGTTCCCTTCCTCGGGACTCTGATAGATTCTGTAGAAATGAAGATTTACCTGACAGAGGACAGGTTAACAAAACTTCAAAATGCATGCCGTGTCCTTCATTCCATTCAACACCCGTCAGTAGCTCAATGCATGGAGGTAATCGGACTAATGGTAGCAGCAATGGACATAGTTCCTTTTGCACGCCTACATCTCAGACCACTGCAACTGTGCATGCTAGGTCAGTGGAATGGGGATTACTCAGATTTGTCCCCCACTCTAAATCTGAATCAAGAGACCAGAAATTCTCTTCTATGGTGGCTTTATCGGCCACATCTGTCCAGGGGAATGCCATTCAGCAGGCCAGACTGGTCAATTGTAACAACAGACGCCAGCCTACTAGGTTGGGGCGCTGTCTGGAATTCTCTGAAGGCTCAGGGACTATGGAATCAGGAGGAGAGTCTCCTTCCAATAAACATTCTGGAATTGAGAGCAGTCCTCAATGCTCTTCTGGCTTGGCCCCAGTTAACAACTCGGGGGTTCATCAGGTTCCAGTCGGACAACATCACGACTGTAGCTTATATCAACCATCAGGGAGGGACAAGAAGCTCCCTAGCAATGATGGAAGTATCGAAGATAATTCGCTGGGCAGAGTCTCACTCTTGCCACCTGTCTGCAATCCACATCCCGGGAGTGGAGAACTGGGAGGCGGATTTCTTAAGTCGTCAGACTTTTCATCCGGGGGAGTGGGAACTTCATCCAGAGGTCTTTGCCCAAATACTTCGACGTTGGGGCAAACCAGAGATAGATCTCATGGCGTCTCGACAGAACGCCAAGCTTCCGCGCTACGGGTCCAGATCCAGGGATCCGGGAGCGGTCCTGATAGATGCCTTGACAGCACCATGGACCTTCAGGATGGCTTATGTGTTTCCACCTTTCCCGATGCTTCCTCGATTGATTGCCAGAATCAAACAGGAGAAAGCATCAGTGATTCTAATAGCGCCTGCATGGCCACGCAGGACTTGGTATGCAGATCTGGTGGACATGTCATTCTGTCCACCTTGGTCGTTACCTCTGAAACAGGACCTTCTGATTCAGGGTCCTTTCAAACATCAAAATCTAACTTCTCTGAAGCTGACTGCTTGGAAATTGAACGCTTGATCTTATCAAAGCGTGGTTTTTCTGAGTCAGTTATTGATACCTTAATACAGGCTAGGAAGCCTGTTACCAGAAAGATTTACCATAAAATATGGCGTAAATACCTATATTGGTGCGAATCCAAAGGTTACTCTTGGAGTAAGGTTAGGATTCCTAGGATATTGTCTTTTCTACAAGAAGGTTTAGAAAAGGGGTTATCTGCTAGTTCCTTAAAGGGACAGATCTCAGCTCTGTCCATTCTGTTACACAAGCGTCTGTCAGAAGTTCCAGACGTTCAGGCCTTTTGTCAGGCTTTGGCCAGGATTAAACCTGTGTTTAAAGCTGTGGCTCCACCATGGAGTTTAAACCTTGTTCTTAACGTTTTACAGGGCGTTCCGTTTGAACCCCTTCATTCCATTGATATAAAGTTGTTATCTTGGAAAGTTCTATTTTTAATGGCTATTTCCTCGGCTCGAAGAGTCTCTGAGTTATCAGCCTTACATTGTGATTCTCCTTATTTGATTTTTCACTCGGATAAGGTAGTTCTGCGTACTAAACCTGGGTTCTTACCTAAGGTAGTCACTAACAGGAATATCAATCAGGAGATTGTTGTTCCATCCTTGTGCCCAAATCCTTCTTCGAGGAAGGAACGTCTTTTGCACAATCTGGATGTAGTTCGTGCCCTTAAATTTTATTTACAGGCAACTAAAGATTTTCGACAAACGTCTTCCCTGTTTGTCGTTTACTCTG
This sequence comes from Bombina bombina, assembly GCF_027579735.1. NCBI lineage: Eukaryota > Metazoa > Chordata > Amphibia > Anura > Bombinatoridae > Bombina > Bombina bombina. The sequence goes on from NC_069503.1 coordinate 94,567,789, forward strand.
GTCAGAGGAGAGGTCAAAAAGCTTCTGCTACCTCTCTCTCTTTTTGGCTTCGTAGCATAATTCGTTTAGCTTATGAGACTGCTGGACAGCAGCCTCCTGAAAGAATTACAGCTCATTCCACTAGAGCTGTGGCTTCCACTTGGGCCTTTAAGAATGAGGCCTCTGTTGAACAGATTTGCAAGGCTGCAACTTGGTCTTCGCTTCATACTTTTTCCAAATTTCACAAATTTGACACTTTTGCTTCTTCGGAGGCTATTTTTGGGAGAAAGGTTCTTCAGGCAGTGGTTCCTTCTGTATAAAGAGCCTGCCTATCCCTCCCGTCATCCGTGTTCTTTTGCTTTGGTATTGGTATCCCAGAAGTAATGATGACCCGTGGACTGATCACACTTAACAGAAGAAAACATAACTTATGCTTACCTGATAAATTCCTTTCTTCTGTAGTGTGATCAGTCCACGGCCCGCCCTGTTTTTTAAGGCAGGTAAATATTTTTTAAATTATACTCCAGTCACCACTACACCCTTGGCTTCTCCTTTCTCGTTAGTCCTTGGTCGAATGACTGGAGGTGACGTAGAGGGGAGGAGCTATATAGCAGCTCTGCTGGGTGAATCCTCTTGCACTTCCTGTAGGGGAGCAGTTAATATCCCAGAAGTAATGATGACCCGTGGACTGATCACACTACAGAAGAAAGGAATTTATCAGGTAAGCATAAATTATGTTTTTCCTTTGATTCTGCCTACTATCCACTGCCTGCGTGCATAGCACTAAGTGCAGGCGCTAACAAGGATCTACACTCACTAAGAGGCTAACATCTTCCTCGAGTGGACGCAAGGATTTCTCTCATCACAGATGTATTGGTTTGTTGGGGCGAGACGAGCCCCCCGAGTGTCACCCGTGACGTCAGATGCCCAAGTCACGTGGGGTGAACTCGCGGTTGATCTACAAACCCATAGCCGAAATACAGCAACAACTCTATTAAGGCTGAAAAGTCAAAGGTAACGAATACTCTTCTCTTTTTTACACTCTGCACTATCCTATTCAGGATCACAAGTAACTGTATCACAGAACTGTTTCACAAGCCACATGTTTGCTCTAGAGTGATACTTTGCCTACTTTGTAACAAGATTGCTTGGCTATTCATTACGAACTTACAAACTTTTAAACTGACACAAGACGGTACTGTGGAAATCTCCTGCCACAATTTTTTGTTCCAAGACATTGCCAGCTGTCTATATCAGTTTGATTCGTTAATGATATTGTAATCATTTTTTAAATGATATGTTTCTACCTGTTATTTCATACTAGTACAGCACTATATGTCCTTATTATTTTAGGTGTGATTTTAGATTTTATGCTTAGAACACTTTTGAATCTTAGAGATTGTGTCCTTTTATTAGGGAGACGTCCCTATGTCTAAATAATTTTTATCTTTGGACCTACTCATTTTCATATTTTCTGATGTTTCCTGAATTGTATTATATTTTTATAAATTGTATTCAATTATCAATCTATGCCATTTAAATATCTTGTGTTAAAATTTTACACATAAGATCATTTTAAACACTACTATATCACTGTGTTATACCTTTAGCTTTCCTTGCGCCCTAACCCACTCCCTTTTGCACTTTCAATTTTTGAATAGAACAAAGGATTTATTCTTCTGTTAGGAGTTTGATATCCTTGACCTTTGCGCTCTACTTCCCCCTCCTTTTCTCACATGTTAAGAAAGATGTTTCAGCACACAGGGTTTGTTTTTCAACTAGCAGTGGTCGTAGCCACGGTTTCAGGAGCTGCAACATATTGGTCTGAATCCCTGTGTGAGATGATCGAGGGGGAGACCTCTATCGACGAGATACAGGATAAGATTAAGGTGCTGAAGGTAGGCAATTATTTCATCTGAGATGCCAATATGCAGATCATTTGCCTGAACGCTAAGGTGTCAGAATTTTCTGTTTTAGCCAGCAGGGCGCTGTGGCTAAAATCTTGGTCTGCGGACATGACCTCTAAGTTGAGGCTGTTGTCCCTTCCTTTTCTAGGAATGATCCTGTTCGGTCCAGGACTGGATTTGATCATATCCACGGTTACGGGAGGCAAGAGAGCTTTCCTGCCACAGGATAAGAAGGTTAAACCTAAGGGATCTACTTTTCGTCCCTTTTGTGCGGACAAGGCCCAGCGCCAGCAGCCCGCCGCAAAAGTGGACCAGTCCAAGGGAACTTGGAAAACTGCTCAGTCTTGGAACAAGTCAAAGCAGAACAAGAAGCCCACCAAGACAAAGTTGTCATGAAGCGGTGACCCCCGACAGGTCTCCGGACTGAGTAGGGGGCAGGTTGTCTCTATTCTCCGAAGCCTGGTTGCAGACCGGAAAAGGTCCAGGCCGGAAAAGAGCCTTTCTAGAATATATGAGGGATCTTTCCTCTCTAGATGTTATCATACCAGTACCCTAAGCAGAAAGGGGTCTAGGGTACTATTCAAATCTGTTTGTGGTTCCAAAGAAAGAGGGCATGTTCGGCCCGATTTTGGACCTAAAGTGTTTAAACAAGTTTCTGGCTGTTCCATCGTTGAAAATGAAAATGATCAGATCCATTTTGCCCCTAGTTCAGCATGATGAAAATAGACTTGAAGGATACCTACCTTCATGTTACAATTCACAGGGACCACTTCAAGTTCCTAAGATTTGATTTCTGGACCAACACTTCCAGTTTGTGGCCCTTCATTTTGGTCTGGCAATAGCCCCGAGAGTCTTCATGAAGGTTCTGGGGCGCTTCTTGCAGTGGCTAGATCCACCCTACCTGGATGACATCTTTGTTCAGGTGCCGTCATTCAGTCTCGTAGAGCTCCACTCGAGGGCTCTGCTTCTTTTGTTCCAATCTCACGGTTGGAAGAGCAATTCCCTGGTTCCCAGCAACAGGGTGGAGTTCCTGGGCACGATAATAGACTATGTCCATGAAGATAATCCTTACAGATCAGCAACGCAGGAAGATTGCGTCCTTCTGTCTTGCCCTTCAGGCCTCCGCAAGCTCTTCAATGGCCCAGTGTATGGAGGTGATCGGGGTCATGGTTTCCAGCATAGACGTAATACCATTCGCCAGGTTCCACCTCAGACCTCTTCAACTGTGCATGTTGAGGCAGTGGAACAGCGACCATTCAGATCTATCACAGCTCCCTTTCTTGTTGGATCCGCCCGGAGCATCTGTCCATGGGGACATCCTTCTTGAGACCGTCCTTGGAGATTGTGACCACGGACATGAGTCTGGCGGAATGGGGAGCTGTTTGGGGTGCCAGGATGACACAAGGAAAATGATCTAGGGAGGAGTCTCTCCTTCTGATAACTATCCTGGAACTTCGAGCGATCTACAATGCTCCGAAGGCATGGCCCCCTCTTGGGTCGTTCAACCTCATAAGGTTCTAGACAACATTACCTTGGTGGCTTACATCAACCATCAGGGGGGTATGAGGAGTTCCCTAGCAATGAGGGAGGTGTCTCAGATTCTGGAGTGGGCAGAGTCCTACAGCTGCTCGCTCTCAGCGATCCACATTCCAGGTGTGGACAACTGGGAAGTGGACTTTCTCAGCCAGCAAACCTTCCATCCAGGGGAATGGTCTCTTCACCCCAAGGTGTTTGCGGAGATTTGTCTCAGATGGGGATGCCAGAGATAGATCTCATGGCATCCAGACTCTATTGCAAGCTACCCCGATATGGATCGAGGTCAAGGGACCCCCAGGCAGAGCTGATAGAGGCATTGGCGATGCCTTGCGGGTTCAGCCTAGTTTACATATTTCCACTGTTACCACTTCTACCTCGTATAGTGGCACGTATAAAACAGGAGAGGGCGTCAACCATTCTCATTGCTCCTTCTTGGCCTTGGAGGACGTGGTTTGCGGATCTGGTGGGGATGTCATCCTCTCCACCATAGAGGTTACCCTGTCACAGGGATCTGCTGAAACAGGGTCCCTTTCAACATCAAAATCTCGATAATCTGTGGCTGACTGCGTGGAGAGTGAACGCTTAGTCCTAGCCAAAAGGGGTTTTTCTGAATGTGTGATTGCTACTCTAGTTCAGGCAAGAAAGCCAGTCACTCGTCATATCTACCATAAGGTGTGGAGGACATACTTTTCTTTGTTTGAGAGACATGGATATCCTTGGCATAAGGTGAAGATATCCAGGATTCTGTCTTTTCTCCAAGATGGTTTGGAGAAGGGTCTTGCCACTAGTTCCTTAAAGGGACAGATTTTGGCTTTATCAGTTCTGTTGCATAGGAGACTCAATGAGTTCCCTGACATTGAGTCTTTTGTTCAGGCTTTGTCTAGAATCAGGCCTGTCTTTAGGCAGTCTGCTCCACCATGGAGCTTAAACTTGGTCCTTAAGGTTCTGCAGAGGGTTCCGTTTGAGCCTATGCATTCTCTTGACATTAAGATTCTGTCTTGGAAGGTTCTCTTCCTGTTGGCTATTGCATCGGCACGCAGAGTATCTGAGCTGGTGGCCTTGCAACATGATCCCCCTTATCTGGTTTTTCATGCGGATAAGGCTGTTCTTCGCACAGGCTTGGGGTTTCTTCCCAAGGTGGTGTCTAACTGTAACATCAGTCAGGAAAAAGTTGCTCCTTCTTTGTGTCCTAACCCTTCTTCTTCCGAGGAGAGGTTACTTCATAATCTGGATGTGATTCGTGGCTTAAAGTTCTATAGGCTACTAAGGATTTCAGACAGTCTACATCTCTTTTTGTGGTGTATTTAGGGAAGCGCAGGGAGCAGAGGGCCTCTGCTAGTTATTTGTCTTTTTGGCTGAGGAGCTTGATCCGCCTGGCCTATGAGACAGTGGGCCATAAGCCTCCTCAGAGGATCAGAGGACCATGGCTCATTCCACTAGAGCGGTGGCTTCGTCTTGGGCCTTAAAGTATGAGGCCTCTATGGAGCAGAATGACTGGGGGATGAGGGAAGTGGGGGAGGTATTTAAGCCTTTGGCTGGGATGTCTCTTCCTCCTTCTGGTGGCCAGGTTCTTAATTACCAAAAGTAATGAATGAAGCATTGGACTCTCCTCCCCACGATGGAAATTAAATTATCAGGTAAGCATAATTTATGTTTTTAAAAGGACTAGATACATTAGGTAGAAAAACATTAATTTCAATTTAGTTTGTTCTTTAACTAAATGTGAATTCTTAGAAATAGTCCCTAATGTCCAGTAAACTGCCCTTTAGCCTTAGCATGGACACTGAGGAAAGGTCTAGTGGTCACAGTGTCAACTACAAATAAAGGCAATGTTCCCTCTAAGGAGCGCGACAGCGCAGCCACACATTAATTTCTTGCTGCGTTGATCATCCTGGAACCCTTTAGCGTGCCAAAAGTTTGTCAGCGCACCAAAAATGTATCGGATGCACAGTGTGCAGTTGCAGTAACGATGCAAGCACAGTGGCAGAATCCTTTGCATGTGGAAGAGTCTGTAGAAATGGAAAGCTGAATGGAGCTTCTATATTCTAATCGCTCCTCAAATTGTGAGTAATACTCTACTCTAGTCTTATCTTATTGTGTACAAAACTTTATGTTGTTTAAGATTATTGAGATTCCTTCCTTCACTATTATTTCATCTCTGCTCTTTTTGGTTAAGTGATCGACAACCTGCACACACCTTGTGTCCATAGGCAATGCAAATGTCTTCACCCAGACTTCGTTGTATATTAACCAAAGAAGCAAGCAGAAAAAAGAAAAAAAACCAGCAAATTGTCCAGTATTCTGTGACAGAGTCCGGCTACCCCGACTGGGTAGCTCCACCAAAGTGGTTGTTCCTTATTCTGGAACCTGTAGCTGTAGAACGGGATAAGTGATTTTAGCAAGAGCCCACCCTAATAACCAGACAAGACCAGTAGTAAGGTGAAACACGAACAGACTTTATTGGAAAAAACACACAGTTTATATACACACTAGCCATCTTGATGAGATCTCCCACCATTCCCACCCCTGCAGACAGGCCAGCTTCTTCATAGGAACAATAGTCAGCTAGGTTGCGTTTTTTGTAGTGATCCCAAGGGTGCGGCGGCTATTTTTGTGTACTATTATATAGCTCCGGCCCCAAGGTGCGACATGATCTGTCGTTAGGGGCCGGAGTGGCAACTGGTCAAATGGTACCTTGGTCAGCCTGCAGTAGAGGACTATGGTAGAGGGGGGGCTCGAAACCCTGAGTTCCAAAAAGAGCTCCCGCCTGGCAATCGCCCCAATCCTTACTCCCAAAGGGAGGTAAAATCCCCTAAAAGAGCGGAGCTCTAGGTTAAAGGGGGTCCGGAGTGACCTAGGTTAAAGTTCAGTAGGGATCCCTAGCGCGCTTAGCCAGCGATGAGTTCTATAAGTGACCAGCCCACTCGCAGTAGGTGGGAGAAGGGGCAAACGGGCAGAGTTCAGCTCTTTCATGACCATGTGCAATCCAATAAAGGGCAGAAAACAAGAAGGGGAAGGTGAGGCAAAACATAATCCAGCAATATGGTCGTGGAGGTAGCCTTGGCAGGTTTGTATCCTTGACAGTGCGGCAGACCCCGCTAGATCCTGACGGGTTGGCTTGGGGCTGTCCAGTGATACTATTCCAATTCAGTTTGCCGGGAGAGGTCATCTGCATTGCAGTTACTTTTTCATGGCCGATACTAAATTGTAAAGTTTAAAGGGCTGCAAGGCCAAGCTCCACCCCAGCAGGCATCTGTTGTCTCTGGAAACCCTGTTAAGCCGTACCAGAGGGTTGTGATCTGTGAACACTGTGAAAGCTCTCCCGTATAGGTAGGGTTGCAGTTTTTTGAGTGCCCACACCAGTGCCAAGCATTCTTTCTCCACTGCCACGTAACCTACCTCCCTTGGTAGTCGTTTCCTGCTAATGTAGGCTACAGGGTGCTCCTGGCCCTCTTCATCCACCTGACTCAGCAATGTTTCCAACCCGAACATGGAGGCATCTGTATGGACACAAAAATGTTTGGATGGGTTAGGAGCGGCCAGGATAGGGGCAGAAATCAGTACTGTCTTCAATTGCTGGAAGGCAGCCTCGCACTCGGGGGACCACAGGACTTGCGGATGTAAGTGCTTTCTGGTCAGGTCAGTCAGGGGTTTGGCCAGGGTGCTATAATTGGGGACAAACTTGCAGTAGTATCCCGCTGTCCCTAACTGGCTGTCCCTAACTGGGGGACAGCCAGTTAGGGACTGCCTCAATCTTGGCCATCTCCGGCCTCCCCTTCCCTCAGCCCACTCGGTGTCCAAGGTACTGGACCTCTGAGTACCCTACTGTGCACTTGTCTGGCTTCAGCATCAGACCTGAAGCTCTGATGTGGTCCCAAACGGTGCCTAGGGGGACCAAGTATTCCTCCCAGGTATCGCTGTAAATCGCAATGTCATCCAGGTATGCACAGGGATAATCCTTGAGGTGATCTACCATCCTCTGGAACATTGCCGGAGCATTTTTCATCCCAAACGGCATGACCTTAAACTGGTACAGGCCGAATGTGGTAATTAATGCCGACTTTGGTATAAATTCTGGGTCCAGGGGGATCTGCCAGTAGAAAGTTACCCTGGCGGTTTAATAGGGCATAGGATAGGCGTCGGCTGTGATTCGGTCATTAAGCATACGGTAATCTACACAAAATCGGGTGGTGCATCCCGCTTGGGCACCAGCACCATTGGGGATCCCAGGGGCTGTTGGATGGCTCTATAACTCCTGTGTCCAGCATTTCGGGGACCTGGTACACCAGCTGCCGCAAGGGCACCTGTCCCGGGGTCTCCACTTGGTGCACCGCTACCGTGGTGTACCCAGGGTCTGTGGAGAACATATCCTGTCAGCTCTCTAGTAACTGTCTGACTTGCTCTTGCTGCACGGTCTCTAGCCGCTCAACTTGTCTTTCCTATGCTGGCGGGGGCACCCTATTCGGCCTGGGTACGTAGCTCCTGCATGGTGGGACTCTCCATGTCCTCCATTGCAGGAGCGCACATGGCGGCTACCTCCTCTGGCTTCTCCTGGTAGGCCTTCAGCATGTTCACATGAATGGTCCAGCAGACCCAGTCATCTGAACATTTGGCTACCAGGTAGGTAGTGTCACAAAGTTGCTCTATTACTCAGTAGGGTCCCTGCCAAGCGGCCTTTCAGCTTGTCATTCTTGGTCGGCTTCAGGGCCAGGACCTTCTGCCCCACTTCTAAGGTGCGGTTATGAGTATTACGGTCGTACCACTGCTTCTGTCTAGCTTAGACGAACTGAACGTCCTCACGCACTCGGGTGGAGAGGTCCTTCAGTCAGTCCCTTAATTCCAGGACGTACCCGCCTCCCCAACTGATCCTTCCCAGTGGTCTCTAAGCAGGTCGAGGGGTCCCCTCCGGCCGTACACTAGCTCAAAGGGGGGGAAACCCTGTAGATTCCTAGGGCACCTTGTCAGCGAACAGGAGGTGCAGCAGGTATCTCTCCCTGTCCCTGTGAGAGGCCGAGAAAGTCCAAGGCAGCTCCTTCAGTGTCCCATTAAACCTCTCGCATAATCCGTTGGTCTGGGTTGGTATGGGGCACTTGGCAGGGGTCTTATCCCGCAAAGCCGCCATATTTGCTGTGTGAGCTCAGCAGTAAACTTGAGTCCCCTGGCCCGAGATAATCTCCCTGGGGAAACCCACTCTGACAAAGATCCAGAGCATTGGCTACGGTCTCTGCTTGGATGTTGGCCAGGGGGATTGCCTACAGGTATTGGGTAGCGTAGTCCACTACTGTCAGTATGTATCTTTTTCCCAAGGGACTGGGATGGGGCAATGAGCCGACGATGTCAACAGCTATCCTGCTGAACGGTTCGTCGATGATAGGAATGGATTTCCTTGCAGGGGAATATTATGCCCTATGCGTAGCAGGTCGTATAACCAACTGTCGCTTGGGCATCTGCTTGATCGCACCACCCTCGGTAACCCGGTACAGAAGTCCTCTGTTCCACTCAAAGTGGTCCCCTCCTAACCCCCCTGGGTCGGTCCTCGCCCAGGCTCAGTTGGGGGTTAACATTGGTCGCTTAATGTCTGTGGGGCAAAGTCTGAGGGGGAAGCCCAGGAAACTGGGTAGTCGGTCAGGGTATTAGTCAGGTGGTGGTGGCTTACCTGGGTCCCCAGGTCGAATGCAGCAGCTTGGAGCCTGGGTTGTTGGTGGGTGGTGACTGGGTAAGTATCCATAGAACCATCCATAATGAAGGAGGATGCAAGATGCCCCAAGTCATTACCCAACAAGACTCCGCTGGCAAATGGGCCATGATTCCCACTTCAACAGCATTGGATCCAGCACCCCAATCTAGGTGAACCCGTGCTGTGGGGATCGGGAGCACCTTACCCCAAGCCACACGAACTGTAATGGATTTTGTCATCTAGTCCAAACTGGTGACCAGGTGTGGCTGGACAAGTGTAATGGTGGCTCCGCTGTACCGTAGTCCTTGGGCCTGCCGGTCATTGATTCATACCCGCTGGCGATGGTGCAGCCAATTGTCACCAGCTGCCGCCTGCACTAGGTCTACCTCATGCAGAACCCCAAATTCTTCTTCGGCCCAAGCGGCGGTGTTCACTGGGCTTCCTGACTCAAAGTAGTGAGCCCCTCCTCTGGACACCCCAGCTGCTCCCCTGGTCAGTTTGGGGTGGGGCGGATTCTTTGGGCAATTTGACCATTCATGGTCCACTTGATCACACCCATAGCACCGGATTCCTATCTTCCAAGGCAGACTGGGCCCATAAGAGCAGAGGGGTGCCGGTGTGTAACTGGAGGCTGAGGAGGTGCCGGAGTAGAGTGGGTTGTTGTACGGGGTTCGGGTCGAACCATGCGTCGGGCATCCAAAAATTGGTCTGCCAGGACAGCAGTTTGATCCACTGTCTCAGTCCCTGACCCATTCTCGTACCTCCAGTGGGTAGTGGTCATAAAAATGTTCCATAAGAATGAGCTGGGGGGCTTGGGCTAAGGTGGTCACTTGGCAACCCGAAAACCATCAATCCAGGGAGTGGGTGAACTGGTGGATCCACTCTGTAAAGGGTTGCCCCTCTCTCCTTCTCAGGCTCCGGAACTTCAAACGGTGAGCCTCAGGGGTGATGGCATACCTAGCCAAGATGTGCTCCGTCATCCGCTCATAGTTCTGCTTGTCTTCTATGCGAATGGCCTTAAAAGCATCCAAGGCCCTACCCGACAGGTGAAGGTAAGTTGTCGGCATCAGCAGTGCCCTGGTCTCGAATACCTGCAGGTATCGATCAATCTCCTCTCCGTCTTTTTTAAGGCACTGAAAGCCTCATGGTGTAACTTCTTCTGAGGGAAGCGGGTCTCAGGTCGGCCGGTGTGCTTCCCCACATAGCTTTCTGGACCTCCAGTATTTTGAGGTGTGTAGTGTCTGCAATAATCGGCATGACGATCTCCTGCAGTGGAGTGGTCCCATAGAGTGCCAGTCAATACTGGATCTCCCGCTGGACCTCAGGCATCTCAGTCCCACCGGTTGTGGGCTTGCTGGTCTGGTCACTGCCCTGGGTGCTGCTGCCCTCACTAGCCTGATCACTGGCTCGATCGCCTTCCATTTGCTTAGTGAGGATAACTGTCTTGGATTTTTTGCTGGCCAACAGTCCACAGGTTCCAGCAAGTCTTTAAAAGTGCTCTTCTTAAGCTTGTAGTACTGCTGCTCCATTTGAAAAGGGCTTGTTGGTGGTTTGGATGTTCTAGGTTGAAGGAAGCATCCCACCGCTGCCAACCAGTTGTGATGGACTCTGGCTACCCCGACTGGGTAGCTCTGCCAAAGGGGTCCTTCCTTAGCCTGGAACCTGTAGCTGTAAAGTGGGATAAGTGATTTTAGCATGAGCCCACACTAATAACCAGACAAAACCCGTATTAAGGTGAAACACGAACAGACTTTATTGGGAAAACACATTGTTTATATACACACTGGCCATCTTGATAAGAGCCTTATCTGATCCCACGATCTCCCGCCATTCCTGCCCCTCCAGACAGGCCGGTGCCTTCGTAATAAACAATAGTCACATAGGGAACCCACAATAGCTAGGTTGTGGTTTTCGCGGTGATCCCAAGGGAGCAGCAGCTATTCCCAGGTACCATTGTATAGCTCTGGGCCCCAAGGTGTCCCAGTCCAAAAAGTGACATGATCCGTTTCTAGAGGCCGGAGCAGCAACTGGTCAAAAGGTACCCCAGTCAGCCTGCAGTAGAGGACCAGTGGTAGAGGGGGGGCTTGAAACCCTGAGTTCAGAAGGGAGCTCCCTCCTGGCAATCACCACAATTGTTACCTCCAAAGGGTGGTACAATCCCCTAAAAGAGCGGAGCTCTAGGTTAAAGGGGGTCTGGAGCGACCTAGGTTAAAGCTCAGCTAGCCGGTGATGAGTTTCATAAGTGACCGATCGGCTTGCGGTAGGTGGGAGAAGAGGCAAGCAAATCCAATAAGGGGCATAAAACAAGAAGGCGAAGGTGAGGCATAACATAATACAGCAATATGGTGGTGGAGGTAGCCTTGGCAGCTTTGTATCCGTGACATCTACTATCAAAGTTTTTTAATTTTCCAAGGGTTTTAGTATTTGTTGTTGTATAGCTAAATGAGCAATTTTATAAAATTTTACAACTTCTCAAATTCTGTAAGAACTTTATTTATTGTATTTTCTGAACACAGTTGAGTGTCATATTGTGCATAATTGGACATTTAAGACAGAGCCACCATGCTCAGTGCTGATGCTGACATTTGGGTCTCATATTTGTCCCTTTACCTGCCAGTGCCAAGTAAAATTGGAACATGAAATAGTTTAATTGATGCAGATGCATCTATTCTGAACATTTGTAGCTATATTTCTTTCATGTAATTGGCAAGAGTCCATGAGCTAGTGACGTATGGGATATACAATCCTACCAGGAGGGGCAAAGTTTCCCAAACCTCAAAATGCCTATAAATACACCCCTCACCACACCCACAATTCAGTTTTACAAACTTTGCCTCCTATGGAGGTGGTGAAGTAAGTTTGTGCTAAGATTTCTACGTTGATATGCGCTTCTCAGCATTGTTGAAGCCTGATTCCTCTCAGAGTACAGCGAATGTCAGAGGGACGTGAAGGGAGTATCACTTATGAATACAATGATTTCCCTAACGGGGGTCTATTTCATAGGTTCTCTGTTATCGGTCGTAGAGATTCATATCCTACCTCCCTTTTCAGATCGACGATATACTCTCAATTTACCATTATCTCTACTGATAACTGTTTCAGTACTTGTTTGGCTATCTGCTATATGTGGATGGGTGTCTTTCGGTAAGTATGTTTTTTATTACGTAAGGCACCCCAGCTATGGTTTGGCACTTTATGCATTCATATAAAGTTCTAAATATATGAATTGTACTTATATTTGCCATGAGTCAGGTTCATGTATTTCCTTCTGCAGACTGTCAGTTTCATATTTGGGGAAAATAAACATTTTTAAGAAATTTTTTTCTTACCTGGGGTTTAGTCGTTTTTTCAATTGACTACTTCTTGCAAATTGAGGGCGGTATTAGGCCCGCGGGTGCGCAAAATGTTAGACTATATTGCGTCATTGTTGGCGCAAGATTTTTTTTGGCATGAAAAATACGTCTATGACGCAACTTCGTCATTTCCGGCATCATAGTTGACGCCGAAGCCTTACACACAGTTGCGTCATTAGTGATGCGATAGTGTCATTTCCGGTTATTATTGGCGCCAAAAAAGTTTTCTGTTACATTGTGCTTCATACTTGACGCCAAACTTTTTCATTATTTTAATACCCCTTTGATGTTTGTGTTACAAACTGCTATTTGTAACTGGCCCTTTAAATGGAAAATTGCCCTGCTTTCCTGGATTGTGGAGAAGCCTATTTGCCAGCCTCCTTCCTCATGACTATGGCCCCTGGAAGATTGTGCCCCTGAAAACGTATTAACTTTTATTGGGTGTGTATGGCCCTTTATGAACCGTCTGGGGACATATTGTGACTTTGGTGAACAATGCCCCTTTAAGACTATGTCCCCAGACCTGTGAAATAACTTGTCATTAGTTTTCATTGTGTACCATTAAGTGCTATGTGACAGACCCTTCGGTCAGAACTGAAAGAGTTAACTTAGTTCAGCTTCAAGAAGCTATTTTCTAAATACAAGTTTGCTGGCATCAGCTCTAATTAAGTTTAGTGATAAACATTCCCATTGTCTAATCACCTCCAGAGGCAGACTGCTAGTTGATAAGATGGACTGCATTGTTTTCTTGTGTATAACTTGTTATCTGCTGAAGTAATGTAATTCTATTGTGGCCAGTCAAAGGGCGTTGTCTCTCTATCTAAATGTACCAAATGTGTGATTGGTGATTTTATGCCTCCCCCTGAGAGTGTCCTGTTTGCATGTTACCTCAATAAAAACCAGGCTTGGTGTTCCAGCACCTCAGACCTCTTCTGACCCTCTAACTTGCAGCCTTGACTCATGTTTGTAGGGGACAGCTATAATCACTACAGGGATTGCTATGCTCTTCATACTCCCTTAGCTACTGAGCTCTTGTAAGAGCTCTTGTTCCTGATCCTGCTTCGCTCTACAGAAGGAAGAGGTTCACCTACTGGAGCCTGGTCGTAGGTCCAGGGCGCAGAGCAGACGGCGAGATACCAGCCCAGCAGCGGTGGTTCGTAGAGTCTGCATTACTTATGGTGGCTACGCAGTAGTTATGGTGTCTACGGTGCTGATGATCCTTTGGTGAGCGCTAGGAGCATCCTTTTCTACGGTCCAACTTCCAGCCAGCCTGGAGGCAACCGTAACAGTTTGCCTCTTGCCTTTTTCTCTATCAGAGGGCTATGCTATTTGCATTTTTTTCCCATTCCTGAAACTGTCATATAAGAAAATTGATAATTTTGCTTTATATGTTGTTTTTTCTTTTACATTTTGCAAGATGTCTCAATCTGATCCTGCCTCAGAAGTGTCTGCTGGAACTTTGCTGCCTGACATCGGTTCTACCAAAGCTAAGTGCATTTGTTGTAAGATTGTGGATATTATTTCTCCGAATGTCATTTGTAATAGTTGTCATGATAAACTTTTACATGCAGATAGTGTGTCCATCAGTAATAGTATATTGTCATTTGCAGGTCCTTCAACTTCTAATGTACATGATATACCTATGAATTTTAAAGAATTTGTTTCTGATTCTATCCAGAAGGCTTTGTCTGCATTTCCACCTTCTAATAAACGTAAAAGGTCTTTTAAAACTTCTCATTGAGTTGATGAAATTTCAAAGGACCAACAACATAATAATTTATCCTCTTCTGATGAGGATCTATCTGATACAGAAGATTCTTCCTCAGACATTGACACTGACAAATCTACTTATTTATTTAAAATAGACTATATGCGTTCTTTATTAAAAGAAGTGTTAATTACTTTGGATATTGAGGTAACCAGTCCTCTTGACGTTAAGTCTAATAAACGTTTAAATGCTGTTTTTAAACCTCCTGTGGTTTCTCCAGTGGTTTTTCCTATTCCTGAGGCTATTTCTGATATGATTTCTAAGGAATGGAATAAGCCAGGTACTTATTTTATTCCTTCTTCATGGTTTAAAAAAATTGTATCCTTTACCAGCAAATTATATAGAGTTTTGGGAAAAAATCCCCAAAGTTGATGGGGCTATTTCTACTCTTGTTAAACGTACCACTATTCCTATGGAAGATAGTACTTCCTTTAAGGATCCTTTAGATAGGAAGCTTGAATCTTATCTAAGGAAAGCCTATTTATATTCAGGTCATCTTCTTAGACCTGCAATTTCTTTGGCTGATATTGCGGCTGCATCAACTTTCTGGTTGGAGAATTTAGTGCAACAAGAATTGGATTCTGACATAGCTAGCATTATTCGCTTATTGCAATATGTTAATCATTTTATTTGTGATGCCATTTTTTATATTATCAAAATCGATGTTAGATCCATGTCTTTAGCTATTTTAGCTAGAAGAGCTTTGTGGCTTAAATATTGGAATGCTGATATGGCATCTAAAACTAGATTACTATCTCTTTCTTTCCAAGGTAATAATTTATTTGGTTCTCAGTTGGATTCTATTATTTCAACTGTTACTGGGGGAAAGGGAGTTTTTCTGCCTCAGAATAAAAAAACTAAGGGTAAATCTAAGGCTTCTAACCGTTTTCGTTCCTTTCTTCAAAATAAGGAACAAAAACTTAATCCTTCCCCCAAGGAATCTGTTTCCAATTGGAAGCCTTCCTCAAATTGGAATAAATCCAAGCCATTTAAGAAACCAAAGTCAGCCCCTAAGTCTGCATGAAGGTGTGGCCCTCATTCCAGCTCAGCTGGTAGGGGGCAGATTAAGGTTCTTCAAGGATATTTGGATAAATTCTGTCCAAAATCAATGGATTCAGAGCATTGTCTCTCAAGGGTATCGAATAGGATTCAGAGTAAGACCTCCTGTGAGAAGATTTTTTCTCTCACGTATCCCAGCAAATCCAGTAAAAGCTCAGGCTTTCCTGAAGTGTGTTTCAGATCTGGAGTCTTCAGGGGTAATCATGCCAGTTCCTTTTCAGGAACAAGGTTTGGGGTTTTATTCAAATCTATTCATTGTCCCAAAGAAGGAAAATTTATTCAGACCAGTTCTGGATCTGAAAATTAATGAATCGTTATGTAAGAGTAGCAACTTTCAAGATGGTGACTATAAGGACTATTCTGCCTTTTGTTCATTGAGGACATTATATGTCCACAATGGACTTACAGGATGCATACCTTGATATTCCGATTCATCCAGAACATTATCAGTTCTTGAGATTCTCTTTTCTAGACAAGCATTAGCAATTTGTTGCTCTTTCATTTGGCCTAGCAACAGCCCTGCGGCGTTTCCTTATTTGGACGATATCTTGGTACTAGCTCAGTCTTTACATTCTGCAGAATCTCACACGAATCAACTAGTGTTGTTTCTTCGGAAACATGGTTGGAGGATAAATTTACCAAAAAGTTTCTTGATTCCTCAGACAAGGGTCACCTTTTTAGGCTTCCAGATAGATTCAGTGTCCATGACTCTGTCTCTAACAGACAAGAGACGTTTAAAATTGGTTACAGCCTGCCGGCACCTTTAGTCTCAGTCATTCCCTTCAGTGGCTATGTGCATGGAAGTTTTAGGTCTCATGACTGCAGCATCGGACGCGATCCCCTTTGCTCGTTTTCACGTGAGACCTCTACAGCTTTGTATGCTGAACCAATGGTGCAGGGATTATACAAAGATATCACAATTAATATCCTTAAATCCCAATGTTTGATGCTCTCTGACGTGGTGGATAGATCACCATTGTTTAGTTCAAGGGGCTTCTTTTGTTCGGCCAACCTGGACTGTGATCACAACAGATGCGAGTCTTTCAGGTTGGGGAGCTGTTTGGGGATCTCTGACAGCACAATGGGTTTGGAAATCTCAAGAGGCGAGATTACCAATAAATATTTTAGAACTCCGTGCAATTCTCAGAGCTCTTCAGTTTTTGCCTTTGTTAAAGAGAGAACCGTTCATTTGTTTTCAGACAGACAATATCACAACAGTGGCATATGTCAATCATCAGGGTGGGACTCACAGTCCCCAAGCTATGAAATAAGTATCTCGGATACTTGCTTGGGCGGAATCCAGCTCTTGTCTAATCTCTGCGGTACATATCCTAGGTGTAGACAATTGGGAGGCGGATTATCTCAGCTGTCAGACTTTACATCCAGGGGAGTGGTCTCTCCATCCAGATGTGTTTTCTCAGATTGTTCAGATGTGGGGTCTTCCAGAGATAGATCTCGTGGCCTCTCATCTAAACAAGAAAATTCCCAGATACCTGTCCAGGTCCAGGGATGTTCAGGTGGAAGCAGTGGATGCGCTGACACTTCCTTGGTGTTATCATCCTGCTTACATTTTCCCGCCTCTAGTTCTTCCAAGAGTGATCTCCAAAATCATCATGGAACAATTGTTTGTGTTACTGGTGGCTCCATCATGGCCACACAGGTTCTGGTATGCGGATCTGGTTCTGATGTCCAGTTGCCAACCTTGGCCACTTCCGTTAAGACCGGACCTACTGTCTCCAGTTACGTTTTTCCATCAGGATCTCAAATCATTAAATTTGAAGGTATGGAAATTGAACGCTTAGTACTAAGTCATAGAGGTTTCTCTGACTCAGTGATTAATATTATGTTACAGGCTTGTATATCAGTCTCTAGAAAGATTTATTATAGAGTTGGAAGACTTAAATTTCATGGTGTTCTTCTCATAAATTCTCTTGGCATTCTTTTAGAATTCCTAGAATTTTACAGTTTCTTCAGGATGGTTTGGATAAG
This sequence comes from Bombina bombina, assembly GCF_027579735.1. Classification (NCBI taxonomy): domain Eukaryota; kingdom Metazoa; phylum Chordata; class Amphibia; order Anura; family Bombinatoridae; genus Bombina; species Bombina bombina. Next base: position 94,585,057 of record NC_069503.1, read on the forward strand.
GGTTTGTCTGCAAGTTCCTTGAAGGGACAAATCTCTGCTCTTTCTGTTTTATTTCACAGAAAAATTGCTAAACTTCCTGATATTCACTGTTTTGTACAGGCTTTAGTTCGTATTAAGCCTGTCATTAAATCAATCTCTCCTTCTTGGAGTCTTAATTTGGTTTTGAAGGCTTTACAGGCTCCTCCATTTGAGCCTATGCATTCTTTGGACATTAAACTTCTTTTCTCCAACATAGGTGTGTCCGGTCCACGGCGTCATCCTTACTTGTGGGATATTCTCTTCCCCAACAGGAAATGGCAAAGAGCCCAGCAAAGCTGGTCACATGATCCCTCCTAGGCTCCGCCTACCCCAGTCATTCTCTTTGCCGTTGTACAGGCAACATCTCCACGGAGATGGCTTAGAGTTTTTTAGTGTTTAACTGTAGTTTTTATTATTCAATCAAGAGTTTGTTATTTTGAAATAGTGCTGGTATGTACTATTTACTCAGAAACAGAAAAGAGATGAAGATTTCTGTTTGTATGAGGAAAATGATTTTAGCAACCGTCACTAAAATCCATGGCTGTTCCACACAGGACTGTTGAGAGCAATTAACTTCAGTTGGGGGAACAGTGAGCAGTCTCTTGCTGCTTGAGGTATGACACATTCTAACAAGACGATGTAATGCTGGAAGCTGTCATTTTCCCTATGGGATCCGGTAAGCCATGTTTATTACGATCGTAAATAAGGGCTTCAAAAAGGGCTTATTAAGACTGTAGACTTTTTCTGGGCTAAATCGATTGATTATTAACACATATTTAGCCTTGAGGAATCATTTTATCTGGGTATTTTGATATAATAATATCGGCAGGCACTGTTTTAGACACCTTATTCTTTAGGGGCTTTCCCAAAGCATAGGCAGAGCCTCATTTTCGCGCCGGTGTTGCGCACTTGTTTTTGAGAAGTCAGTGGAATGGGGACTATACAGACTTGTCTCCGAAGATACAAGTAAATCAGAGGACCAGAGACTCACTCCGTTGGTGGCTGTCCCTGGACAACCTGTCACGAGGGATGACATTCCGCAGACCAGAGTGGGTCATTGTCACGACCGACGCCAGTCTGATGGGCTGGGGCGCGGTCTGGGGATCCCTGAAAGCTCAGGGTCTTTGGTCTCGGGAAGAATCTCTTCTACCGATAAATATTCTGGAACTGAGAGCGATATTCAATGCTCTCAAGGCTTGGCCTCAGCTAGCGAGGGCCAAGTTCATACGGTTTCAATCAGACAACATGACAACTGTTGCGTACATCAACCATCAGGGGGGAACAAGGAGTTCCCTGGCGATGGAAGAAGTGACCAAAATCATTCTATGGGCGGAGTCTCACTCCTGCCACCTGTCTGCTATCCACATCCCAGGAGTGGAAAATTGGGAAGCGGATTTTCTGAGTCGTCAGACATTGCATCCGGGGGAGTGGGAACTCCATCCGGAAATCTTTGCCCAAGTCACTCAGCTGTGGGGCATTCCAGACATGGATCTGATGGCCTCTCGTCAGAACTTCAAAGTTCCTTGCTACGGGTCCAGATCCAGGGATCCCAAGGCGGCTCTAGTGGATGCACTAGTAGCACCTTGGACCTTCAAACTAGCTTATGTGTTCCCGCCGTTTCCTCTCATCCCCAGGCTGGTAGCCAGGATCAATCAGGAGAGGGTGTCGGTGATCTTGATAGCTCCTGCGTGGCCACGCAGGACTTGGTATGCAGATCTGGTGAATATGTCATCGGCTCCACCTTGGAAGCTACCTTTGAGACGAGACCTTCTTGTTCAGGGTCCGTTCGAACATCCGAATCTGGTTTCACTCCAGCTGACTGCTTGGAGATTGAACGCTTGATCTTATCGAAGCGAGGGTTCTCAGATTCTGTTATCGATACTCTTGTTCAGGCCAGAAAGCCTGTAACTAGAAAGATTTACCACAAAATTTGGAAAAAATATATCTGTTGGTGTGAATCTAAAGGATTCCCTTGGGACAAGGTTAAGATTCCTAGGATTCTATCCTTCCTTCAAGAAGGATTGGAAAAAGGATTATCTGCAAGTTCCCTGAAGGGACAGATTTCTGCCTTGTCTGTGTTACTTCACAAAAAGCTGGCCGCTGTGCCAGATGTTCAAGCCTTTGTTCAGGCTCTGGTTAGAATTAAGCCTGTTTACAAACCTTTGACTCCTCCTTGGAGTCTCAATTTAGTTCTTTCAGTTCTTCAGGGGGTTCCGTTTGAACCCTTGCATTCCGTTGATATTAAGTTATTATCTTGGAAAGTTTTGTTTTTAGTTGCAATTTCTTCTGCTAGAAGAGTTTCAGAATTATCTGCTCTGCAGTGTTCTCCTCCTTATCTGGTGTTCCATGCAGATAAGGTGGTTTTACGTACTAAACCTGGTTTTCTTCCAAAAGTTGTTTCTAACAAAAACATTAACCAGGAGATTATCGTACCTTCTCTGTGTCCGAAACCAGTTTCAAAGAAGGAACGTTTGTTGCACAATTTGGATGTTGTTCGCGCTCTAAAATTCTATTTAGATGCTACAAAGGATTTTAGACAAACATCTTCCTTGTTTGTTGTTTATTCCGGTAAAAGGAGAGGTCAAAAAGCAACTTCTACCTCTCTCTCTTTTTGGATTAAAAGCATCATCAGATTGGCTTACGAGACTGCCGGACGGCAGCCTCCCGAAAGAATCACAGCTCATTCCACTAGGGCTGTGGCTTCCACATGGGCCTTCAAGAACGAGGCTTCTGTTGATCAGATATGTAGGGCAGCGACTTGGTCTTCACTGCACACTTTTACCAAATTTTACAAGTTTGATACTTTTGCTTCTTCTGAGGCTATTTTTGGGAGAAAGGTTTTGCAAGCCGTGGTGCCTTCCATTTAGGTGACCTGATTTGCTCCCTCCCTTCATCCGTGTCCTAAAGCTTTGGTATTGGTTCCCACAAGTAAGGATGACGCCGTGGACCGGACACACCTATGTTGGAGAAAACAGAATTTATGTTTACCTGATAAATTACTTTCTCCAACGGTGTGTCCGGTCCACGGCCCGCCCTGGTTTTTTTAATCAGGTCTGATAATTTATTTTCTTTAACTACAGTCACCACGGTACCATATGGTTTCTCCTATGCAAATATTCCTCCTTAACGTCGGTCGAATGACTGGGGTAGGCGGAGCCTAGGAGGGATCATGTGACCAGCTTTGCTGGGCTCTTTGCCATTTCCTGTTGGGGAAGAGAATATCCCACAAGTAAGGATGACGCCGTGGACCGGACACACCGTTGGAGAAAGTAATTTATCAGGTAAACATAAATTCTGTTTCTTGGAAAGTGTTGTTCCTTTTGGCTATCTCTTCTGCTAGAAGAGTTTCTGAGCTATCTGCTCTTTCTTGTGAGTCTCCTTTTCTGATTTTTCATCAGGATAAGGCAGTTTTGCGGACTTCTTTTCAATTTTTACCTAAGCTTGTGAATTCTAACAACATTAGTAGAGAAATTGTTGTCCCTTTCTTGTGTCCTAATCCTAAGAATTCTTTGGAAAGATCCTTACATTCTTTGGATGTGGTAAGAGCTTTGAAATATTATGTGGAAGCTACTAAAGATTTCAGGAAGACTTCCAGTCTATTTGTTTTATTTTCTGGTCCTAGGAAAGGTCAGAAGGCTTCTGCTATTTCCTTGGCTTCTTTGTTAAAACTTTTGATTCATCAAGCTTATTTGGAGTCGGGTCAGACCCCGCCTCAGAGAATTACAGCTCATTCTACTAGATCAGTCTCTACTTCGTGGGACTTTGCAAATCTGATCAACTGAAGCTTCATTCTTAAAGTGGCAACTTGGTCCTCTTTGCATACATTTACTAAATTCTACCGTTTTTATGTATTTGCTTCTTCAGAAGCAGTTTTTGGTAGAAAAGTTCTTCAGGCAGCTGTTTCAGTTTGATTCTTCTGCTTTTGATTTAAGTTTTTCATTTATAAGAATAAACTTATTTTTTTGGGTGTGGATTATTTTCAGCAGGAATTGGCTGTCTTTATTTTATCCCTCCCTCTCTAGTGACTCTTGCGTGGAAAGATCCACATCTTGGGTAGTCATTATCCCATACATCACTAGCTCATGGACTCTTGCCAATTACATGAAAGAAAACATAATTTATGTAAGAACTTACCTGATAAATTCATTTCTTTCATATTGGCAAGAGTCCATGAGGCCCACCCTTTTTATGGTGGTTATGATTTTTTGCACAATTATTTCCAAATTTCTTTTGTTGATGCTTTTTACTCCTTTCTTTATCACCCCACTGCTTGGCTATTCGTTAAGCTGAATTGTGGGTGTGGTGAGGGGTGTATTTATAGGCATTTTGAGGTTTGGGAAACTTTGCCCCTCCTGGTAGGATTGTATATCCCATACGTCACTAGCTCATGGACTCTTGCCAATAAGAAAGAAATGAATTTATCAGGTAAGTTCTTACATAAATTATGTTTCTTTCATGTAATTAGCAAGAGTCCATGAGCTAGTGACGTATGGGATATACATTCCTACCAGGAGGGGCAAAGTTTGCCAAACCTCAAAATGCCTATAAATACACCCCTCACCACACCCACAAATCAGTTTTACAAACCTCCTATGGAGGTGGTGAAGTAAGTTTGTGCTAGATTCTACGTTGATATGCGCTCCGCAGCAGGTTGGAGCCCGGTTTTCCTCTCAGCGTGCAGTGAATGTCAGAGGGATGTGAGGAGAGTATTGCCTATTTGAATTCAATCATCTCCTTCTACGGAGTCTATTTCATAGGTTCTCTGTTATCGGTCGTAGAGATTCATCTCTTACCTCCCTTTTCAGATCGACGATATACTCTTATATATACCATTACCTCTACTGATTCTCGTTTCAGTACTGGTTTGGTTTTCTACTACATGTAGATGAGTGTCCTGGGGTAAGTAAGTCTTATTTTCTGTGACACTCTAAGCTATGGTTGGGCACTTTTATATAAAGTTCTAAATATATGTGTTCAAACATTTATTTGCCTTGACTCAGGATGTTCAACGTTCCTTATTTCAGACAGTCAGTTTCATATTTGGGATAATGCATATGAATTAATCAATTTTTTTCTTACCTTAAAATTTGACTTTTTTCTCTGTGGGCTGTTAGGCTCGCGGGGGCTGAAAATGCTTCATTTTATTGCGTCATTCTTGGCGCAGACTTTTTTGGCGCAAAATTTTTTTTTCTGTTTCCGGCGTCATACGTGTCGCCGGAAGTTGCGTCATTTTTTACGTTTTTTTGCGCCAAAAGTGTCGGCGTTCCGGATGTGGCGTCACTAAATATGGGCGTCACTATTGTCTCCACATTATTTAAGTCTCATTATTTATTGCTTCTGGTTGCTAGAAGCTTGTTCACTGGCATTTTTTCCCATTCCTGAAACTGTCATTTAAGGAATTTGATCAATTTTGCTTTATATGTTGTTTTTTCTATTACATATTGCAAGATGTCCCAGATTGACCCTGAGTCAGAAGATACTACTGGAAAATCGCTGCCTGGTGCTGGATCTACCAAAGTTAAGTGTATCTGCTGTAAACTTGTGGTATCTGTTCCTCCAGCTGTTGTTTGTAATGAATGTCATGACAAACTTGTTAATGCAGATAATATTTCCTTTAGTAATGTTACATTACCTGTTGCTGTTCCATCAACATCTAATACTAGTGTTCCTGTTAACATAAGAGATTTTGTGTCTAAATCCATTAAGAAGGCTATGTCTGTTATTCCTCCTTCTAGTAAATGTAAAAGGTCTTTTAAAACTTATCATTTTTCAGATGAATTTTTAAATGAACATCATTATTCTGATTCTGATAAGGATTCCTCTGGTTCAGAGGATTCTGTTTCAGAGGTTGATGCTGATAAATCTTCATATTTATTCAAAATGGAATTTATTCGTTCTTTACTTAAAGAAGTCTTAATTGCATTAGAAATAGAGGATTCTGGTCCTCTTGATACTAAATCTAAACGTTTAAATAAGGTTTTTAAATCTCCTGTAGTTATTCCAGAAGTTTTTCCTGTCCCTGATGCTATTTCTGAAGTAATCTCCAGGGAATGGAATAATTTGGGTAATTCATTTACTCCTTCTAAACGTTTTAAGCAATTATATCCTGTGCCATCTGACAGATTAGAGTTTTGGGACAAAATCCCTAAGGTTGATGGGGCTGTCTCTACTCTTGCTAAACGTACTACTATTCCTACGGCAGATAGTACTTCCTTTAAGGATCCTTTAGATAGGAAGATTGAATCCTTTCTAAGAAAAGCTTACTTATGTTCAGGTAATCTTCTTAGACCTGCTATATCTTTAGCGGATGTTGCTGCAGCTTCAACTTTTTGGTTAGAAGCTTTAGCGCAACAAGTAACAGATCATAATTCTCATAGCATTGTTAATCTTCTTCAACATGCTAATAACTTTATTTGTGATGCCATCTTTGATATCATTCGAGTTGATGTCAGGTATATGTCTCTAGCTATTTTAGCTAGAAGAGCTTTATGGCTTTAAACTTGGAATGCTGATATGTCTTCTAAGTCAACTTTGCTTTCCCTATCTTTCCAGGGTAATAAATTATTTGGTTCTCAGTTGGATTCTATTATCTCAACTGTTACTGGAGGGAAAGGAACTTTTCTTTCATGTAATTAGCAAGAGTCCATGAGCTAGTGACGTATGGGATATACATTCCTACCAGGAGGGGCAAAGTTTCCCAAACCTTAAAATGCCTATAAATACACCCCTCACCACACCCACAATTCAGTTTTACAAACTTTGCCTCCGAGGGAGGTGGTGAAGTAAGTTTGTGCTAGATTCTACGTTGATATGCGCTCCGCAGCAAGTTGGAGCCCGGTTTTCCTCTCAGCGTGCAGTGAATGTCAGAGGGATGTGAGAAGAGTATTGCCTATTTGAATGCAGTGATCTCCTTCTACGGGGTCTATTTCATAGGTTCTCTGTTATCGGTCGTAGAGATTCATCTCTTACCTCCCTTTTCAGATCGACGATATACTCTTATATATACCATTACCTCTACTGATTCTCGTTTCAGTACTGGTTTGGCTATCTGCTATATGTAGATGAGTGTCCTGGGGTAAGTAAGTCTTATTTTCTGTGACACTCCAAGCTATGGTTGGGCACTTTGTTTATAAAGTTCTAAATATATGTATTCAAACATTTATTTGCCTTGACTCAGAATGTTCAACTTTCCTTATTTTCAGACAGTCAGTTTCATATTTGGGATAATGCATTTGAATCAATCATTTTTTTCTTACCTTCAAAAATTTGACTCTTTTTTCCCTGTGGGCTGTTAGGCTCGCGGGGGCTAAAAATGCTTCATTTTATTGCGTCATTCTTGGCGCGGACTTTTTTGGTGCAAAAATTCTATTTCCGTTTCCGGCGTCATACGTGTCGCCGGAAGTTACGTCATTTTTTGACGTTATTTCGCGCCAAAAATGTCGGCGTTCCGGATGTGGCGTCATTTTGGCGCCGAAAGCATTTAGGCGCCAAATAATATGGGCGTCGCTTTAGTCTCCTCATTATTTAAGTCTCATTTTTTATTGCTTCTGGTTGCTAGAAGCTTGTTCTTTGGCATTTTTTCCCATTCCTGAAACTGTCATTTAAGGAATTTGATCAATTTTGCTTTATATATATGTTGTTTTTTCTCTTACATATTGCAAGATGTCTCACGTTGCATCTGAGTCAGAAGATACTACAGGAAAATCGCTGTCAAGTGCTGGATCTACCAAGCTAAGTGTATCTGCTATAAATTTTTGGTACCTGTTTCTCCAGCTGTTGTTTGTATTGCATGTCATGACAAACTTATTAATGCAGATTAAATTTCCTTTAGTACTGTTATATTACCTGTTGCTGTTCCGTCAACATTTAATTTTCAGAGTGTTCCTGATAAACATAAGAGATTTTATTTTTTTTTAAATCCATTTAGAAGGCTATGTCTGTTATTTCTCCTTCTAGTTTACATAAAAGTCTTTTAAAACTTCTCTTTTTTTCAGATGAATTTTTAAATGAACATCATCGTTCTGATACTGATAATGGTTCTTCTGGTTCAGAAGTTTCTGTCTCAGAGGTTGATGCTGTTAAATCTTTTTATTTGTTCAAGATGGAATTTATTTGTTCTTTATTTAAAGACGTATTAATTGCTTTTGATATAGAGGATTCTGGTCCTCTTGATACTAAATCTAAACGTTTAGACAAGGTCTTTAAATCTCCTGTAGTTATTCCAGAAGTTTATCCTGTTCCTGGTGCTATTTCTGAAGTAATTTCCAGGGAATGGAATAATTTGGGTAATTCATTTACTCCTTCTAAAACGTTTAAGCAATTATATTCTGTGCCATCTGACAGATTAGAGTTTTTTGGGGACAAAATCCCTAAGGTTTGGGGCTGTCTCTATTCCTGCTAAAATGTACTACTATTCTTACGGCAGATAGTACTAAATTTAAGGATCCTTTAGTAAAGAGAATTGAATCCTTTCTAAGAAAAGTTTACTTATGTTTAGGTAATCTTCTTAGACCTGCTATACCGGATGTTGCTGCAGCTTCATCTTTTTGGTTAGAAGTTTTAGCGCAACAAGTATCAGATCATAATTTTATAGCATTATTTCTTTCATGTAATTAGCAAGAGTCCATGAGCTAGTGACGTATGGGATATACATTCCTACCAGGAGGGGCAAAGTTTCCCAAACCTTAAAATGCCTATAAATACACCCCTCACCACACCCACAATTCAGTTTTACAAACTTTGCCTCCGATGGAGGTGGTGAAGTAAGTTTGTGCTAGATTCTACGTTGATATGCGCTCCGCAGCAAGTTGGAGCCCGGTTTTCCTCTCAGCGTGCAGTGAATGTCAGAGGGATGTGAGGAGAGTATTGCCTATTTGAATGCAGTGATCTCCTTCTAAGGGGTCTATTTCATAGGTTCTCTGTTATCGGTCGTAGAGATTCATCTCTTACCTCCCTTTTCAGATCGACGATATACTCTTATATATACCATTACCTCTGCTGATTCTCGTTTCAGTACTGGTTTGGCTATCTGCTATATGTAGATGAGTGTCCTGGGGTAAGTAAGTCTTATTTTTTGTGACACTCCTAGCTATGGTTGGGCACTTTGTTTATAAAGTTCTAAATATATGTATTCAAACATTTATTTGCCTTGACTCAGAATGTTCAACTTTCCTTATTTTTCAGACAGTCAGTTTCATATTTGGGATAATGCATTTTAATTTAACATTTTTTACCTTAAAATTTGACTCTTTCCCTGTGGGCTGTTAGGCTCGCGGGGGCTGAAAATGCTTCATTTTATTGCGTCATTCTTGGCGCTGACTTTTTTGGCGCAAAAATTCTATTTCCGTTTCCGGCGTCATACGTGTCGCCGGAAGTTGCGTCATTCTTTGACGTTATTTTGCGCCAAAAATGTCGGCGTTCCGGATGTGGCGTCATTTTTGGCGCCAAAAAGCATTTAGGCGCCAAATAATGTGGGCGTCTTATTTGGCGCGAAAAAATATGGGCGTCACTTTTGTCTCCACATTATTTAAGTCTCATTTTTTATTGCTTCTGGTTGCTAGAAGCTTGTTCTTTGGCATTTTTTCCCATTCCTGAAACTGTCATTTAAGGAATTTGATCAATTTTGCTTTATATGTTGTTTTTTTTTTCTTTTACATATTGCAAGATGTTCCACGTTGCAACTGAGTCAGAAGATACTTCAGGAAAATCACTGCACAGTGCTGGAGCTACCAAGCTAAGTGTATCTGCTATAAACTTTTGGTATCTGTTTCTCCAGCTGTTATTTGTATTGCATGTCATGTCAAACTTATTAATGCAGATAAAATTTCCTTTAGTACTGTTACATTACCTGTTGCTGTTCCGTCAACATCTAATTTTCAGAGTGTTCCTGATAACATAAGAGATTTTATTTTTTAAATCCATTAAGAAGGCTATGTCTGTTATTTTTCCTTCTAGTATACATAAAAGTCTTTTAAAACTTCTCTTTTTTCAGATGAATTTTTAAATGAACATCATCATTTTGATGCTGATAAATCTTTGTATTTGTTCAAGATGGAATTTATTCGTTCTTTACTTAAAGAAGTGTTATTTGCATTAGAAATAGAGGATTCTGGTCCTCTTGATACTAAATGTAAACGTTTAAATAAGGTTTTTAAATCTCCTGTAGTTATTCCAGAAGTGTTTTATCTCCCTGATGCTATTTCTGAAGTAATTTCCAGGGAATGGAATAATTTGGGTAATTTATTTACTCCTTCTAGACGTTTAAGCAAATTATATCCTGTGCCATCTGACAGATTAGAGTTTTTTGGGACAAAAATCCCTAAGGTTATGGGGCTGTCTCTACTCCTGCTAATGTACTACTATTCCTACGGCAGATAGTACTTCATTTAAGGATCCTTTAGATAGGAAAATTGAATCCTTTCTAAGAAAAGCTTACTTATGTTCAGGTAATCTTCTTAGACCTGCTATATTTTTAGCGGATGTTGCTGCAGCTTCAACTTTTTGGTTAGAAGCTTTAGCGCAACAAGTAACAGATCATAATTTTATAGCATTATCATTATTCTATAACATGCTAATAATTTTATTGGTGATACCATCTTTTGATATCATGAGAGTTGATGTCAGGTATATGTCTCTAGCTATTTTAGCTAGAAAAGCTTTATGGACTTGGAATGCTGACATGTCTTCTAAGTCAACTTTGCTTTCCCTTTCTTTCCAGGGTAAATAATTATTTTCGTTCCTTTCCTCACAAGGAACAAAAGCCTGATCCTTCATCCTCAGGAGCGGTATCAGTTTGGAAACTATTTCCAGTTTGGAATATATCCAAGCCTTATAGAAACCTATAGCCAGCTCCTAAGTACCTATGAAGGTGCGGCCCTTATTCCAGCTCAACTGGTATGGGGCAGATTACGTTTTCTTCAAAGAAATTTGGATCAATTCCGTTCTTAATCTCTGGTTTCAGAAACATTGTTTCAGAAAGGTACAGAATTGGCTTCAAGTTAAGGCCTCCTGCTAAGAGATTCTTTTCTTTCCCGTGTCCCAGTTAACACAGCAAGGCTCAGCATTTCTGAAATGTGTTTCAGATCTAGAGTTGGCTGGAGTATTTATGCCAGTTCCAGTTCTGGAACAGGGGCTGGGGTTTTATTTTATCTCTTCATTGTACCAAAGAAGGTCAATTCCTTCAGACCAGTTCCGGATCTATCATTATTGAATCGTTATGTTAGGATACCAACATTCAAGATAGTTACTGTAGGACTATCCTGCCTTTTGTTTAGCAAGGGCATTATATGTCTACAATAGATTTACAGGATGTGTATCTGCATATTCCGATTCATCCAGATCACTTTTAGTGTCTGAGATTCTCTTTTTAGACAAGCATTACCAGTTTTGTGGCTCTACCGTTTGGCCTAGCCTCAGTTCCAAGAATTTTTTTCAAAGGTTCTCGGTGCCCTTCTTTCTGTAATCAGAGAATAGGGTTTTGGTATTTCCTTATTTGGACGATATCTTGGTACTTGCTCAGTCTTCTCATTTTCGAAGAATCTCATACGAATCGACTTGTGTTGTTTCTTCAAGTTCATAGTTGAAGGATCAATTTACCAATCAGTTCATTGATTCCTCAGACAAGGGTAACCTTTTTAGGTTTCTAGATAAATTCAGTGTCTATGACTCTGTCCTTGTCAGACAAGAGAAGTTTAACATTGATATCAGCTTGTCAAAACCTTCAGTCACAATCATTCCCTTTGGTAGCCTTATGCATGGAAATGTTGGGTCTTAGGACTGCCGCATCAGATGCGATCTCCTTTGCTCGTTTTCACATGCGACCTCTTCAGCTCTGTATGCTGAACCAATGGTGCAGGGATTACTCAAAGATATCTCAATTAATATCTTTAAACCGATTTTACAACACTCTCTGACATGGTGGACAGATCACCATCGTTTAGTTCAGGGGGCTTCTTTGTTCTTCCGACCTGGACTATAATCTCAACAGATGCAAGTCTTACAGGTTGGGGAGCTGTGTGGGGGTATCTGACGGCACAAGGGGTTTGGGAATCTCAGGAGGTGAGATTTCCTATCAATATTTTGGAACTCCGTGCAATTTTCAGAGCTCTTCAGTCTTGGCCTCTTCTGAAGAGAGAGTTGTTCATTTGTTTTCAGATAGACAATGTCACAACTGTGGCATACATTAATCATCAAGGAGGGACTCACAGTCCTCTGGCTATGAAAGAAGTATCTCGAATTTTGGTTTGGGCGGAATCCAGCTCCTGTCTAATCTCTGCGGTTCATTTCCCAGGTATGGACAATTGGAAAGCGGATTATCTCAGTCGCCAAACGTTGCATCCGGGCGAATGGTCTCTTCACCCAGAGGTATTTCTTCAGATTGTTCAAATGTGGGAACTTCCAGAAATAGATCTGATGGCTTCTCATCTAAACAAGAAACTTCCCAGGTATCTGTCCAGATCCAGGGATCCTCAGGCGGAGGCAGTGGATGCATTATCACTTCCTTGGAAGTATCATCCTGCCTATATCTTTCCGCCTCTAGTTCTTCTTCCAAGAGTAATCTCCAAGATTCTGAAGGAATGCTCGTTTGTTCTGCTGGTAGCTCCGGCATGGCCTTCACAGGTTTTGGTATGCGGATCTTGTCCGGATGGCCTCTTGCCAACCGTGGACTCTTCCGTTAAGACCAGACCTTTTGTCTCAAGGTCCTTTTTTCCATCAGGATCTGAAATCCTTAAATTTAAAGGTATGGAGATTGAACGCTTGATTCTTGGTCAAAGAGGTTTCTCTGACTCTGTGATTAATACTATGTTACAGGCTCGTAAATCTGTATCCAGAGAGATATATTATAGAGTCTGGAAGACTTATATTTCTTGGTGTCTTTCTCATCATTTTTCTTGGCATTCTTTTAGAATACCGAGAATATTACAGTTTCTTCAGGATGGTTTAGATAAGGGTTTGTCCGCAAGTTCCTTGAAAGGTCAAATCTCTGCTCTTTCTGTTCTTTTTCACAGAAAGATTGCTATTCTTCCTGATATTCATTGTTTTGTACAAGCTTTGGTTCGTATAAAGCCTGTCATTAAGTCAATTTCTCCTCCTTGGAGTTTGAATTTGGTTCTGGGGGCTCTTCAAGCTCCTCCATTTGAACCTATGCATTCATTGGATATTAAATTACTTTCTTGGAAAGTTTTGTTCCTTTTGGCCATCTCTTCTGCCAGAAGAGTTTCTGAATTATCTGCTCTTTTTTGTGAGTCTCCTTTTCTGATTTTTCATCAGGATAAGGCGGTGTTGCGAACTTCTTTTGAATTTTTACCTAAGTTGTGAATTCCAACAACATTAGTAGAGACATTGTGGTTCCTTCATTATGTCTTAATCCTAAGAATTCTAAGGAGAAATCGTTGCATTCTTTGGATGTTATTAGAGCTTTGAAATATTATGTTGAAGCTACTAAGTCTTTCCGAAAGACTTCTAGTTTATTTGTTATCTTTTCCGGTTTTAGAAAGGCCAGAAAACTTCTGCCATTTCTTTGGCATCTTGGTTGAAATCTTTAATTCATCTTGCCTATGTTGAGTCGGGTAAGACTCCGCCTCATAGGATTACAGCTCATTCTACTAGGTCAGTTTCTACTTCCTGGGCGTTTAGGAATGAAGCTTCGGTTGATCAGATTTGCAAAGCGGCAACTTGGTCCTCTTTGCATACTTTTACCAAATTCTACCATTTTGTTGTATTTTCTTCTTCTGAAGCAATTTTTGGTAGAAAAGTACTTCAGGCAGCGGTTTCAGTTTGAATCTTCTGCTTATGTTTTTCATTAAACTTTATTTTGGGTGTGGATTATTTTCAGCAGGAATTGGCTGTCTTTATTTTATCCCTCCCTCTCTAGTGACTCTTGTGTGGAAAGATCCACATCTTGGGTAGTCATTATCCCATACGTCACTAGCTCATGGACTCTTGCTAATTACATGAAAGAAAACATAATTTATGTAAGAACTTACCTGATAAATTCATTTCTTTCATATTAGCAAGAGTCCATGAGGCCCGCCCTTTTTTTGTGGTGGTTATGATTTTTTTGTATAAAGCACAATTATTCCAATTCCTTATTTTATATGCTTTCGCACTTGTTTCTTATCACCCCACTTCTTGGCTATTCGTTAAACTGAATTGTGGGTGTGGTGAGGGGTGTATTTATAGGCATTTTAAGGTTTGGGAAACTTTGCCCCTCCTGGTAGGAATGTATATCCCATACGTCACTAGCTCATGGACTCTTGCTAATATGAAAGAAATGAATTTATCAGGTAAGTTCTTACATAAATTATGTTTTTTATTCTATAACATGCTTATTGGTGATACCATCTTTGATATCATTTGAGTTGATGTCAGGTATATGTCTCTAGCTATTTTAGCTAGAAAAGCTTTATGGATTTAACTTGGAATGCTGATATGTCTTCTAAAGTTAACTTTGTTTTTCCCTTTCTTTCCAGGGTAATAATCATTTTTTCGTTCTTTTTCTCATAATAAAGAGCAAAAGTCTGATTCTTCATCCTCAGGAGCGGTTTCAGTTTGGAAACTATTTCCAGTTTGGAATATATTCAAGCCTTATAGAATCCTATAGTCAGCTCCTAAGTACCCATGAAGGTGCGGCCCTTTTTTCCAGTTCAGCTGGTATGGGGCAGATTATGTTTTATTCAATGGAGTTTGGATCCATTCCATTCTCAAACTCTGGTTTCAGAACATTGTTTCAGAAAGGTACAGAATTGGCTTCAGTTAAGGCCTCCTGCTAAGAGATTTTTTTCTTCCCGTGTCCCAGTTAACACAGCAAGGCTCAGCATTTCTGAAATGTGTTTCAGATCTAGAGTTGGCTGGAGTAATTATGCCAGTTCCAGTTCTGGAACAGGGGCTAGGGTTTTATTTTATCTCTTCATTGTACCAAAGAAGGTCAATTCCTTCAGACCAGTTCCGGATCTATCAATATTGAATCGTTATGTATACCAACATTCAAGATGGTTACTGTTGGACTATTCTGCCTTTTGTTTAGCAAGGGCATTTTATGTCTACTATAGTTTTGCAGGATGTGTATCTGCATATTCCGATTCATTCAGATCACTTTTAGTGTTTGAGATTCTCTTTTTAGACAAGCATTACCAGTTTTGTGGCTCTACTGTTTGGCCTAGCCTCAGTTCCAAGAATTTTTTTCAAAGATTCTCGGTGCCCATCTTTCTGTATTCAGAGAACAGGGTTTCTCCAACATAGGTGTGTCCGGTCCACGGCGTCATCCTTACTTGTGGGATATTCTCTTCCCCAACAGGAAATGGCAAAGAGCCCAGCAAAGCTGGTCACATGATCCCTCCTAGGCTCCGCCTACCCCAGTCATTCTCTTTGCCGTTGTACAGGCAACATCTCCACGGAGATGGCTTAGAGTTTTTTAGTGTTTAACTGTAGTTTTTATTATTCAATCAAGAGTTTGTTATTTTAAAATAGTGCTGGTATGTACTATTTACTCTGAAACAGAAAAGAGATGAAGATTTCTGTTTGTATGAGGAAAATGATTTTAGCAACTGTTACTAAAATCCATGGCTGTTCCACACAGGACTGTTGAGAGGAATTAACTTCAGTTGGGGGAACAGTGAGCAGTCTTTTGCTGCTTGAGGTATGACACATTCTAACAAGACGATGTAATGCTGGAAGCTGTCATTTTCCCTATGGGATCCGGTAAGCCATTTTTATTCACACAGTAAATAAGGGCTTCACAAGGGCTTATTAAGACTGTAGACATTTTCTGGGCTAAATCGATCATATTTACACACATTTAGCCTTGAGGAATCATTTAATCTGGGTATTTTTTGTAAAATAATAGCGGCAGGCACTGTTTTAGACACTTTATTCTATTGGGGCTTTCCCTAATCATAGTCAGAGCCTCATTTTCGCGCCGGTATGGCACACTTGTTTTTGAGAACAGCATGACATGCAGCTGCATGTGTGTGGAGCTCTGATACATAGAAAAGTCTTTCTGAAGGCATTATTTGGTATCGTATTCCCCTTTGGGCTTGGTTGGGTCTCAGCAAAGCAGATTCCAGGGACTGTAAAGGGGTTAAATATAAAAACGGCTCCGGTTCCGTTATTTTAAGGGTTAAAGCTTCCAAATTTGGTGTGCAATACTTTTAAGGCTTTAAGACACTGTGGTGAAATTTTGGTGAATTTTGAACAATTCCTTCATACTTTTTCGCAATTGCAGTAATAAAGTGTGTTCAGTTTAAAATTTAAAGTGACAGTAACGGTTTTATTTTAAAACGTTTTTTGTGCTTTATCAAGTTTATGCCTGTTTAACATGTCTGAACTACCAGATAGATTGTGTTCTGACTGTGGGGAAGCCAAGGTTCCTTCTCATTTAAATAGATGTGATTTATGTCATAAAAAATTTAGTAAAAATGATGCCCAAGATGATTCCTCAAGTGAGGGGAGTAAGCATGGTACTGCATCATCCCCTCCTTCGTCTACACCAGTTTTGCCCATACAGGAGGCCCCTAGTACATCTAGCGCGCCAATACTCCTTACTATGCAACAATTAACGGCTGTAATGGATAATTCTATCAAAAACATTTTAGCCAATATGCCCACTTATCAGCGAAAGCGCGACTGCTCTGTTTTAGAAAATACTGAAGAGCATGAGGACGCTGATGATATTGTTTCTGAAGGGCCCCTACACCAGTCTGAGGGGGCCAGGGAGGTTTTGTCTGAGGGAGAAATTTCAGATTCAGGAAAAATTTCTCAACAAGCTGAACCTGATGTGATTACTTTTAAATTTAAGTTGGAACATCTCCGCGCTCTGCTTAAGGAGGTGTTATCCAATTTGGATGATTGTGATTATCTGGTCATTCCAGAAACACTATGTAAAATGGACAAGTTCCTAGAGGGGGCCCCCCGAAGCTTTTCCTATACTCAAGCGGGTGGCGTACATTGTTAATAAAGAATGGGACAGGCCCGGTGTACCTTTCGTACCTCCCCCCATATTTAAAATTTTTTTCCTATAGTCGACCCCAGAAAGGACTTATGGCAGACAGTCCCCAAGGTCGAGGGGGCGGTTTCTACTCTAAACAAGCGCACCACTATACCCATAGAAGATAGTTGTGCTTTTCCAAGATCCTATGGATAAAAAATTAGAAGGTTTGCTAAAAAAGATGTTTGTTCAGCAAGGTTACCTTCTACAACCAATTGCATGCATTGTCCCTGTCACTACAGCCGCGTGTTTCTGGTGCGATGAGCTAGAAAAGGCGATTATTAGTAATTCTTCTTCTTATGAGGAGATTATGGACAGAATTCGTGCTCTTAAATTGGCTAATTCTTTCACCCTAGACGCCAGCTTGCAATTGGCTAGGTTAGCGGCGAAAAATTCTGGGTTTGCTATTGTGGCGCGCAGAGCGCTTTGGTTAAAATCTTGGTCAGCGGATGCGTCTTCCAAGAACAAATTGTTTGACATTCCTTTCAAGGGGAAAACACTGTTTGGCCCTGACTTGAAAGAGTTTATCTCTGATATCACTGGGGGCAAGGGCCACGCCCTTCCTCAGAATAGGTCTTTCAAGGCCAAAAATAAACCTAATTTTCGTCCCTTTCGCAGAAACGGACCAGCCCCAAGTGCTACGTCCTCTAAGCAGGAGGGTAATACTTCTCAAGCCAATCCAGCCTGGAGACCAAGGCAAGGCTGGAACAAAGGAAAGCAGGCCAAGAAACCTGCCACTGCTCCCAAGACAGCATGAGATGCGGGCCCCCGATCCGGGACCGGATTTGGTGGGGGGCAGACTCTCTCTCTTCACTCAGGCTTGGGCAAGAGATGTTCTGGATCCTTGGGCGCTAGAAATAGTCTTCCAAGGTTATCTTCTGGAAGTGATTCATCCTGTTCCATTAAAAGAACGAGGGATGGGGTTCTACTCCAATCTGTTCGTAGTTCCCAAAAAAGAGGGAACGTTCAGACCAATCTTAGATCTCAAGATCCTAAACAAGTTTCTCAAGGTTCCATCGTCCAAAATGGAAACCATTCGAACAATCCTTCCATCCAGGAAGGTCAATTCTTGACCACGGTGGATTTAAAGGATGCGTATCTACATATTCCTGTCCACAAGGAACATCATCGGTTCCTAAGGTTCGCATTCCTGGACAAGCATTACCAGTTCGTGGCGCTTCCTTTCGGATTAGCCACTGTTCCAAGGATTTTCATAAAGGTACTAGGGTCCCTTCTGGCGGTGCTAAGACCAAGGGGCATTGCTGTAGTACCTTACTTGGACGACATTCTGATTCAAGCGTCGTCCCTTCCTCAAGCAAAGGCTCACACGGACATAGTCCTGGCCTTTCTCGGATCTCACGGATGGTAAGTGAACGTGGAAAAGAGTTCTCTATCTCCGTCGACAAGAGTTCCCTTCTTGGGAACAATAATAGACTCCTTAGAAATTAGGATTTTTCTGACAGAGACCAGAAAAACAAAACTTCTAAACTCTTGTCGGATACTTCCTTCCGTTCCTCTTCCTTCCATAGCGCAGTGCATGGAAGTGATAGGTTTGATGGTAGCGGCAATGGACATAGTTCCTTTTGCGCGCATTCATCTAAGACCATTTCAATTGTGTATGCTCAGTCAGTGGAATGGGGACTATACAGACTTGTCTCCGAAGATACAAGTAAATCAGAGGACCAGAGACTCACTCCGTTGGTGGCTGTCCCTGGACAACCTGTCGCAAGGGGTGACCTCCCGCAGACCAGAGTGGGTCATTGTCACGACCGACGCCAGTCTGATGGGCTGGGGCGCGGTCTGGGGATCCCTGAAAGCTCAGGGTCTTTGGTCTCGGGAAGAATCTCTTCTACCGATAAATATTCTGGAACTGAGAGCGATATTCAATGCTCTCAAGGTTTGGCCTCAGCTAGCGAGGGCCAAGTTCATACGGTTTCAATCAGACAACATGACGACTGTTGCGTACATCAACCATCAGGGGGGAACAAGGAGTTCCCTGGCGATGGAAGAAGTGACCAAAATCATTCAATGGGCGGAGACTCGCTCCTGCCACCTGTCTGCAATCCACATCCCAGGAGTGGAAACTTGGGAAGCGGATGTTCTGATTCGTCAGACATTGCATCCGGGGGTGTGGGAACTCCATCCGGAAATCTTTGCCCAAATCACTCAACTGTGGGGCATTCCAGACATGGATCTGATGGCCTCTCGTCAGAACTTCTTCCTTGCTACGGGTCCAGATCCAGGGATCCCAAGGCGACTCTAGTAGATGCACTAGTAGCACCTGGGACCTTCAACCTAGCTTATGTATTCCCGCCGTTTCCTCTCATCCCCAGGCTGGTAGCCAGGATCAATCAGGAGAGGGCGTAGGTGATCTTGATAGCTCCTGCGTAACCACGCAGGACTTGGTAGGCAGATCTGGTGAATATGTCATCGGCTCCACCATGGAAGCTACCTTTGAGACGAGACCTTCTTGTTCAAGGTCCGTTCGAACATCCGAATCTGGTCCTACTCCAGCTGACTGCTTGGAGATTGAACGCTTGATCTTATCAAAGCGAGGGTTCTCAGATTCTGTTATTGATACTCTTGTTCAGGCCAGAAAGCCTGTAACTAGAAAAATTTACCACAAAATATGGAAAAAATATATCTGTTGGTGTGAATCTAAAGGATTCCCTTGGGACAAGGTAAAGATTCCTAGGATTCTATCCTTTCTTCAAGAAGGATTGGAGAAAGGATTATCTGCAAGTTCCTTGAAGGGACAGATTTCTGCCTTGTCTGTGTTACTTCACAAAGAGCTGGCAGCTGTGCCAGATGTTCAAGCCTTTGTTCAGGCTCTGGTTAGAATCAAGCCTGTTTACAAACCTTTGACTCCTCCTTGGAGTCTCAACTTAGTTCTTTCAGTTTTTCAGGGGGTTCCGTTTGAACCCTTACATTCCGTTGATATTAAGTTATTATCTTGGAAAGTTTTGTTTTTGGCTGCAATTTCTTCCGCTAGAAGAGTTTCAGAATTATCTGCTCTGCAGTGTTCTCCTCCTTATCTGGTGTTCCATGCAGATAAGGCGGTTTTACGTACTAAACCTGGTTTTCTTCCAAAAGTTGTTTCTAACAAAAACATTAACCAGGAGATAGTCGTGCCTTCTTTGTGTCCGAAACCAGTTTCGAAGAAGGAACGTTTGTTGCACAATTTGGATGTTGTTCGCGCTCTAAAATTCTATTTAGATGCTACAAAGGATTTTAGACAAACATCTTCCTTGTTTGTTGTTTATTCTGGTAACAGGAGAGGTCAAAAAGCAACTTCTACCTCTCTCTCTTTTTGGATTAAAAGCATCATCAGATTGGCTTACGAGACTGCCGGACGGCAGCCTCCTGAAAGAATCACAGCTCATTCCACTAGGGCTGTGGCTTCCACATGGGCCTTCAAGAACGAGGCTTCTGTTGATCAGATATGTAGGGCAGCGACTTGGTCTTCACTGCACACTTTTACCAAATTTTACAAGTTTGATACTTTTGCTTCTTCTGAGGCTATTTTTGGGGAGAAAGGTTTGGCAAGCCGTGGTGCCTTCCATTTAGGTGACCTGATTTGCTCCCTCCCTTCATCCGTGTCCTAAAGCTTTGGTATTGGTTCCCACAAGTAAGGATGACGCCGTGGACCGGACACACCTATGTTGGAGAAAACAGAATTTATGTTTACCTGATAAATTACTTTCTCCAACGGTGTGTCCGGTCCACGGCCCGCCCTGGTTTTTTAATCAGGTCTGATAATTTATTTTCTTTAACTACAGTCACCACGGTATCATATGGTTTCTCCTATGCAAATATTCCTCCTTAACGTCGGTCGAATGACTGGGGTAGGCGGAGCCTAGGAGGGATCATGTGACCAGCTTTGCTGGGCTCTTTGCCATTTCCTGTTGGGGAAGAGAATATCCCACAAGTAAGGATGACGCCGTGGACCGGACACACCGTTGGAGAAAGTAATTTATCAGGTAAACATAAATTCTGTTTTTTTGTATTTCCTTATTTGGACGATTATCTTGGTATTTGCTCAGTCTTCTCATTCAAAGAATCTCATGCGATTCGACTTGTGTTGTTTCTTCAAGATCATGGTTGGAGGATCAATTTTTCAATTCAGTTCATTGATTCCTCAGTCAAGGGTAATCTTTCTGGGTTTCCAGATAGATTCAGTGTCCATGACTCTGTCTTTAACAGACAAGAGACGTCTAAATTGTTTTTAGTTTGTCGAAACCTTCAGTCACAATCATTTCCTTCGGTAACCTTATGCATGGAAATTCTAGGTCTTATGACTGCTGCATTGGACGCAATCCCCTTTGCTTGTTTTTCACATGCGACCTCTTCAGCTCTGTATGTTGAATCAATGGTGCAAGGATTACACAAAGATATTTCAATTTATATCTTTAAAACCGATTGTTTGACACTCTCTAACGTGGTGGACAGATCACCATCGTTTAATTCAGGGGGCTTCTTTTGTGCTTTCGACCTGGACTGTAATTTCAACAGATACAAGTCTCACAGGTTGGGGAGCTGTGTGGGGATCTCTGTCGGCACAAGGAGTTTGGGAATCTCAGGAGGTGAGATTACCGATAAATATTTTGGAACTCCGTGCAATTTTCAGAGCTCTTCAGTTTTGGCCTCTTCTGTAGAGAGAATCGTTCATTTGTTTTCAGACAGACAATGTCACAACTGTGGCATACATCATCGAGGAGCGACTCACAGTCCTCTGGCTATGAAAGAAGTATCTCAATTTTTTTGGTTTGGGCGGATTCCAGCTCCTGTCTAATCTCTGCGGTTCATTTCCCAGGTGTAGACAATTGGGAAGCGGTTTATCTAAGTCGCCAAACGTTGCATCCGGGCGAATGGTTTCTTCACCCAGAGGTATTTCTTCAGGTTGTTCAAATGTGGGAATTTCCAGAAATAGATCTGATGGCGTCCCATCTAATCAAGAAACTTCCCAGATATCTGTCCAGATCCCGGGATCCTTAGGCGGAGGCAGTGGATGCATTATCACTTCCTTGGAAGTATCATCCTGTATATATCTTTCCGCCTCTAGTTCTTCTTCCAAGAGTAATCTCCAAGATTCTGAAGGAATGCTCGTTTGTTCTGCTGGTAGCTCCGGCATGGCCTTATAGGTTTGGTATGCGGATCTTGTCCGGATGGCCTCTTGACAGCCGTGGACTCTTCCGTTAAGACCAGACCTTCTGTCGCAAGGTCCTTTTTTTCCATCAGGATCTCAAATCCTTAAATTTTAAGGTATGGAGATTGAACGCTTGATTCTTGGTCAAAGAGGTTTCTCTGACTCTGTGATTAATACTATGTTACAGGCTCGTAAATCTGTATCTAGAGAGATATGTTATAGAGTCTGGAAGACTTATATTTTTTGGTGTCTTTCTCATCTTTTTTCTTGGCATTCTTTTAGAATTCCGAGAATTTTACAGTTTCTTCAGGATGGTTTAGATAAGGGTTTGTCTGCAAGTTCCTTGAAAGGACAAATCTCTGCTCTTTCTGTTCTTTTTACAGAAAGATTGCTATTCTTCCTGATATTTATTGTTTTATACAAGCTTTGGTTCGTATAAAACCTGTCATTAAGTCAATTTCTCCTCCTTGGAGTTTGAATTTGGTTCTGGGAGCTCTTCAAGCTCCTCCCTTTGAACCTATGCATTCATTGGTCATTAAATTACTTTCTTGGAGAGTTTTGTTCTTTTTGGCCATCTCTTCTGCCAGAAGAGTTTCTGATTTATCTGCTCTTTCTTGTGAGTCTCCTTTTCTGATTTCTCATCAGGATGAGGTGGTGTTGCGAACTTCTTTTGAATTTTTACCTAAAGTTGTGAATTCCAACAACATTAGTAGAGAAATTGTGGTTCCTTCATTATGTCCTAATCCTAAGAATTCTAAGGAGAAATCATTGCATTCTTTGGATGTTGTTAGAGCTTTGAAATATTATGTTCAAGCTACTAAGTCTTTCCGAAAGACTTCTAGTCTATTTGTTATCTTTTCCGGTTCTAGAAAGGCCAGAAAGCTTCTGCCATTTATTTGGCATCTTGGTTGAAATCTTTAATTCATCTTGCCTATGTTGAGTCGGGTAAAACTCCGCCTCAGAGGATTACAGCTCATTCTACCAGGTCAGTTTCTACTTCCTGGGCGTTTAGGAATGAAGCTTCGGTTGATCACATTTGCATAGTTGCAACTTGGTCCTCTTTGCATATTTTTACTAAATTCTACCATTTTGATGTATTTTCTTCTTCTGAAGCAGTTTTTGGTAGAAAAGTATTTCAGGCAGCAGTTTCAGTCTGAATCTTCTGCTTATGTTTTTTATTAAACTTTATTTTGGGTGTGGATTATTTTCAGCAGGAATTGGCTGTCTTTATTTTATCCCTCCCTCTCTAGTGACTCTTGTGTGGAAAGATCCACATCTTGGGTAGTCATTATCCCATACGTCACTAGCTCATGGACTCTTGCTAATTACATGAAAGAAAACATAATTTATGTAAGAACTTACCTGATAAATTCATTTCTTTCATATTAGCAAGAGTCCATGAGGCCCACCCTTTTTTGTGGTGGTTATGATTTTTTTGTATAAAGCACAATTATTCCAATTCCTTATTTTATATGCTTTCGCACTTTTTTATCACCCCACTTCTTGGCTATTCGTTAAACTGAATTGTGGGTGTGGTGAGGGGTGTATTTATAGGCATTTTAAGGTTTGGGAAACTTTGCCCCTCCTGGTAGGAATGTATATCCCATACGTCACTAGCTCATGGACTCTTGCTAATATGAAAGAAATGAATTTATCAGGTAAGTTCTTACATAAATTATGTTTTTTACCACAGGATAAAAAATCTAAAGGTAAATTTAGGTCTAATAATCATTTTCGTTCCTTTCGTCACAATAAGGAACAAAAGCCTGATCCTTCACCCACAGAAGCGGTATCAGTTTGGAAACCATCTCCAGTCTGGAATAAATCCAAGCCTTTTAGAAAACCAAAGCCTGCTCCCAAGTCCACATGAAGGTGCGGCCCTCATTCCAGCCCAGCTGGTAGGGGGCAGATTACGATTTTTCAAAGAAATTTGGATCAATTCAATTCACAATCTTTGGATTCAGAACATTGTTTCAGAAGGGTACAGAATTGGCTTCAAGATAAGGCCTCCTGCAAAGAGATTTTTTCTTTCCCGTGTCCCAGTAAATCCAGCGAAGGCTCAAGCATTTCTGAAATGTGTTTGGCTGGAGTAATTATGCCAGTTCCAGTTCTGGAACAGGGGCTGGGGTTGGGGTTTTATTCAAATCTCTTCATTGTACCAAAGAAGGAGAATTCCTTCAGACCAGTTCTGGATCTAAAAATATTGAATCGTTATGTAAGGATACCAACATTCAAAATGGTAACTATAAGGACTATCCTGCCTTTTGTTCAGCAAGGGCATTATATGTCCACAATAGATTTACAGGATGCATATCTGCATATTCCGATTCATCCATATCACTATAAGTTTCTGAGATTCTCTTTTCTAGACAAGCATTACCAGTTTGTGGCTCTGCCGTTTGGCCTAGCAACAGCTCCAAGAATTTTTACAAAGGTTCTCGGTGCCCTTCTGTCTGTAATCAGAGAACAGGATATTGTGGTATTTCCTTATTTGGACGATATCTTGGTACTTGCTCAGCCTTCACATTTAGCAGATTCTCATACGAATCGACTTGTGTTGTTTCTTCGAGATCATGGTTGGAGGATCAATTTACTGAAAAGTTCATTGATTCCTCAGACAAGGGTAACCTTTTTAGGTTTCCAGATAGATTCATTGTCCATGACTCTGTCTCTGACAGACAAGAGACGTCTAAAATTGATCTCAGCTTGTCGAATCCTTCAGTCTCAATTATTCCCTTTGCTCGTTTTCACATGCGACCTCTTCAGCTCTGTATGCTGAATCAGTGGTGCAGGGATTACACAAAGATATCTCAATTAATATCTTTAAAACCGATTGTACGACACTCTCTGACGTGGTGGACAGATCACCATCGTTTAGTTCAGGGGGCTTCTTTTGTTCTTCCGACCTGGACTGTAATTTCAACAGATGCAAGTCTGACAGGTTGGGGAGCTGTTTGGGGGTCTCTGACAGCACAAGGGGTTTGGGAATCTCAGGAGGTGAGATTACCAATAAATATTTTGGAACTCCGTGCAATTTTCAGAGCTCTTCAGTCATGGCCTCTTCTAAAGAGAGAATCGTTCATTTGTTTTCAGACAGACAATGTCACAACTGTGGCATATATCAATCATCAAGGAGGGACTCAGTCCTCTGGCTATGAAAGAAGTATCTCGAATACTGGTATGGGCGGAATCCAGCTCCTGTCTAATTTCTGCGGTTCATATCCCAGGTATAGACAATTGGGAAGCGGATTATCTCAGTCGCCAAACGTTACATCCGGGCGAATGGTCTCTTCACCCAGAGGTATTTCTTCAGATTGTTCAAATGTGGGGACTTCCAGAAATAGATCTGATGGCTTCTCATCTAAACAAGAAACTTCCCAGGTATCTGTCCAGATCCAGGGATCCTCAGGCGGAAGCAGTGGATGCATTGTCACTTCCTTGGAAGTATCATCCTGCCTATATCTTTCCGCCTCTAGTTCTTCTTCCAAGAGTAATCTCCAAGATTCTGAAAGAAAGCTCGTTTGTTCTGCTGGTGGCTCCAGCATGGCCTCACAGGTTTTGGTATGCGGATCTTGTCCGGATGGCCTCTTGCCAACCGTGGACTCTTCCGTTAAGACCGGACCTTCTGTCACAAGGTCCTTTCTTTCATGTAATTAGCAAGAGTCCATGAGCTAGTGACGTATGGGATATACATTCCTACCAGGAGGGGCAAAGTTTCCCAAACCTCAAAATGCCTATAAATACAACCCTCACCACACCCACAAATCAGTTTTACAAACTTTGCCTCCTATGGAGGTGGTGAAGTAAGTTTGTGCTAGATTCTACGTTGATATGCGCTCCGCAGCAAGTTGGAGCCCGGTTTTCCTCTCAGCGTGCAGTGAATGTCAGAGGGATGTGAGGAGAGTATTGCCTATTTGAATGCAGTGATCTCCTTCTACGGGGTCTATTTCATAGGTTCTCTGTTATCGGTCGTAGAGATTCATCTCTTACCTCCCTTTTCAGATCGACGATATACTCTTATATATACCATTACCTCTACTGATTCTCGTTTCAGTACTGGTTTGGCTTTCTACAAACATGTAGATGAGTGTCCTGGGGTAAGTATATTTTATTTTTTGTGACACTCTAAGCTATGGTTGGGCACTTTGTTTATAAAGTTCTAAATATATGTATTTAAACATTTATTTGCCTTGACTCAGAATGTTCAACATTCCTTATTTGTCAGACAGTCAGTTTCATATTTGGGATAATGCATTTAAAATTGATAATTTTTTTTCTTACCTTCAAAAATTTGACTCTTTTTCCCTGTGGGCTGTTAGGCTCGCGGGGGCTGAAAATGCTTCATTTTATTGCGTCATTCTTGACGCAGACTTTTTTGGCGCAAAAAATCTTTTCCGTTTCCGGCGTCATACGTGTCGCCGGAAGTTGCGTCATTTTTTGACGTTATTTTGCGTCAAAGATGTCGGCGTTCCGGATGTTGCGTCATTTTTGGCGCCAAAAGCATTTAGGCGCCAAAAAATGTGGGCGTCTTTTTTGGCGCCAAAAAAAGATGGGCGTCACTTTTGTCTCCACATTATTTCAGTCTCATTTTTCATTGCTTCTGGTTGCTAGAAGCTTGTTCTTTGGCATTTTTTCCCATTCCTGAAACTGTCATTTAAGGAATTTGATCAATTTTGCTTTATATGTTGTTTTTTCTCTTACATATTGCAAGATGTCTCACGTTGCATCTGAGTCAGAAGATACTACAGGAAAATCGCTGTCTAGTGCTGGATCTACCAAAGCTAAGTGTATCTGCTGTAAACTTTTGGTAGCTATTTCTCCGGCTGTTGTTTGTACTAATTGTCATGACAAACTTGTTAATGCAGATAATATTTCCTTTAGTAAAGTACCATTGTCTGTTGCAGTTCCCTCAACATCTAAGGTGCAGAATGTTCCTGATAACATAAGAGATTTTGTTTCTGAATCCATCAAGAAGGCTATGTCTGTTATTTCTCCTTCTAGTAAACATAAAAAATCTTTTAAAACTTCTCTCCCTACAGATGAATTTTTAAATGTACATCATCATTCTGATTCTGATGACTCTTCTGGTTCAGAGGATTCTGTCTCAGAGATTGATGTTGATAAATCTTCATATTTATTTAAAATGGAATTTATTCGTTCTTTACTTAAAGAAGTACTAATTGCTTTAGAAATAGAGGATTCTGGTCCTCTTGATACTAATTCTAAACGTTTAGATAAAGTATTTAAATCTCCTGTGGTTATTCCAGAAGTTTTTCCTGTTCCTAATGCTATTTCTGAAGTAATTTCCAAAGAATGGGATTAATTGGGTAATTCTTTTACTCCTTCTAAACGTTTTAAGCAATTATATCCTGTGCCGTCTGACCGATTAGAATTTTGGGACAAGATCCCTAAAGTTGATGGGGCTATTGCTACTCTTGCTAAACGTACTACTATTCCTACGTCAGATGGTACTTCGTTTAAGGATCCTTTAGATAGGAAAATTGAATCCTTTCTAAGAAAAGCTTATCTGTGTTCAGGTAATCTTCTTAGACCTGCTATATCATTGGCTGATGTTGCTGCAGCTTCAACTTTTTGGTTGGAAACTTTAGCGCAACAAGTAACAGATCATGATTCTCATGATATTATTATTCTTCTTCAGCATGCTAATAATTTTATCTGTGATGCCATTTTTGATATTATCAGAGTTGATGTCAGGTTTATGTCTCTAGCTATTTTAGCTAGAAGGGCTTTATGGCTTAAAACTTGGAATGCTGATATGGCTTCTAAATCAACTCTACTTTCCATTTCTTTCCAGGGTAACAAATTATTTGGTTCTCAGTTGGATTCTATTATCTCAACTGTTACTGGTGGGAAAGGAAATTTTTTACCACAGGATAAAAAATCTAAGGGTAAAAACAGGGCTAATAATCGTTTTCGTTCCTTTCGTTTCAACAAAGAACAAAAGCCTAATCCTTCATCCTCAGGAGCAGTTTCAGTTTGGAAACCATCTCCAGTCTGGAATAGATCCAAGCCTGCTAGAAAGCCAAAGCCTGCTTCTAAGTCCACATGAAGGTGTGGCCCTCATTCCAGCTCAGCTGGTAGGGGGCAGGTTACGTTTTTTCAAAGAAATTTGGATCAATTCTGTTCACAATCTTTGGATTCAGAATATTGTTTCAGAAGGGTACAGAATTGGTTTCAAGTTGAGACCTCCTGCAAAGAGATTTTTTCTTTCCCGTGTCCCAGTAAATCCAGTGAAAGCTCAAGCATTTCTGAAATGTGTTTCAGATCTAGAGTTGGCTGGAGTAATTATGCCAGTTCCAGTTCCGGAACAGGGGATGGGGTTTTATTCAAATCTCTTCATTGTACCAAAGAAGGAGAATTCCTTCAGACCAGTTCTGGATCTAAAAATATTGAATCGTTATGTAAGGATACCAACATTCAAGATGGTAACTATAAGGACTATTCTGCCCTTTGTTCAGCAAGGGAATTATATGTCCACAATAGATTTACAGGATGCATATCTGCATATTCCGATTCATCCAGATCATTATCAGTTCCTGAGATTCTCTTTTCTGGACAAGCATTACCAGTTTGTGGCTCTGCCGTTTGGCCTAGCTACAGCTCCAAGAATTTTTACAAAGGTTCTCGGTGCCCTTCTGTCTGTAATCAGAGAACAGGGTATTGTGGTATTTCCTTATTTGGACGATATCTTGGTACTTGCTCAATCTTTACATTTAGCAGAATCTCATACGAATCGACTTGTGTTGTTTCTTCAAGATCATGGTTGGAGGATCAATTTACCAAAAAGTTCATTGATTCCTCAGACAAGGGTAACCTTTCTGGGTTTCCAGTTAGATTCAGTGTCCATGACTCTGTCTTTAACAGACAAGAGACGTCTAAAACCGATTTCAGCTTGTCGAAACCTTCAGTCACAATCATTCCCTTCAGTAGCCTTATGCATGGAAATTCTAGGTCTTATGACTGCTGCATCGGACGCGATCCCCTTTGCTCGTTTTCACATGCGACCTCTTCAGCTTTGTATGCTGAATCAATGGTGCAAGGATTACACAAAGATATCTCAATTAATATCTTTAAAACCGATTGTTCAACATTCTCTAACATGGTGGACAGATCACCATCGTTTAATTCAGGGGGCTTCTTTTTTGCTTCCGACCTGGACTGTAATTTCAACAGATGCAAGTCTCACGGGTTGGGGAGCTGTGTGGGGATCTCTGACGGCACAAGGAGTTTGGGAATCTCAGGAGGTGAGATTGCCGATCAATATTTTGGAACTCCGTGCAATTTTCAGAGCTCTTCAGTTTTGGCCTCTTCTGAAGAGAGAACCGTTCATTTGCTTTCAGACAGACAATGTCACAACTGTGGCATACATCAATCATCAAGGAGGGACTCACAGTCCTCTGGCTATGAAAGAAGTATCTCGAATTTTGGTTTGGGCGGAATCCAGCTCCTGTCTAATCTCTGCGGTTCATATCCCAGGTATAGACAATTGGGAAGCGGATTATCTCAGTCGCCAAACGTTGCATCCGGGCGAATGGTCTCTTCACCCAGAGGTATTTCTTCAGATTGTTCAAATGTGGGAACTTCCAGAAATAGATCTGATGGCGTCTCATCTAAACAAGAAACTTCCCAGGTATCTGTCCAGATCCCGGGATCCTCAGGCGGAGGCAGTGGATGCATTATCACTTCCTTGGAAGTATCATCCTGCCTATATCTTTCCGCCTCTAGTTCTTCTTCCAAGGGTAATCTCCAAGATTCTGAAGGAATGCTCGTTTGTTCTGCTGGTAGCTCCGGCATGGCCTCACAGGTTTTGGTATGCGGATCTTGTCCGGATGGCCTCTTGCCAACCGTGGACTCTTCCGTTAAGACCAGACCTTCTGTCGCAAGGTCCTTTTTTCCATCAGGATCTAAAATCCTTAAATTTAAAGGTATGGAGATTGAACGCTTGATTCTTGGTCAAAGAGGTTTCTCTGACTCTGTGATTAATACTATGTTACAGGCTCGTAAATCTGTATCTAGAGAGATATATTATAGAGTCTGGAAGACTTATATTTCTTGGTGTCTTTCTCATCATTTTTCTTGGCATTCTTTTAGAATACCGAGAATTTTACAGTTTCTTCAGGATGGTTTAGATAAGGGTTTGTCCGCAAGTTCCTTGAAAGGACAAATCTCTGCTCTTTCTGTTCTTTTTCACAGAAAGATTGCTGTTCTTCCTGATATTCATTGTTTTGTACAAGCTTTGGTTCGTATAAAACCTGTCATTAAGTCAATTTCTCCTTGGAGTTTGAATTTGGTTCTGGGAGCTCTTCAAGCTCCTCCGTTTGAACCTATGCATTCATTGGACATTAAATTACTTTCTTGGAAAGTTTTGTTCCTTTTGGCAATCTCTTCTGCCAGAAGAGTTTCTGAATTATCTGCTCTTTCTTGTGAGTCTCCTTTTCTGATTTTTCATCAGGATAAGGCGGTGTTGCAAACTTCTTTTGAATTTTTTACCTAAAGTTGTGAATTCCAACAACATTAGTAGAGAAATTGTGGTTCCTTCATTATGTCCTAATCCTAAGAATTCTAAGGAGAAATCGTTGCATTCTTTGGATGTTGTTAGAGCTTTGAAATATTATGTTGAAGCTACTAAGTCTTTCCGAAAGACTTCTAGTCTATTTGTTATCTTTTCCGGTTCTAGGAAAGGCCAGAAAGCTTCTGCCATTTCTTTGGCATCTTGGTTGAAATCGTTAATTCATCTTGCCTATGTTGAGTCGGGTAAAACTCCGCCTCAGAGGATTACAGCTCATTCTACTAGGTCAGTTTCTACTTCCTGGGCTTTTAAGAATGAAGCTTCGGTTGATCAGATTTGCAAAGCAGCAACTTGGTCCTCTTTGCATACTTTTACTAAGTTCTACCATTTTGATGTATTTTCTTCTTCTGAAGCAGTTTTTGGTAGAAAAGTACTTCAGGCAGCGGTTTCAGTTTGAATCTTCTGCTTATGTTTTTCATTAAACTTTATTTTGGGTGTGGATTTTTTTCAGCAGGAATTGGCTGTCTTTATTTTATCCCTCCCTCTCTAGTGACTCTTGCGTGGAAAGATCCACATCTTGGGTAGTCATTATCCCATACGTCACTAGCTCATGGACTCTTGCTAATTACATGAAAGAAAACATAATTTATGTAAGAACTTACCTGATAAATTAATTTCTTTCATATTAGCAAGAGTCCATGAGGCCCACCCTTTTTTTGTGGTGGTTATGATTTTTTTGTATAAAGCACAATTATTCCAATTCCTTATTTTATATGCTTTCGCACTTTTTTCTTATCACCCCACTTCTTGGCTATTCGTTAAACTGATTTGTGGGTGTGGTGAGGGGTGTATTTATAGGCATTTTGAGGTTTGGGAAACTTTGCCCCTCCTGGTAGGAATGTATATCCCATACGTCACTAGCTCATGGACTCTTGCTAATATGAAAGAAATGAATTTATCAGGTAAGTTCTTACATAAATTATGTTTTTTACCATCAGGATCTCAAATCCTTAAATTTAAAGGTATGGAGATTGAACGCTTGATTCTTAGTCAAAGAGGTTTCTCTGACTCTGTGATTAATACTATGTTACAGGCTCGTAAATCTGTATCTAGGAAGATATATTTTCGAGTCTGGAAGACTTACATTTCTTGGTGTCTTTCTCATCATTTTTCCTGGCATTCTTTTAGAATTCTGAGAATTTTACAGTTTCTTCAGGATGGTTTGGATAAAGGTTTGTCTGCAAGTTCCTTGAAAGGACAAATCTCTGCTCTTTCTGTTCTTTTTCACAGAAAGATTGCTAATCTTCCTGATATTCATTGTTTTGTACAAGCTTTGGTTCGTATAAAACCTGTTATTAAGTCAATTTCTCCTCCTTGGAGTTTGAATTTGGTTCTGGGGGCTCTTCAAGCTCCTCCGTTTGAACCTATGCATTCATTGGACATTAAATTACTTTCTTGGAAAGTTTTGTTTCTTTTGGCCATCTCTTCTGCTAGAAGATTTTCTGAATTATCTGCTCTTTCTTGTGAGTCTCCTTTTCTGATTTTTCATCAGGATAAGGCGGTGTTGCAAACTTCTTTTACATTTTTACCTAAGGTTGTGAATTCTAACAACATTAGTAGAGAAATTGTGGTTCCTTCATTGTGTCCTAATCCTAAGAATTCTAAGGAGAGATCTTTGCATTCTTTGGATGTAGTTAGAGCTTTGAAATATTATGTTGAAGCTACTAAGAATTTCCGAAAGACTTCTAGTCTATTTGTTATCTTTTCCGGTTCTAGGAAAGGTCAGAAGGCCTCTGCCATTTCTTTGGCATCTTGGTTGAAATCTTTAATTCATCATGCTTATGTTGAGTCGGGTAAAACTCCGCCTCAAAGGATTACAGCTCATTCTACTAGGTCAGTTTCTACTTCCTGGGCGTTTAGGAATGAAGCTTCGGTTGATCAGATTTGCAAAGCAGCAACTTGGTCTTCTTTGCATACTTTTACTAAATTCTACCATTTTGATGTGTTTTCTTCTTCTGAAGCAGTTTTTGGTAGAAAAGTACTTCAGGCAGCTGTTTCAGTTTGATTCTTCTGCTTATAATTTCAGTTTTTTTCATTATAAGATTTAAACTTTATTTTGGGTGTGGATTATTTTCAGCGGAATTGGCTGTCTTTATTTTATCCCTCCCTCTCTAGTGACTCTTGCGTGGAAGATCCACATCTTGGGTAGTCATTATCCCATACGTCACTAGCTCATGGACTCTTGCTAATTACATGAAAGAAAACATAATTTATGTAAGAACTTACCTGATAAATTCATTTCTTTCATATTAGCAAGAGTCCATGAGGCCCACCCTTTTTGTGGTGGTTATGATTTTTTGTATAAAGCACAATTATTCCAATTCCTTATTTTTTATGCTTTCGCACTTTTGTCTTATCACCCCACTTCTTGGCTATGCGTTAAACTGATTTGTGGGTGTGGTGAGGGGTGTATTTATAGGCATTTTGAGGTTTGGGAAACTTTGTCCCTCCTGGTAGGAATGTATATCCCATACGTCACTAGCTCATGGACTCTTGCTAATATGAAAGAAATGAATTTATCAGGTAAGTTCTTACATAAATTATGTTTTTTCACTAATAGGGAAAGCTTTGCCCATGTTCTTTGGATATAGACTCTATGATTAATTCTCACTCACAGGGTCTACATACATTGCACACACAGGACACATACAGATAGCATACAGTAGTACTCAGCCACTGTATGCTATCTGCAATTATGGCTGAGTACTACTGTATGCTGTCTGCATATGCACTGTGTAGCCAAGTACTGCTGTATGCTGTCTGCATGTGCATTGTGTGGTTGAGTACTGCTGTATGCTGTCTGCATGTGAACTGTATGGCTGAGTACTACTGCATGCTGTCTGCATGTGCACTGTATGAGTACTACTGTATGTTGTCTGCATGTGCTCTCTGCCAATACAGTACACATGCCAACAGCATACAGTAGTACTCAGCCATACAGTGCCCATGCAGCGAGAATACAGTAGTAGTAGCAATTTAGTGCACATGCAGGTAGCATACAGTAGTACTCAGCCATACAGTGCACATGCAGACTGCATACCATGGCAAAAAGTGAAGCCATTTTAGCTACATTTTTTTCATAGTTGTATATGGCTAGAAACTAGCATGAATCCATTTTATCTATATACTCCATATTTGCTAATTTGCTGTATTTTTATAGTTATATGTTTAACTATTCAGTTGCCATTGCCAATGCCATTTTATATACTTAGGTAGGGGTAGCTACTCCTTATATTTTTCATACAAGTCAGCTTTTAATTGAAGCATGATGTATTCCACTTTTATATGTTATTGTTGTAACTCTGGAATGTATAAGAGCAACAATGCTGTAGTTCAATTTCACATATCTGATCTGTCATGGTTTTCACATTTTTCAGGGCCAGTCTGCTGTACCCACATTCCCTTTAAATGTCTCTGAAGCAAATATCCCATTTTATATCAACAGTGTTGATCTAAAATAGTATATTTACTTCAGAGAAGTTTAAAGGGAATGTGTGTTTGTTTTTGTGAGACAACTCAGAGCTGGGTCCCAACCTGTTTATACTTAGGGGAAAAAGGCATTTTGTTAGCAGTCCAGTTTATTATACTGCTAATATCTGAGCACTGGATTTAATTTTGATTGACTCACATCATCCCAGTGTAGGAGATGTAACTAGTATACAGGCTCATATGTGAAACTCCTAAAATGCCAGCTGTTTAAGAAGCTGGACCTTTTATTAAAAAACCTTTAATTTAGGTATGTGTATATATTTTATCTTATATGTATTGTCTATGCCTTCGTAATAAAACCGTAATAAAAATTAATTATTTAAAGTATAGAGTGTCATTTTTTTATTTCATTTAATATTTATATTATTATATAATATTTAAGTGCTGCCCAGTTGTCAGGTTGTGTAAAACAGTTTTTTGCTCAGAGCAGTAGCAGGTCTTCACAGCTGTAACAAAAATTAGAGGGAACATTGAATGTAGGGGACTGACTAAATCAGAACAGTTTATATGTTCTCATTATAAAATAATTATGTAATTAATAACATTACTTCCATTGTGTTTCTTATTGATAGGTGAATTCACAAACTGCAAGAATCTTAGTCATGATGCTTCTTTACATCTTCAAAATCAAAGAAGCCAAGTGGGAAACGTATGTTCTGAATGTGGGAAATATTTTCTTGAGAAATCACATCTTTCTAAACCTCAGAAAATTCATACAGGAGAAAAGCCATTTTCCTGTTCTATATGTGCGAAATGTTTTAACTATAACACAAATCGTATTGCTCATCAGAGAATTCACACAGGAGAGAAAGCATTTTCATGTTCAGACTGTGGGAAATGTTTTTCTAAGAAATCACATTTTATTGTTCATCAGAGAATTCACACAGGAGAGAAAGCATTTTCATGCTCTGACTGTGGGAAATGTTTTACTCAGAAATCAAATCTTACTGCACATCAGAAAATTCATACAGGAGAGAAAGCATTTTCATGTTCTGACTGTGGGCAATGTTTTACTTGGAAACCATCTCTTATTGTACATCAGAAAATTCATACAGGAGAGAAAGCATTTTCATGTTCTTACTGTGGGAAATGTTTTACGATGAAATCAACTCTTACTGCACATCAGAAAATTCATACAGGAGAGAAAGCATTTTCATGTTCTGACTGTGGGAAATGTTTTACTATGAAATCAACTCTTACTACACATCAGAAAATTCATACAGGAGAGAAAGCATTTTCATGTTCTGACTGTGGGAAATGTTTTACTATGAAATCAAATCTTATTACACATCAGAAAATTCATACAGGAGAGAAAGCATTTTCATGTTCTGACTGTGGGAAATGTTTTATTCAGAAATCAAAGCTTATTGTACATCAGAAAATTCATACAGGAGAGAAAGCATTTTCATGTTCTGACTGTGGGAAATGTTTTATTCAGAAATCAAAGCTTATTTCACATCAGAAAATTCATACAGGAGAGAAAGCATTTTCATGTTCTGACTGTGGGAAATGTTTTACTATGAAACCAACTCTTACTAGGCATCAGAAAACTCATTCAAAGAAATCAGTTTAACCTCCTGGTACAGAGGGTGACATGTAGTTGTCACTCACACAATATCAAGTGCTGATGATGACTGCATGTGACCCCTTGATGTGCACAGTTTTGCACTTGTTTAAGGCCCCTTTTGCACCTCAAGCATTTATGAGGTGAGCCCAGGGTGGATTTGATTTAATTCATGATTTAGGAGAGAAGAAAACAGAGGCGCCCAATGGCCTAATACCATATACACAGAGTTAATACAGGTAAGCAAAGTGGATACTCACAAACGGATAGCACCTGAGGGTGCAAACAGGGCAGACTGGAACATCACAGGATATGAGCAGCCAGCTATTCAAAGGGGAATCCTCACTTGTAGATTTCAAGGTATTCCTATATGTTAAAAATATTTCTCTTGTAAAGGTGTATCCAGTCCATGGGTTCATCCATTACTTGTGGGATATTCTCCTTCCCAACAGGAAGCTGCAAGAGGACATCCACAGCAGAGCTGTCTATATAGCTCCTCCCCTAACTGCCACCCCCAGTCATTCTCTTGCAGCTCTCGACAAGAAAGGAAGTATCAAGAGATATGTGGTGACTTAGTGTAGTTTTACCTTCAATCAAAAGTTTGTTATTTTTAAACGGTACCGGCGTTGTACTGTTTTACTCTCAGGCAGAAATTGGAAGAAGAATCTGCCTGGAGATTGATGATCTTAGCGGTTTGTAACTAAGGTCCATTGCTGTTCTCACACATAACTGAAGAGTATGGAAAGAAAACTTCAGTTGGGGGGACGGTTTGCAGATCACTTGCTTTGAGGTATGTTCAGTATATTTTTTTCTAGAGAGATGATAAGGTCTAGAAAATGCTGACAGTGCCTGGTATATTTGAGGTAAGCCTGATACAGTGATTTAACAATAACTGGGGTCATGCTTACAAGATAAGGGTAATATTCATGTTAACTTTCATATTACTTAGTGTAAAAACGTTTGCATAACTTACAGAAAAAAAGTTTTTTCTCTGAGGGTGATAAATCTTTATTTGGGGCCTAGTTTTCCACATGGCTGTTAGATTACTCCTAGGAGTACTTTTTTAAGGCCCTCTGACTTTGAGTGCATGGTGGGAGGGGCCTATTTTCACGCACTTTATGCGCAGTTGATATACAGACTGAGACATCCAGCTTCCCTTAAGGAGTCCTCTGGCATCTAGGACCACTATACAGGGGTTTTTTTCCTGCAGAAATCATGTTTAAGGGCAGGTAGGAGCCACAGCAGAGCTGTGGCAGTGTGTGTGTGACTGTTTTTTATCGGTTTTACTGTTTTTCTAATCCGCTTTGGAGCCTAAGGGGTTAATCATCCATTTGCAAGTGGGTGCAATGCTGCTTTAGTCTCTTATACACACTGTAAACAATTTGTAGAGTTTAATACTTTTTAACACTGTTTTGCAGTTTATGTGTTAGTTTTTTTCTCTTAAAGGTACAGTACCGTTTTTGTTTAATTGCTTTTTCACATTTATTAAATTGTTTTCCAAGCTTGCTGGTCTCATTACTAGTTTGTTAAACATGTCTGACATAGAGGAAACTCCTTGTTCATTATGTTTAGAAGCCATTGTGGAACCCCCTCTTAGAATGTGTACCAAATGCACTGACCTTTCTATAAGTTATAAAGACCATATTATGGCTTTTAAAGATTTATCACCAGAGGTTTCTCAGACTGACAAAAGGGAGATTATGCCATCTAGCTCTCCCCATGTGTCAGAACCTATAACTCCCGCTCAAGTGACGCCAAGAACATCTGGCGCGTCCAATGCGTTTACTTTACAAGACATGGCGGCAGTTATGAATCATACCCTCACAGAGGTATTGTCCAAACTGCCAGGGTTACAAGGAAAGCGAGACAGCTCTGGGGCTAGAACAAATACAGAGCTTTCTGACGCTTTAGTTGCTATGTCTAATATACCCTCACAATGTACAGAAGCCGAAGCAGGAGAGCTTCTATCTGTGGGTGACATTTCTGATTCAGGGAAGGCGTTACTTCAGTCTGAATCTGAAATGACAGCATTTAAATTTAAGCTTGAACACCTCCGCGTGTTGCTCAGGGAGGTTTTAGCGACTCTGGATGACTGTGACACCATTGTAGTCCCAGAGAAATTGTGTAAAATGGACAAATACTTTGCAGTTCCTGTTTATACTGATGTTTTTCCAATTCCTAAGAGGTTTTCAGAAATTATTACGAAGGAATGGGATAGACCATGTGTACCGTTCTCTCCCCCTCCTGCTTTTAAAAAGATGTTTCCCATAGATACCACTACATGGGACTCGTGGCAGATGGTCCCTAAGGTGGAGGGAGCAGTCTCTACCCTAGCTAAGCGTACTACTATCCCTGTCGAGGACAGTTGTGCTTTCCTAGATCCAATGGATAAAAAATTAGAGGGTTTCCTTAAGAAAATCTTTATACAACAAGGATTTATTCTCCAGCCTCTTGCATGCATTGCCCCAGTCACTGCTGCAGCGGCTTTCTGGTTTGAGTCTCTTGAATAGGCTCTACAGGTGGAGACCCCGTTGGATGATATCCTAGACAGGCTTAAAACTCTTAAGTTAGCCAATTCATTTATTTCTGACGCCGTTTTTCATTTAACAAAGCTAACGGCTAAGAATTCAGGTTTTGCCATTCAGGCACGTAGGGCGCTATGGCTTAAATCCTGGTCAGCTGACGTTACTTCAAAGTCTAAGCTTCTTAACATCCCCTTCAAAGGGCAGACCCTATTCTGGACTGGATTGAAGGAGATCATTTCTGATATTACTGGAGGAAAAGGCCACGCCCTTCCCCAGGATAGGTCCAACAAATTAAGGACCAAACAGACTAATTTTCATTCCTTTCGAAACTTCAAGAGTGGCGCAGCTTCAACTTCCTCTGCTGCAAAACAAAAAGGAGATTTTGCCCAGTCCAAGCCAGTCTGGAGACCTAACCAGGCTTGGAACAAGGGAAAGCAGGCCAAAAAACCTGCTACTGCCTCTAAGACAGCATGAAGGAATAGCTCCCGATCCGGGACCGGATCTAGTTGGGGGCAGACTTTCTCTCTTCGCCCAGGCTTGGGCAAGAGACATCCAGGATCCCTGGGCTCTGGAGATTGTTTCCCAGGGATATCTTCTGGATTTCAAAGCCTCATCTCCAAAGGGGAGATTTCATCTCTCACAATTATCTGCAAACCAGATAAAGAGAGAGGCATTCTTTTGTTGCGTTCAAGACCTTCTGGTTATGGGAGTGATCCACCCAGTTCCAAG
Organism: Bombina bombina; assembly: GCF_027579735.1. Classification (NCBI taxonomy): domain Eukaryota; kingdom Metazoa; phylum Chordata; class Amphibia; order Anura; family Bombinatoridae; genus Bombina; species Bombina bombina. The sequence continues at coordinate 94,624,102 of NC_069503.1, forward strand.
GGAGGAACAGGGGCAGGGATTCTATTCAAATCTAGTGGACAGATATGATACTGCTGGAGGAACTATCAAATTTACTCCAGTGGATGGTGTAGATTAGTTGCTATCAAAAAGGCAGAAAAAACACTCAATAAAGGTGGTTTACCTCTGTAATGACCACCTATAAACTAAGATTAGTTTAAAGGAATTAGAGCTGAATGTATTTTGGAGTGCGCCTGAGATAGCTAAAATAGATTATCTCAGTCTTAATTTGCCTGGAGTTTTATTTAATTGTATATTTTATATTTTCTTTCTTTGGTGTAAATTAAAATATGAAGTATAATAAATCAAACTATAATTGATAATAAAAGACAAATATCTGGGACGTGCATAGCACAAGGCGAGACAGAGACTGTAAGGCACCGGAGGCAACATGGCTCAACAGAAGAACCTTGAAGGCTATGTGGGGTTTGCCAATCTCCCAAACCAGGTGTACAGGAAATCTGTGAAGAGGGGATTTGAATATACACTAATGGTAGTCGGTGAGTCTGGTCTGGGGAAGTCAACACTCATCAATTCACTATTCTTAACGGATTTATATGCTCCGGATTATCCTGGTCCCTCACACCGAATTAAAAAAACTGTTCAGGTTGAACAGTCAAAAGTTTTAATCAAAGAGGGAGGAGTACAGTTACTTCTAACAATAGTAGACATACCAGGATTTGGCGACGCGGTGGATAATAGCAACTGTTGGCAGCCAGTCATTGATTACATTGACAGTAAATTTGAAGATTATTTAAATGCAGAATCTCGTGTGAACAGACGTCAGATGCCAGACAACCGCGTGCAGTGCTGCCTATACTTCATTGCTCCATCAGGGCACGGATTGAAGCCATTGGACATAGAGTTCATGAAACGTTTGCATGAAAAAGTCAACATCATTCCACTCATTGCCAAAGCTGACACCCTCACACCAGAAGAATGCCAGCAATTTAAAAAACAGATAATGAAAGAAATCCAGGAGCACAAAATCAAGATCTACGAGTTTCCAGAAACAGATGACGAAGAAGAAAATAAACTGGTGAAAAAAATAAAGGACCGTTTACCTCTTGCTGTGGTGGGTAGTAACACGACTATAGAAGTCAATGGCAAGAGAGTAAGAGGAAGACAGTATCCCTGGGGAGTGGCAGAAGTTGAAAACAGTGAGCACTGTGATTTTACTATTCTGCGAAACATGTTGATAAGAACCCATATGCAGGATCTTAAGGATGTCACCAATAACGTACATTATGAGAATTACAGGAGCAGAAAATTGGCAGCAGTGACTTATAATGGTGTTGATAACAATAAAAACAAAGGTCAGCTAACGAAATTTGACACAGTTGAAGGCATGAGCCCTCTGGCTCAGATGGAAGAGGAGAGAAGGGAACACGTGGCCAAAATGAAGAAAATGGAGATGGAAATGGAACAAGTTTTTGAAATGAAGGTCAAAGAAAAAGTTCAGAAACTAAAGGACTCCGAGGCTGAGCTTCAGCGACGCCATGAACAAATGAAAAAGAACTTGGAAGCTCAGCACAAGGAACTCGAAGAGAAACGACGTCAGTTTGAGGAAGAAAAGTTAAACTGGGAAGCTCAACAACGCATACTGGAACAGCAGAATTCTTCCAGGACTTTGGAGAAAAACAAGAAGAAAGGAAAGATATTTTAAAATTATTCCTGGACCACCATATTCTCTATCAGTTGCCAACTTGCCAGCCCAGACATCAGTGTTTGTTGGAACCATTCAGCCACTTTTGAAACCAGTCACATCTATAAATGTTGGATTTATTCGGCATGACCTTTTTTATTATTATTCTTGATGGAGATTAAGATGCCTTGAATTGTTTAAGGTTTGCATTCTTGGAGAACTATTTGCTGCAAGCAATTGCTCCCTTTCCTTCCTTAACTCTCTTTTTAACTGATGTCTTCATTTTAAAAAGCAAGAAAAGAAAAAAAAAAGCATTTTACTGTTGTATAACCTTGGTCTGGGGGCTGGTTGCAAGATATTCCACAGTACAAGGACTTTGGCTTACAATGAAGATAAAAAAAACGCTATATTTTGTTGCATCTTCTAACTTGCGCACATGTAATACAGACTTTCATACATACGGTTTATTGTAATTTACATTTTTCCCTAATTTTGACACTTCCTTTGTTTAAAATTACACATGGGAATATAGGCTTACAGTGCACAGAAGGCTTTTTCCCCCCCCAAGAACCTCCCTCTCGTGTTTGGGAATTTAAGTATATACTATTTCCATTTAGTAACTTCTTTAGCCAGAAGAATCTAATTATTGCTTCCTTTTGTAATAACATTTACTTTAAATATTTTCTTTCCAAGTATTGGCCCTACTGAATTAAAATATAGCTTATTTACAGTACGAATCGGTAAAAAAAACAACCTTTTTTTGCATCTTTTACATACTTGCCTAAGTTTTGTGGTAAAGCAGCAGGAATGATGCATTTATAGGTCATTTCTAGGTGAAAATTAACAACCAGTCTGTTCCTACTTTATTGTGCAGTCTGTTTTATGTTTTACTAGAAATGGAAATAATGTCCTCATAATAAGAGGAACGTCACAATTTTGCATTTAGCTGTATTCATATACTGCATTTCTGTATTTTTTTTGTTTGTATTGTACAAAGTCACATAATAAACAATGTTGTGATGTAAAAAAAAAAAAAAAAAAAAAAAAAGACAAATATCTGATTAATTAATTAAAATAATTACATTTATTCAGTTAAATTTCATTCAATCACTCAAAGCATAAAAATTCATGTCAATAACTTAAAACCTAAAAACAATACTTATATATTAGCATAGATAATAGTATGTAACCATGTGTTGCTTCTGTTCCGTATCCGGTACACAACTGTATGATTAATTTATGAACGAGTATACTAGCGCTCTAATTAGCTTCAAAATTTTGCAGCTTATTTTAAAACACAGATACAACTCTTTAAGTGAACAATTTATGTCCTGTATCTTGGGGAAATCTGATTTAAATATTGAGGGATGTGATTCGTATATAAAAGTAGAAGTAATTTTTCATAAACTTATGTATTCACATTAAAAAACAGCTTATACGGTATGTATATTAGTCCCTTTTTTCTGTGTATTATTTGCCCGGGGCTTTAAAAAAGAGGAAAGGTACCTTTTGAAGTATGAAGAAAGTGTTTTTTGACTATACCGGTATAGATTTGTGTTGAATTCCTTTCTTGGTATCCGTATGCCGAATCCTGTTCTTCTTTTATCCTTTGTTGAAGAGAAACCCACCAGGGGGTTTTTGAGATGTGCTTTGCGGGCAAAGTGTTAGAGGATAGTGTCCGTTGATTCGCCTTTGTTTTTGTGACCGTTGTTGTTCAAACCCACCAGGGGGCAACTTCAGGTGTCACAGTAGGCTCCGAATCTTGATTGCTGTTATACTGTTGGTCTCACCTTGTTGTATGGAGTAATAAGCAATTCTTTATCCCGATGTTTGCTGAACAAAGAACATCTGGGATTCACGCTGGCATAATCCTTTTAGACTGGGTTGTATCAATATATCAAAGTGCTGGTTTTACACAGTCTTGGTTGTTGCAACAGTAGTTGCTAGTTCAAAATAGTGGAGCAGAATGCTGGACGCGTTTCGGCTTTCACCTGCAGCCTTTTTCATACATAATGTTCCAGTATGATTTGGCGGTCTTATTTAAACCTCTTGGCTGCTTTCTCATTGGTTGTTTAAATAACAGATGTTGGATACAATTATTCCTATAGAAGCATATGAGTTTATTTTCAAATGGGTTTTCGTATGTTATCGCTTTGTTTTGTAACAGTAATCATATGAATTCTATTTAGAGTTTAATGCTAAAATTGGTTGTTTATTTCTTGGTTACATTTGATTTCATAATTTAAATTCAAGCACATCGTTACATTTATACAATGTCTTATAAATCAGAGATGTGATGTCCTTGAAAATAACTTTCTATGTAATACCCGTATTAATAATTGATATTTGTCTATTAATTGATTAGTTTTGCCAATATAGAATATATAATTAAATTAAAAGATTATATACATACAAAAATAAATGTATATATAAATAATAGATATATATATAAAAATTAATGGAGATTTAAGATATGTGCAATTAGTAAAATAGTAGATATTCGTTTTGGACCAATGATAATATTCATTGTCTAAATTTAGAAACCCATTTTATTATACTTCATGATCCAAAGTAGAAAAAAGACATATTTAAGTATGTTATATTTTGATACTGTGTTCTTTTGGAAGGATAACAAAAAATCGTTAATGACAGATATAGATATCTGATATCTTAACCATATAAAAATATATTTTATTGTGTATTAATATTTTAAAAAAGGAAAAAGTGGAAAAAATGCATATTTGAGTATGTTACAGTTTGATACTGTGTTCTTTTGGATAGATAACAAAAAATAGTTAATGACAGATATAAATATCTGATATCTTGACCATATAAAGATATATTTTATTGTGTATTAATATTTTAGAAAAGGTGTAATACTGAATTCAATATTTAATCCTTTAGGGGTTTTTGTTTCTAATTCGTAGATGCATTTATATTCTAATTTTAGTAATTCATTTTCCACATCTCCCCCTCTCCAGTCTGGGTTTAATTTATCTATTGCAACATATTTGAATTTCTTTAAGTTGCAGTTATTGCATTTTAAAAAAACGGGGAGGTTTTTGCGGGAAACAATATATAGGAGAATCAACCAGACCTGTTAGAGAGAGAGTAAGGGAACATATACTCTCCATAGAGAACGCAGAAGAAGATAGAAATAAAGACCTCCCCGTTCCACAACATTTTTTAAAATGCAATAACTGCAACTTAAAGAAATTCAAATATGTTGCAATAGATAAATTAAACCCAGACTGGAGAGGGGGAGACGTGGAAAATGAATTACTAATATTAGAATATAAATGGATCTACGAATTAGAAACAAAAACCCCTAAAGGATTAAATATTGAATTCAGTATTACACCTTTTCTAAAATATTAATACACAATAAAATATATCTTTATATGGTCAAGATATCAGATATTTATATCTGTCATTAACTATTTTTTGTTATCTATCCAAAAGAACACAGTGTCAAACTGTAACATACTCAAATATGCATTTTTTCCACTTTTTCCTTTTTTAAAATATTAATACACAATAAAATATATTTCTCTAGTAAGGTGTATCCAGTCCACGGATCATCCATTACTTACGGGATATTCTCACTCCCAACAGGAAGTTGCAAGAGGACCCACAGCAAAGCTGTTATATAGCTCCTCCCCTCACTACCATACCCAGTCATTCTCTTGCAACGCTCAACACGCATGGAGGTAGTAAGAGGAGAGTGGTGAAAAATAGTTAGTTTATTAACTTCAATCAAAAGTTTGTTATTTTAAATTGTACCGGAGTTGTGCTATTTTTTCTCAGGCAAAGATAGAAGAAGAATTTGCCTGAGTTTTTCTATGATCTTAGCAGGTTGTAACTAAGATCCCTTGCTGTTCTCACACATGTCTGAGGAGTGAGGTAACTTCAGAGGGAGAATGGCGTGCAGTTTATTCTGCTATCAGGTATGTGCAGTTATGATTTTTTCTAGGATTGGAAATGCTAGAAAATGCTGCTGAATCCTGATAAATGTAAGTTAAGCCTGAATACAGTGATTTAATAACGACTGGTATCATGCTTACTCTCAGGGGTAATACCCTTATAGATATGCTATATAAAACGTTTGCTGGCATGTTTAATCGTTTTTTATATATGCTTGGTGATAAAAACTTATGGGGGCCTAGTTTCTTCTGTTATGTGTGATCAGTCCACGGGTCATCATTACTTCTGGGATATTATCTGCTCCCCTACAGGAAGTGCAAGAGGATTCACCCAGCAGAGTTGCTATATAGCTCCTCCCCTCTACGTCACCTCCAGTCATTCTCTTGCACCCAAAGACTAGATAGGAGGTGTGAGAGGACTATGGTGATTATACTTAGTTTTTAGAACTTCAATCAAAAGTTTGTTATTTTACAATAGCACCGGAGCGTGTTATTACCCCTCTGGCAGAGTTTGAAGAAGAATCTACCAGAGTTTTTCTTATGATTTTAACCGGAGTAGTTAAGATCATATTGCTGTTTCTCGGCCATCTGAGGGAGGTAAAAACTTCAGATCAGGGGACAGCGGGCAGTTGAATCTGCATTGAGGTATGTAGCAGTTTTTATTTTCTGAATGGAATTGATGAAAAAATCCTGCCATACCGTTATAATGAACATGTATGTATACTCTACACTTTAGTATTCTGGGGATGGTATTTCACCGGAATTACTCTGTAAAAGTACATTAAACCTTTTATTAGGTATTTTTCATGTTAAACGTTTTTGCTGGAATGTAGAATCGTTTGCATTAATGAGGTACTGAGTGAATAAGTATTTGGGCATTATTTTTCCACTTGGCAGTTTGCTTGTGTTAATTATGACAGTTTCGTTTCTCTCTCACTGCTGTGTGTGAGAGGGAGGGGCCGTTTTTGGCGCTCTTTGCTACGCATCAAAAATTTCCAGTCAGTTTTTCTGCATGATCCGGTTCATCTCTAACAGAACTCAGGGGTCTTCAAACTTCTTTGAAGGGAAGTAGATTCTCTCAGCAGAGCTGTGAGACTTATATAGTGACTGTGATTTAAAACGTTGCTCTGTAATTTTTATGTTTAAAATTTAATTAGTGTTATTTTACTAATGGGAACAAACCTTTGCTGAAAAGTTGTGTTGTTTGTTAAGAGTGATGCTATAACTGTTTTTCAGTTCATTATTTCATCTGTCATTTAATCGTTTAGTGCTTCTTGAGGCACAGTACGTTTTTATTAAATAACATTGTAACCGAGTTGCATGTTTATTGCCAGTGTGTTAAACATGTCTGATTCAGAGGAAGATACCTGTGTCATTTGTTCCAATGCCAAGGTGGAGCCCAATAGAAATTTATGTACTAACTGTATTGATGCTACCTTAAATAAAAGCCAATCTGTACAAATTGAACAAATTTCACCAAATAGCGAGGGGAGAGTTATGCCGACTAACTCGCCTCACGTGTCAGTACCTGCATCTCCCGCCCGGGAGGTGCGTGATATTATGGCGCCTAGTACATCTGGGCAGCCATTACAGATAACATTACAAGATATGGCTACTGTTATGACCGAAGTTTTGGCTAAATTACCAGATCTAAGAGGCAAGCGTGATCACTCTGGGGTGAGAACAGAGTGCGCTGATAATTCTAGGGCCATGTCTGATACTGCGTCACAGCTTGCAGAGCATGAGGACGGAGAGCTTCATTCTGTGGGTGACGGTTCTGATCCAAACAGATTGGATTCAGATATTTCAAATTTTAAATTTAAATTGGAAAACCTCCGTGTATTACTAGGGGAGGTCTTAGCAGCTCTCAACGATTGTAACGCTGTTGCAATACCAGAGAAAATGTGTAGGTTGGATAAATACTTTGCGGTACCGGCGAGTACTGACGTTTTTCCTATACCTAAGAGATTAACTGAAATTGTTACTAAGGAGTGGGATAGACCCGGTGTGCCGTTCTCACCCCCTCCAATATTTAGAAAGATGTTTCCAATAGACGCCACCACACGGGACTTATGGCAAACGGTCCCTAAGGTGGAGGGAGCAGTTTCTACTTTAGCTAAGCGTACCACTATCCCGGTGGAGGATAGCTGTGCCTTTTCAGATCCTATGGATAAAAAATTAGAGGGTTACCTTAAGAAAATGTTTGTTCAACAAGGTTTTATATTACAACCCCTTGCATGCATCGCGCCGATCACGGCTGCGGCAGCATTTTGGATTGAGTCTCTGGAAGAGAACCTTAGTTCAGCTACGCTGGACGACATTACGGACAGGCTTAGAGTCCTTAAACTAGCTAATTCATTCATTTCGGAGGCCGTAGTACATTTAACCAAACTTACGGCTAAGAATTCAGGATTCGCCATTCAGGCACGCAGGGCGCTGTGGCTAAAATCCTGGTCGGCTGATGTAACTTCTAAGTCCAAATTACTTAATATACCTTTCAAGGGGCAAACTTTATTTGGGCCCGGTTTGAAAGAAATTATTGCTGACATTACAGGAGGTAAGGGCCACGCTCTACCTCAAGACAAAGCCAAAGCTAAGGCTAGACAGTCTAATTTTCGTCCCTTTCGGAATTTCAAAGCAGGAGCAGCGCCAACTTCCACTGCACCAAAACAGGGAGGAGCTGTTGCTCGTTACAGACAAGGCTGGAAGCCTAACCAGTCCTGGAACAAGGGCAAGCAGACCAGTAAACCTGCTGCTGCCCCAAAGACAGCATGAACCGAGGGCCCCCGATCCGGGACCGGATCTAGTGGGGGGCAGACTCTCTCTCTTCGCCCAGGCTTGGGCAAGAGATGTCCAGGATCCCTGGGCGCTAGAGATCATATCTCAGGGATACCTTCTAGACTTCAAATTCTCTCCCCCAAGAGGGAGATTTCATCTGTCAAGGTTGTCAACAAACCAAATAAAGAAGGACGCGTTTCTACGCTGTGTACAAGATCTATTATTAATGGGAGTGATCCATCCGGTTCCGCGGTCGGAACAAGGACAAGGGTTTTACTCAAACCTGTTTGTGGTTCCCAAAAAAGAGGGAACTTTCAGGCCAATCTTGGATTTAAAGATCCTAAACAAATTCCTAAGAGTTCCATCGTTCAAAATGGAAACTATTCGGACAATCTTACCCATGATCCAAGAGGGTCAGTACATGACCACAGTGGATTTAAAGGATGCTTACCTTCACATACCGATTCACAAGGATCATTACCGGTATCTAAGGTTTGCCTTCTTAAACAGGCATTACCAGTTTGTAGCCCTTCCATTCGGATTGGCTATGGCTCCAAGAATCTTTACAAAGGTTCTGGGTGCCCTTCTGGCGGTACTAAGACCGCGAGGAATTTCGGTAGCTCCGTACCTAGACGACATTCTGATACAAGCTTCAAGCTTTCAAACTGCCAAGTCTCATACAGAGTTAGTTCTGGCATTTCTAAGGTCGCATGGATGGAAAGTGAACGAAAAGAAGAGTTCTCTCTTTCCTCTCACAAGAGTTCCATTCTTGGGGACTCTTATAGATTCTGTAGAAATGAAGATTTATCTGACAGAAGACAGATTAACAAAGCTTCTAAATGCATGCCGTGTCCTTCATTCCATTCAACTCCCGTCAGTAGCTCAATGCATGGAGGTGATCGGCTTAATGGTAGCAGCAATGGACATAGTTCCCTTTGCACGCCTACATCTCAGACCGCTGCAATTGTGCATGCTGAGTCAGTGGAATGGGGATTACTCAGATTTATCCCCCACTCTGAATCTGGATCAAGAGACCAGAAACTCTCTTCTATGGTGGCTTTCTCGGCCACATCTGTCCAGGGGGATGCCGTTCAGCAGGCCGGACTGGACAATTGTAACAACAGACGCCAGCCTTCTAGGTTGGGGCGCTGTCTGGAATTCTCTGAAGGCTCAGGGACAATGGAGTCAGGAGGAAAGTCTCCTGCCAATAAACATTCTGGAATTGAGAGCAGTTCTCAATGCCCTTCTAGCTTGGCCCCAGTTAAAGACTCGGGGGTTCATCAGGTTTCAGTCGGACAACATCACGACTGTAGCTTACATCAACCATCAAGGAGGGACAAGAAGCTCCCTAGCAATGATAGAAGTATCAAAGATAATTCGCTGGGCAGAGTCTCACTCTTGCCACCTGTCAGCAATCCACATCCCGGGAGTGGAGAACTGGGAGGCGGATTTCTTGAGTCGCCAGACTCTTCATCCGGGGGAGTGGGAACTTCATCCGGAGGTCTTTGCCCAAATACTTCAACGTTGGGGCAAACCAGAGATAGATCTCATGGCGTCTCGCCAGAACGCCAAACTTCCTCGCTACGGATCCAGATCCAGGGATCCGGGAGCGGTTCTGATAGATGCTTTGACAGCACCTTGGAACTTCAGGATGGCTTATGTGTTTCCACCCTTCCCACTGCTTCCTCGATTGATTGCCAAAATCAAACAGGAGAGAGCATCAGTGATTCTAATAGCGCCTGCATGGCCGCGCAGGACTTGGTATGCAGATCTAGTGGACATGTCATCCTGTCCGCCTTGGTCTCTACCTCTAAGACAGGACCTTCTGATTCAGGGTCCATTCAAACATCAAAGTCTAACTTCTCTGAAGCTGACTGCTTGGAAATTGAACGCTTGATTTTATCAAAACGTGGTTTTTCTGAGTCGGTTATTGATACCCTGATACAGGCTAGGAAGCCTGTTACCAGAAAGATTTACCATAAAATATGGCGTAAATACCTATACTGGTGTGAATCCAAAGATTACTCCTGGAGTAAGGTTAGGATTCCTAGGATATTGTCTTTTCTACAAGAAGGTTTAGAAAAGGGTTTATCGGCTAGCTCATTAAAGGGACAGATCTCAGCTCTGTCCATCTTGTTAAACAGGCGTCTGTCAGAAAATTCAGACATCCAGGCCTTTTGTCAGGCTTTAGCTAGGATCAAGCCTGTGTTTAAAGCTGTTGCTCCGCCATGGAGTTTAAACTTAGTTCTTAACGTTTTACAGGGTGTTCCGTTTGAACCCCTTCATTCCATTGATATAAAATTGTTATCTTGGAAAGTTCTCTTTTTAATGGCTATTTCCTCGGCTCGAAGAGTCTCTGAGTTATCAGCCCTACATTGTGATTCTCCTTATCTGATCTTTCACTCAGACAAGGTAGTTCTGCGTACTAAACCTGGGTTCTTACCTAAGGTAGTCACTAACAGGAATATCAATCAAGAGATTGTTGTTCCATCCTTGTGTCCAAATCCTTCTTCGAAGAAGGAACGTCTTCTACACAATCTGGATGTAGTTCGTGCCCTCAAGTTCTATTTGCAGGCAACTAAAGATTTTCGCCAAACTTCTTCCCTGTTTGTCGTTTATTCTGGACAGAGGAGAGGTCAAAAAGCTTCTGCTACCTCTCTCTCTTTTTGGCTTCGTAGCATAATACGTTTAGCCTATGAGACTGCTGGACAGCAGCCTCCTGAAAGAATTACAGCTCATTCCACTAGAGCTGTGGCTTCCACTTGGGCCTTTAAGAATGAGGCCTCTGTTGAACAGATTTGCAAGGCTGCAACTTGGTCTTCGCTTCATACTTTTTCCAAATTTTACAAATTTGACACTTTTGCTTCTTCGGAGGCTATTTTTGGGAGAAAGGTTCTTCAGGCAGTGGTTCCTTCTGTATAATGAGCCTGCCTATCCCTCCCGTCATCCGTGTACTTTTGCTTTGGTATTGGTATCCCAGAAGTAATGATGACCCGTGGACTGATCACACATAACAGAAGAAAACATAATTTATGCTTACCTGATAAATTCCTTTCTTCTGTTGTGTGATCAGTCCACGGCCCGCCCTGTTTTTTAAGGCAGGTACATATTTTTTAAATTATAATTCAGTCACCACTACACCCTTGGTTTCTCCTTTCTCGTTGGTCTTTGGTCGAATGACTGGAGGTGACGTAGAGGGGAGGAGCTATATAGCAACTCTGCTGGGTGAATCCTCTTGCACTTCCTGTAGGGGAGCAGATAATATCCCAGAAGTAATGATGACCCGTGGACTGATCACACAACAGAAGAAAGGAATTTATCAGGTAAGCATAAATTATGTTTTTTTCCACATGGCTGGCTGTATTTTTGCTTAGAAACAGTTTCCTGAGGCTTTCCACTGTTGTAATATGAGTGGGAGGGGCCTATTTTAGCGCTTTTTTGCTCAGTTAAAATTACAGACTTAGACATCCAGTTTTCCTCAGGAGTCCCCTGAATGCTACAGGACATCTCTAAAGAGCCTAAAATCGTTTATTGGGGAAGGTAGGAGCCACAGTAAAGCTGTGGCACTTTGCTGGGACTGTTAAAAAAACGTCTATGTTGTTTTTTTGATCCGTTTTTTGAACTAAGGGGTTAATCATCCATTTGCAAGTGGGTGCAATGCTCTGTTAGCCTATTACATACACTGTAAAAATTTCGTTTGTGTAACTGCCTTTTTTCATTGTTTTTCAAATTTTGACAAAATTTGTTTCTCTTAAAGGCACAGTACCGTTTTTTATATTGCTTGTTAACTTGAATTAAAGTGTTTTCCAAGCTTGCTAGTCTCATTGCTAGTCTGTATAAACATGTCTGACATAGAGGAAACCCTTTGTTCATTATGTTTAAAGGCCATGGTGGAACCCCCTCTCAGAATGTGTACCAATTGTACTGACTTCACTCTAAGTAATAAAGATCATATTATGTCTTTAAAAAATTTATCACCAGAGGAATCTAACGAGGGGGAAGTTATGCCGACTAACTCTCCCCACGTGTCAGATTCTTTGACTCCCGCTCAAGGGACTCACGCTGAAATGGCGCCAAGTACATCAAGGGCACCCATAGCGTTTACTTTACAAGACATGGCGGCGGTCATGGATAATACACTGTCAGCGGTATTAGCCAGACTACCTGAATTTAGAGGAAAGCGAGATAACTCTGGGGTTAGACTAAATACAGAGCATACTGACGCTTCAAGAACCATGTCTGATACTGCCTCACAATATGCTGAAGCTGAAGAAGGGGAACTTCAGTCTGTGGGTGATGTTTCTGATTCAGGGAGAATCCCTGATTCTGATATTTCTACATTTAAATTTAAGCTTGAACACCTCCGTGTATTACTTAAAGAGGTTTTAGCTGCTTTGAATGACTGTGACACAATTGCAGTGCCAGAGAAATTGTGTAGATTGGATAAATACTATGCAGTGCCGGTGTGTACTGATGTTTTTCCAATACCTAAAAGGTTTACAGAAATTATTAATAAGGAGTGGGATAGACCCGGTGTGCCGTTTTCCCCCCTCCTATTTTTAGAAAAATGTTTCCAATAGACGCCACCACACAGGACTTATGGCAGACGATCCCTAAGGTGGAGGGAGCAGTTTCTACTTTAGCAAAGCGTACTACTATCACTGTCGAGGACAGTTGTGCTTTTTCAGATCCAATGGATAAAAAATTAGAAGGTTACCTTAAGAAAATATTTTGTCAACAAGGTTTTATTCTACAGCCCCTTGCATGCATTGCCCCTGTCACTGCTGCTGCGGCGTTCTGGTTTGAGTCTCTGGAAGAGGCCTTACAGGTAGCGACTCCATTGGATGACATACTTGGCAAACTTAGGGCACTTAAGCTAGCCAATTCTTTTGTCTCTGATGCCATTGTTCATTTAACTAAACTAACGGCTAAGAATTCTGGTTTTGCTATACAGGCGCGTAGAGCGCTATGGCTTAAATCATGGTCAGCTGATGTGACTTCAAAATCCAAGCTGCTTAACATTCCCTTCAAGGGGCAGACCTTATTCAGGCCTGGTTTGAAGGAGATTATTGCTGATATTACTGGGGGTAAAGGTCATGCCCTTCCTCAGGACAGGTCCAGGGCCAAACAGTCTAATTTTCGTGCCTTTTCGAAACTTCAAGGCAAGTACAGCATCAACCTCCTCTAATGCAAGACAAGAGGGAACTGTTGCTCAGTCCAAGGCGGTCTGGAGGCCAAACCAGACCTGGAACAAAGGTAAGCAGGCTAAAAAACCTGCTGCTGCCTCTAAGACAGCATGAAGGAACGGCCCCCTGTCCGTAACGGATCTAGTGGGGGCAGACTTTCTCTCTTTGCCCAGGCGTGGGCAAGAGATGTTCAGGATCCCTGGGCGTTGGAAATTATATCCCAGGGGTATCTTCTGGACTTCAAAGCTTCTCCCCCCATAGGGAGATTTCACCTTTCACAATTATCTGCAAACCAGATAAAGAGAGAGGCACTCTTACACTGTGTAAGAGACCTCCTAGTTATGGGAGTGATCCATCCAGTTCCAAAAGAGGAACAGGGACAGGGTTTTTACTCAAATCTGTTTGTGGTTCCCAAGAAAGAGGGAACATTCAGACCAATTCTGGATCTAAAGATCTTAAACAAATTCCTCAGAGTTCCATCATTCAAGATGGAAACTATTCGTACCATCCTACCTATGATCCAGGAGGGTCAATATATGACTACAGTGGATCTAAAGGATGCTTACCTTCACATTCCGATACACAAAGATCATCATTGGTTTCTAAGGTTTGCCTTTCTAGACAGGCATTACCAGTTTGTAGCTCTTCCTTTTGGATTAGCTACAGCCCCAATAATCTTCACGAAGGTTCTAGGGTCCCTTCTGGCGGTCCTAAGGCCGCGGGGCATAGCAGTAGCCCCTTATTTAGACGACATCCTGATACAGGCGTCAAACTTCCAAATTGCCAGATCTCATACATACATAGTACTGGCATTTCTGAGGTCGCATGGGTGGAAAGTGAACGAGGAAAAGAGTTCTCTATCCCCACTCACAAGAGTTTCCTTTCTAGGGACTCTGATAGATTCTGTAGAAATGAAGGTTTACCTGACAGTGGCTCAGTGTATGGAAGTAATCGGCTTAATGGTAGCGGCAATGGACATAGTGCCGTTTGCCCGCTTCCATCTCAGACCGCTGCAACTATGCATGCTCAGTCAGTGGAACGGGGATTACACAGATTTGTCTCCTCAACTGAATCTGGACCAAGTGACCAGGGATTCTCTTCTCTGGTGGCTATCTCGAGTCCATCTGTCCAAAGGTATGACCTTTCGCAGGCCAGATTGGACAATTGTAACAACAGATGCCAGCCTTCTAGGTTGGGGTGCAGTCTGGAACTCCCTGAAGGCTCAGGGATTGTGGACTCAGGAGGAGTCTCTCCTTCCAATAAATATTCTGGAGCTAAGAGCGATATTCAATGCTCTTCAGGCTTGGCCTCAGTTGGCAACTCTGAGGTACATCAGATTTCAGTCGGACAACATCACGACTGTGGCTTACATCAACCATCAAGGGGGAACAAGAAGTTCCCAAGCGATGTTGGAAGTCTCAAAGATTATTCATTGGGCAGAGGTACACTCTTGCGATCTATCAGCTATCCATATCCCAGGTGTAGAGTCGACAGACTTTTCATCCGGGGGAGTGGGAGCTCCATCCGGAGGTGTTTGCACAAGTGATTCATCGCTGGGGCAAACCAGAACTGGATCTCATTGCGTCTCGACAGAACGCCAAGCTTCCTTGTTACGGATCCAGGTCCAGGGACCCCAGAGCGACGCTGATAGACGCTCTAGCAGCGCCCTGGTCGTTCAACCTGGCTTATGTGTTTCCACCGTTTCCTCTGCTCCCTCGTCTGATTGCCAAGATCAAGCAGGAGAGAGCATCAGTGATTCTAATAGCTCCTGCGTGGCCACGCAGGACCTGGTATGCAGATCTAGTGGGCATGTCATCATTGCCACCATGGACTCTGCCTCTGAGACAGGACCTTCTACTTCAGGGTCCCTTCCTCCATCCAAATCTAATTTCTCTGAGACTGACTGCTTGGAGATTGAACGCTTGATTTTATCAAAGCGTGGCTTCTCCGAGTCAGTCATTGATACCTTAATACAGGCACGAAAGCCTGTCACTAGGAGAATTTACCATAAGATATGGTGTAAATATCTTTATTGGTGCGAATCCAAGGGTTACTCATGGAGGAAGGTCAGGATTCCCAGGATATTATCCTTTCTCCAAGAAGGCTTAGAAAAGGGTTTGTCAGCTAGTTCCTTAAAGGGACAGATTTCTGCTCTGTCTATTCTTTTGCACAAGCGTCTGGCAGATGTTCCAGACGTTCAGGCTTTTTGTCAGGCTTTAGTCAGAATCAAGCCTGTGTTCAAACCTGTTGCTCCACCATGGAGCTTAAATTTGGTTCTTAAGGTTCTTCAAGGAGTTCCGTTTGAACCTCTTCATTCCATAGATATAAAACTTTTATCTTGGAAAGTCCTTTTTTTGGTAGCTATTTCCTCGGCTCGTAGAGTATCTGAGCTATCTGCCTTACAATGTGATTCTCCTTATCTGATTTTTCATTCTGATAAGGTAGTTCTACGTACCAAGCCTGGGTTTTTACCTAAGGTGGTATCTAACAAGAATATCAATCAAGAGGTTGTTGTTCCATCCTTGTGTCACAATCCTTCTTCAAAGAAGGAACGTCTATTACACAATCTGGACGTGGTTCGTGCTTTAAAGTTTTACTTACAAGCTACTAAAGATTTTCGACAAACATCTGCTTTGTTTGTTGTTTACTACTACTTTGTACAGAGGAGAGGTCAAAAGGCTTCGGCAACCTCTCTTTCTTTTTGGCTAAGAAGCATAATACGCTTAGCCTATGATACTGCTGGACAGCAGCCCCCTGAAAGGATTAAAGCTAATTCTACTAGAGCTGTGGCTTCCACTTGGGCCTTTAAAAATGAGGCTTCTGTTGAACAGATTTGCAAGGCGGCGACTTGGTCTTCGCTTCATACTTTTTCAAAATTCTACAAATTTGATACTTTTGTTTCTTCGGAGGCTATTTTTGGGAGAAAGGTTTTACAGGCAGTGGTACCTTCCGTTTAAGTACCTGCCTTGTCCCTCCCTTCATCCGTGTACTTTAGCTTTGGTATTGGTATCCCATAAGTAATGGATGATCCGTGGACTGGATACACCTTACTAGAGAAAACACAATTTATGCTTATCTGATAAATTTATTTCTCTAGTGGTTTATCCAGTCCACGGCCCGCCCTGTCATTTTAAGGCAGGTTATTTTTAAATTTAAACTACAGTCACCACTGCACCCTATGGTTTCTCCTTTCTCTGCTTGTTTTCGGTCGAATGACTGGATATGGTAGTGAGGGGAGGAGCTATATAACAGCTTTGCTGTTGGTCCTCTTGCAACTTCCTGTTGGGAGTGAGAATATCCCGTAAGTAATGGATGATCCGTGGACTGGATACACCACTAGAGAAATAAATTTATCAGGTAAGCATAAATTGTGTTTTTTATATGGTTAAGATATCAGATATCTATATCTGTCATTAACGATTTTTTGTTATCCTTCCAAAAGAACACAGTATCAAACTATAACATACTTAAATATGCCTTTTTTCTACTTTGGATCATGAAATATAATAAAATGGGTTTCTAAATTTAGACAATGAATATTATCATTGGTCCAAAACGAATATCTACTATTTTACTAATTGCACATATCTTAAATCTCCATTAATTTTTATATATATATCTATTATTTATATATACATTTATTTTTGTATGTATATAATCTTTTAATTTAATTATATATTCTATATTGGCAAAACTAATCAATTAATAGACAAATATCAATTATTAATACGGGTATTACATAGAAAGTTATTTTCAAGGACATCACATCTCTGATTTATAAGACATTGTATAAATGTAACAATGTGCTTGAATTTAAATTATGAAATCAAATGTAACCAAGAAATAAACAACCAATTTTAGCATTAAACTCTAAATACAATTCATATGATTACTGTTACAAAACAAAGCGATAACATACGAAAACCCATTTGAAAATAAACTCATATGCTTCTATAGGAATAATTGTATCCAACATCTGTTATTTAAACAACCAATGAGAAAGCGGCCAATAGGTTTAAATAAGACCGCCAAATCATACTGGAGCATTATGTATGAAAAAGGCTGCAGGTGAAAGCCGAAACGCGTCCAGCATTCTGCTCCACTATTTTGAACTAGCAACTACTGTTGCAACAACCAAGACTGTGTAAAACCCGTACTTTGATATATTGATACAACCCAGTCTAAAAGGATTATGCCAGCGTGAATCCCAGATGTTCTTTGTTCAGCAAACATCGGGATAAAGAATTGCTTATTACTCCATACAACAAGGTGAGACCAACAGTATAACAGCAATCAAGATTCGGAGCCTACTGTGACACCTGAAGTTGCCCCCTGGTGGGTTTGAACAACAACGGTCACAAAAACAAAGGCGAATCAACGGACACTATCCTCTAACACTTTGCCCGCAAAGCACATCTCAAAAACCCCCTGGTGGGTTTCTCTTCAACAAAGGATAAAAGAACAGGATTCGGCATACGGATACCAAGAAAGGAATTCAACACAAATCTATACTGGTATAGTCAACAAACACTTTCTTCATACTTCAAAAGGTACCTCTCCTCTTTTTTAAAGCCCCGGGCAAATAATACACAGAAAAAAGGGACTAATATACATACCGTATAAGCTGTTTTTTAATGTGAATACATACATTTATGAAAAATTACTTCTACTTTTATATACGAATCACATCCCTCAATATTTAAATCAGATTCCCCCGAGATACAGGACATAAATTGTTCACTTAAAGAGTTGTATCTGTGTTTTAACATAAGCTGCACAATTTTGAAGCTAATTAGAGCGCTAGTAAACTCGTTCATAAATTAATCATACAGATGTGTACCGGATACGAAACAGAAGCAACACACGGTTACATACTATTATCTATGCTAATATATAAGTATTGTTTTTAGGTACTGAATAAATGTAATTATTTTAATTAATTAATCAGATATTTGTCTTTTATTATCAATTATAGTTTGATTTATTATACTTCATATTTTAATTTACACCAAAGAAAGAAAATATAAAATACACAATTAAATAAAACTCCAGTCAAATTAAGACTGAGATAATCTATTTTAGCTATCTCAGGCGCACTCCAAAATACATTCAGCTCTAATTCTATTCAAATCTGTTTATAGTTCCCAAAAAAGAGGGAACTTTCAGACCAATCTTGGATCTCAAGATCCTAAACAAATTTCTCAGGGTCCCATCCTTCAAGATGGAGACTATTCGAACCATCCTACCTATGATCCAGGAGGGTCAATATATGACTACCGTGGACTTAAAGGATGCTTATCTCCACATTCCGATACACAGAGATCATCATCGGTTTCTCAAGTTTGCCTTCCTAGACAGGCATTACCAGTTTGTGGCTCTTCCCTTCGGGTTAGCCACGGCACCAAGAATCTTTACGAAGGTTCTAGGGTCCCTATTGGCGGTTCTAAGGCCACGAGGCATAGCGGTGGCTCCTTACCTAGACGACATTCTGATACAGGCGTCGAATTTTCAAATCGACAAGTCCAATACGGACATTGTTCTGGCATTTCTGAGGTCTCACGGGTGGAAGGTGAACAAAGGAAAGAGTTCTCTCTCCCCTCTCATGAGAGTTTCCTTCCTAGGAACTCTGATAGATTCAGTAGAAATGAAGATTTTTCTGACAGAGCTCAGGTTGTCAAAACTTCTATCTTCCTGCCGTGTTCTTTATTCCACTTCTCAGCCGTCAGTGGCTCAGTGTATGGAAGTAATCGGCCTAATGGTAGCGGCAATGGACATAGTTCCGTTTGCCCGCCTATATCTCAGACCACTGCAACTTTGCATGCTCAATCAGTGGAATGGGGATTACACAGATTTCTCCCCTCTGCTAAATCTGGATCAAGAGACCAGGGATTCTCTTCTCTGGTGGCTATCTTGGGTCCATCTGTCCAGGGGAATGTTTCTGCAGGCCGGAATGGACTATAGTGACGACAGATGCCAGCCTTCTGGGCTGGGGCGCAGTCTGGAACTCCCTGAAGGCTCAGGGTTAATGGACTCAGGAGGAAGCCCTCCTTCCGATAAACATTCTGGAACTAAGAGCGATATTCAATGCTCTTCAGGCTTGGCCTCAGCTAGCTGCGGTCAGGTTCATCAGATTTCAGTCGGACAACATCACGACTGTAGCCTATATCAACCATCAGGGGGGTACAAGGAGCCCCCTGGCAATGTTGGAGGTTTCAAAGATAATTCTATGGGCAGAGGTTCACTCTTGCCATCTCTCAGCTATCCATATCCCAGGAGTAGAGAACTGGGAGGCGGATTTCCTAAGTCGGCAGACTTTTCATCCAGGGGAGTGGGAGCTCCATCCGGAGGTTTTTGTCCAGTTGGTTCAACTATGGGGCAAACCAGAACTGGATCTCATGGCGTCTTGTCAGAACGCCAAGCTTCCTCGTTACGGGTCCAGGTCCAGGCATCCCAAGGCAGAACTGATAGATGCTCTAGCAGCGTCCTGGTCCTTCAGCCTGGCTTATGTGTTTCCACTGTTTCCTCTACTCCCTCGTCTGATTGCCAAGATCAAGCAGGAGAGGGCTTCGGTGATTTTGATAGCTCCTGCGTGGCCACGCAGGACTTGGTATGCAGATCTGGTGGACATGTCATCCTTTCCACCATGGACTCTGCCGCTAAGGCAGGACCTTCTACTTCAAGGTCCTTTCAAACATCCAAATCTAAATTCTCTGCGTCTGACTGCTTGGAGATTGAACGCTTGATTCTATCAAAGCGTGGTTTTTCTGAATCGGTCATTGATACCTTAATTCAGGCTCGAAAGCCTGTCACCAGGAAAATCTATCATAAGATATGGTGTAAATATCTTCATTGGTGTGAATCCAAGGGTTACTCATGGAGTAAAGTCAGGATTCCTAGAATCTTATCCTTTCTCCAAGAGGGATTGGAGAAAGGATTGTCTGCTAGTTCCTTGAAGGGACAGATTTCTGCTCTGTCTATTCTTTTGCACAAACGTCTGGCTGAGGTTCCAGACGTTCAGGCGTTTTGTCAGGCTTTAGTTAGAATCAAGCCTGTGTTTAAACCTGTTGCTCCGCCATGGGGTTTAAATTTAGTTCTTAAAGTTCTTCAAGGGGTTCCGTTTGAATCTTTGCATTCCATAGATATTAAACTTTTATCTTGGAAAGTTCTATTTTTAGTAGCTATCTCCTCGGCTCGAAGAGTTTCGGAGTTATCTGCTTTACAGTGTGATTCCCCTTATCTGATTTTACTTGCAGATAAGGTAGTTTTGCGTACCAAACCTGGGTTTCTTCCTAAGGTAGTATCTAATAAGAATATCAATCAGGAGATTGTTGTTCCTTCATTATGTCCTAATCCTTCCTCAAAGAAGGAACATCTTTTACACAATCTTGATGTGGTTCGTGCTTTAAAGTTTTATTTACAAGCTACGAAGGATTTTCGTCAAACATCTGCTTTGTTTGTTGTCTACTCTGGACAGACGAGAGGCCAAAAGGCTTCGGCAACTTCTCTTTCTTTTTTGCTGAGAAGCATAATCCGCTTAGCTTATGAGACTGCTGGCCAGCAGCCTCCTAAAACAATTGCAGCTCATTCCACTAGAGCGGTGACTTCCACATGGGCTTTTAAAAATGAGGCCTCTGTTGAACAGAATTGTTAAGCGGCGTCTTGGTCTTCGCTTCATACTTTTTCTAAATTCTACAAATTTGATACGTTTGCTTCTTCTGAGGCTATATTTGGGAGAAAGGTCTTACAGGCAGTGGTGCCCTCCGTTTAAGTTCCGGCCTTGTCCCTCCCTTCATCCGTGTCCTAAAGCTTTGGTATTGGTATCCAACAAGTAATGGATGAACCCGTGGACTGGATACACCTTTACAAGAGAAAACAAAATTTATGCTTACCTGATAAATTTATTTCTCTTGTGGTGTATCCAGTCCACGGCCCGCCCTGTCATTTTAAGGCAGGTGTTTTTTATTTTTAAACTACAGTCACCACTGCACCCTATAGTTTCTCCTTTTTTCTTGCTTGTCTTCGGTCGAATGACTGGGGGTGGCAGTTAGGGGAGGAGCTATATAGATAGCTCTGCTGTGGGTGTCCTCTTGCAGCTTCCTGTTGGGAAGGAGAATATCCCACAAGTAATGGATGAACCCGTGGACTGGATACACCACAAGAGAAATAGATTTATCAGGTAAGCATAAATTTTGTTTTTATTGCATTTCAAAAGGCATATAAACGTAACATTGTCATTAATCCCAAATTCTCTTGTAGAAGAATCATATTGTTTTATTTAGTAACGTTACATTACATATTAGGCCATAAGCATATTAATACAGGCACGTTCATTCTACTTCTCTTAACACATTCCTAATAATGACGATAAAGAAGTTCAATGCAAAGCTTCTTATGTGACAAAAAAGTCAATGTGACCTTGCAACCCTTATATGTTTATTTTTCTCGCTGATAATCTACCCAAGAGTAGTGAATCTTTGAGCTGGGATTAAGTAACCCATAATAAATTCTAACTGCTGCCTTAAGATTATTTTCTATCTTTTGTGTATCTACATTTAACCTAATAAACTTATTTAACACTTTAAACTGAACTGAACTGTGTGGTCTCTTTTTTTCCTTTTAATAGTATCTAACAAATAACATCTGTTGGGTCTCTTGGATATCAATTCTATGTTTCTGGGTTCTCAGTCAAAACCTTAGCCATTTTATAGCATATTAAGAATACCAAGTTACTTTTTTTTATTCCTGTTTGTTGTCGTTCTATTCTTGAACTTCTGTTCATGATCCAATAGAACCATATTTTCTGAAACTGATCATAATTACCCTGTATCCGGGCTGTCCCTTCTGACATTATATAGATGTCTTGGATTTTATCTATCACTTCTCTCCATATGGGCGCTCCAACTTTCCAATACCTCGCTATACAGGTCCTGGTTGCCGTGCATAATATTTTAATAAATTTATTGATTGCTGGGTTAAATTGGTCAAACCCTCTGTTTAGGAGTGCCTGAGATATTGTTAATGAAATGTGTTCATCAAGTAAATGACTTAATAGATTATTCAGTTGGTCCCACGTGTTTTTTATTATGGGGCAACTCCACCACATATGTATATATGAGCCTTGTTCTCCACAGCCCCTATAACAGAGCCTGGAGTCATTAGGAGAAAAGTGAAATGTTCTTGTCGGGGTCAAGTACCACCTAAATGAAGTTTTAATGGTGTTCTCCCTAAGGTCTGCACTGACCAGACCTCTACATGAGTCATACAAGATTTGATTCCATTCCTCTCTTGGGATGGTGAGCCCTAACTCTGTTTCCCATTTTATCGTTAAGTTAGATTTAGTATTACATTTGCTTTCTTGAATGTCTATATACAGTTTAGAAATTGTGTGTTTCTCCCTATTCGGTGACATGCACAGTCTCTCTAGATTGGTTTTTGATCTTGTTGTATGATGTATAAGATATCTATTCAGGGCTGATGATATTTGTAAGTATATGTACCAGTATAATTTATATGGTTGAAGGATTTCCTGTAATTGGTTGAACAATATTAAGCGTCCTTTCGGCATGAAGTCTGCTACTCTATATAGCCCCTTGTTTGCCCATTTCCCTAATGGTCCCGGAGTCTCATTTGGTAAAAGAAGACGTAATGTTTGGCCCATGTATTTGTTGGCATAAGATTCTGGTTTTTGGTAACTGTTTTCCAGATAGAGATGGTGTCTAGAGTAGTGGGAAATCTGGCATTATTATTGTTCGTCTCCCCACCCAACTTCCATAGAATATCATCTGAGTATTCCTTTCTGTGTATATCTCTCTATCTTTGTCCATATCACACTGCTTGGTTGTTTACTTAAGAGGGTAGCCTGAGCAAGTCGTGATGATTGATAGTAATCGGCTAAGTTGGGAAGGCCTACACCTCCCAGCTGTCTATGTTGGGCGAGAACTTGTGATGCTATTCTAGCTTTCCTATCTCCTCTGAGGAAGGAGAGGAGATCAGATTGTAATTTCTGCAGTTCTGGAGAGGGAATCTTAATCGTAAGGCCCAAAATAAATATAATATCTTGGGGAATATATTCATTTCTCCTACATTGGTGTGTCCGGTCCACGGCTTCATGCTTACTTGTGGGAATATTCTCTTCCCTAACAGGAAATGGCAAAGAGAGCACAGCAAAAGCTGTCCATATAGCTCCCCCTCTGGCTCCGCCCCCCAGTCATTCTCTTTGCCGCTCTGAACAAGTAGCATCTCCACGGGGATGGTAAAGAGTATGTGGTGTTAGTTGTAGTTTTTATTTCTTCTATCAAGAGTATGATTTTAGCAGCAGTAACTAAAATCCATTGCTGTTCCCACGCAGGACTGTTGAAACCAGAGAACTTCAGTTGGGGGGAACAGTTTGCAGACTTTTCTGCTCAAGGTATGACTAGTCTCTTTTCTAACAAGACATAGTAATGCTAGAAGACTGTCATTTTCCCTTATGGGATCGGTAAGCCATTTTCTTATACTCATAACAGAATGAAGGTTTATAAATGGGCTATATACTGGTTGACACTATTGTGGGCTAAATCGATTGATTTATATTTCTCCAACATAGGTGTGTCCGGTCCACGGCGTCATCCTTACTTGTGGGATATTCTCTTCCCCAACAGGAAATGGCAAAGAGCCCAGCAAAGCTGGTCACATGATCCCTCCTAGGCTCCGCCTTCCCCAGTCATTCTCTGTACAGGCAACATCTCCACGGAGATGGCTTAGAGTTTTTTAGTGTTTAACTGTAGTTTTTATTATTCAATCAAGAGTTTGTTATTTTAAAATAGTGCTGGTATGTACTATTTACTCTGAAACAGAAAAGAGATGAAGATTTCTGTTTGTAAGAGGAAAATGATTTTAGCAACCGTTACTAAAATCGATGGCTGTTCCACACAGGACTGTTGAGAGGAATTAACTTCAGTTGGGGGAACAGTGAGCAGACTTTTGCTGCTTGAGGTATGACACATTCTAACAAGACGATGTAATGCTGGAAGCTGTCATTTTCCCTATGGGATCCGGTAAGCCATTTTTATTACAGAGTAAATAAGGGCTTCACAAGGGCTTGTTAAGACTGTAGACATTTTCTGGGCTAAATCGATTCATATATAACATATTTAGCCTTGAGGAATCATTTAATATGGGTATTTTTGTAAAATAATATCGGCAGGCACTGTTTTAGACACCTTATTCTCTAGGGGCTTTCCCTAATCATAGGCAGAGTCTCATTTTCGCGCCGGTATTGCGCACTTGTTTTTGAGAAGCATGACATGCAGTCGCATGTGTGAGGAGCTCTGATACATAAAAAAGACTTTCTGAAGGCGTCATTTGGTATCGTATTCCCCTTTGGGCTTGGTTGGGTCTCAGCAAAGCAGATACCAGGGACTGTAAAGGGGTTAAAGATAAAAACGGCTCCGGTTCCGTTATTTTAAGGGTTAAAGCTTCCAAATTTGGTGTGCAATACTTTTAAGGCTTTAAGACACTGTGGTGAAATTTTGGTGAATTTTGAACAATTCCTTCATACTTTTTCGCAATTGCAGTAATAAAGTGTGTTCAGTTTAAAATTTAAAGTGACAGTAACGGTTTTATTTTAAAACGTTTTTTGTACTTTGTTATCAAGTTTATGCCTGTTTAACATGTCTGAACTACCAGATAGACTGTGTTCTGAATGTGGGGAAGCCAAGGTTCCTTCTCATTTAAATAGATGTGATTTATGTGACACTGAAAATGATGCCCAAGATGATTCCTCAAGTGAGGGGAGTAAGCATGGTACTGCATCATTCCCTCCTTCGTCTACACCAGTCTTGCCCACTCAGGAGGCCCCTAGTACATCTAGCGCGCCAATACTCCTTACTATGCAACAATTAACGGCTGTAATGGATAATTCTATCAAAAACATTTTAGCCAAAATGCCCACTTATCAGCGTAAGCGCGACTGCTCTGTTTTAGATACTGAAGAGCATGAGGACGCTGAGGATAATGGTTCTGATATGCCCCTACACCAGTCTGAGGGGGCCAGGGAGGTTTTGTCTGAGGGAGAAATTTCAGATTCAGGGAAAATTTCTCAACAAGCTGAACCCGATGTGATTACATTTAAATTTAAGTTGGAACATCTCCGCGCTCTGCTTAAGGAGGTGTTATCCACTCTGGATGATTGTGAGAATTTGATCATCCCAGAGAAACTATGTAAAATGGACAAGTTCCTAGAGGTCCCGGGGCCCCCAGAAGCTTTTCCTATACCCAAGCGGGTGGCGGACATTGTAAATAAAGAATGGGAAAGGCCCGGTATACCTTTCGTCCCTCCCCCCATATTTAAAAAATTGTTTCCCATGGTCGACCCCAGAAAGGACTTATGGCAGACAGTCCCCAAGGTCGAGGGGGCGGTTTCTACTTTAAACAAACGCACCACTATACCCATAGAAGATAGTTGTGCTTTCAAAGATCCTATGGATAAAAAATTAGAAGGTTTGCTTAAAAAGATGTTTGTTCAGCAAGGTTACCTTCTACAACCAATTTCATGCATTGTCCCTGTCACTACAGCCGCGTGTTTCTGGTTCGATGAGCTAGAAAAGGCGATCGATAGTGATTCTCCTCCTTATGAGGAGATTATGGACAGAATCCGTGCTCTCAAATTGGCTAATTCTTTCACCCTAGACGCCACTTTGCAATTGGCTAGGTTAGCGGCGAAAAATTCTGGGTTTGCTATTGTGGCGCGCAGAGCGCTTTGGTTGAAATCTTGGTCAGCGGATGCGTCTTCCAAGAACAAATTGCTTAACATTCCTTTCAAGGGGAAAACGCTGTTTGGCCCTGACTTGAAAGAGATTATCTCTGATATCACTGGGGGTAAGGGCCACGCCCTTCCTCAGGATAGGTCTTTCAAGGCCAAAAATAAACCTAATTTTCGTCCCTTTCGTAGAAACGGACCAGCCCCAAGTGCTACGTCCTCTAAGCAAGAGGGTAATTCTTCTCAAGCCAAGCCAGCCTGGAGACCAATGCAAGGCTGGAACAAGGGAAAGCAGGCCAAGAAGCCTGCCACTGCTACCAAGACAGCATGAAATGTTGGCCCCCGATCCGGGACCGGATCTGGTGGGGGGCAGACTTTCTCTCTTCGCTCAGGCTTGGGCAAGAGATGTTCTGGATCCTTGGGCACTAGAAATAGTCTCCCAAGGTTATCTTCTGGAATTCAAGGGGCCTCCCCCAAGGGGGAGGTTCCACAGGTCTCAATTGTCTTCAGACCACATGAAAAGACAGGCATTCTTACATTGTGTAGAAGACCTGTTAAAAATGGGAGTGATTCATCCTGTTCCTTTAGGAGAACAAGGGATGGGGTTCTACTCCAATCTGTTCGTAGTTCCCAAAAAAGAGGGAACATTCAGACCAATCTTAGATCTCAAGATCCTAAACAAGTTTCTCAAGGTTCCATCGTTCAAAATGGAAACCATTCGAACAATTCTTCCTTCCATCCAGGAAGGTCAATTCATGACCACGGTGGATTTAAAGGATGCGTATCTACATATTCCTATCCACAAGGAACATCATCGGTTCCTAAGGTTCGCATTCCTGGACAAGCATTACCAGTTTGTGGCACTTCCGTTCGGATTAGCCACTGCTCCAAGGATTTTCACAAAGGTACTAGGGTCCCTTCTAGCGGTGCTAAGACCAAGGGGCATTGCAGTAGTACCTTACTTGGACGACATTCTGATTCAAGCGTCGTCCCTTCCTCAAGCAAAGGCTCACACGGACATTGTCCTGGCCTTTCTCAGATCTCACGGGTGGAAAGTGAACGTAGAAAAAAGTTCTCTATCTCCGTCAACAAGGGTTCCCTTCTTGGGAACAATAATAGACTCCTTAGAAATGAGGATTTTTCTGACAGAGGCCAGAAAATCAAAACTTCTAAACTCTTGTCAAATACTTCATTCTGTTCCTCTTCCTTCCATAGCGCAGTGCATGGAAGTAATAGGTTTGATGGTAGCGGCAATGGACATAGTTCCTTTTGCGCGAATTCATCTAAGACCATTACAACTGTGCATGCTCAGTCAGTGGAATGGGGACTATACAGACTTGTCTCCGACGATACAAGTAGATCAGAGGACCAGAGATTCACTCCGTTGGTGGCTGTCCCTGGACAACCTGTCACAGGGGATGAGCTTCCGCAGACCAGAGTGGGTCATTGTCACGACCGACGCCAGTCTGGTGGGCTGGGGCGCGGTCTGGGGACCCCTGAAAGCTCAGGGTCTTTGGTCTCGGGAAGAATCTCTTCTTCCGATAAATATTCTGGAACTGAGAGCGATATTCAATGCTCTCAGGGCTTGGCCTCAGCTAGCAAAGGCCAAGTTCATACGGTTTCAATCAGACAACATGACGACTGTTGCGTACATCAACCATCAGGGGGGAACAAGGAGTTCCCTGGCGATGGAAGAAGTGACCAAAATCATTCAATGGGCGGAGACTCACTCCTGCCACTTGTCTGCAATCCACATCCCAGGAGTGGAAAATTGGGAAGCGGATTTTCTGAGTCGTCAGACATTTCATCCGGGGGAGTGGGAACTCCATCCGGAAATCTTTGCCCAAATTACTCAATTGTGGGGCATTCCAGACATGGATCTGATGGCCTCTCGTCAGAACTTCAAGGTTCCTTGCTACGGGTCCAGATCCAGGGATCCCAAGGCGACTCTAGTAGATGCACTAGTAGCACCTTGGACCTTCAAACTAGCTTATGTATTCCCGCCGTTTCCTCTCATCCCCAGGCTGGTAGCCAGGATCAATCAGGAGAGGGCATCGGTGATCTTGATAGCTCCTGCGTGGCCACGCAGGACTTGGTATGCAGACCTGGTGAATATGTCATCGGCTCCACCATGGAAGCTACCTTTGAGACGAGACCTTCTTGTTCAAGGTCCGTTCGAACATCCGAATCTGGTCTCACTCCAACTGACTGCTTGGAGATTGAACGCTTGATCTTATCAAAGCGAGGGTTCTCAGATTCTGTCATTGATACTCTTGTTCAGGCCAGAAAGCCTGTAACTAGAAAAATTTACCACAAAATATGGAAAAAATATATCTGTTGGTGTGAATCTAAAGGATTCCCTTGGGACAAGGTAAAAATTCCTAAGATTCTATCCTTTCTTCAAGAAGGTTTGGAGAAAGGATTATCTGCAAGTTCCTTGAAGGGACAGATTTCTGCCTTGTCTGTGTTACTTCACAAAAAGCTGGCAGCTGTGCCAGATGTTCAAGCCTTTGTTCAGGCTCTGGTTAGAATCAAGCCTGTTTACAAACCTTTGACTCCTCCTTGGAGTCTCAATTTAGTTCTTTCAGTTCTTCAGGGGGTTCCGTTTGAACCCTTACATTCCGTTGATATTAAGTTATTATCTTGGAAAGTTTTGTTTTTGGTTGCAATTTCTTCTGCTAGAAGAGTTTCAGAATTATCTGCTCTGCAGTGTTCTCCTCCTTATCTGGTGTTCCATGCAGATAAGGTGGTTTTACGTACTAAACCTGGTTTTCTTCCGAAAGTTGTTTCTAACAAAAACATTAACCAGGAGATAGTCGTGCCTTCTTTGTGTCCGAATCCAGTTTCAAAGAAGGAACGTTTGTTGCACAATTTGGATGTTGTTCGTGCTCTAAAATTCTATTTAGATGCTACAAAGGATTTTAGACAAACATCTTCCTTGTTTGTTGTTTATTCTGGTAAAAGGAGAGGTCAAAAAGCAACTTCTACCTCTCTCTCTTTTTGGATTAAAAGCATCATCAGATTGGCTTATGAGACTGCCGGACGGCAGCCTCCTGAAAGAATCACAGCTCATTCCACTAGGGCTGTGGCTTCCACATGGGCCTTCAAGAACGAGGCTTCTGTTGATCAGATATGTAAGGCAGCGACTTGGTCTTCACTGCACACTTTTACTAAATTTTACAAGTTTGATACTTTTGCTTCTTCTGAGGCTATTTTTGGGAGAAAGGTTTTGCAAGCCGTGGTGCCTTCCATCTAGGTGACCTGATTTGCTCCCTCCCTTCATCCGTGTCCTAAAGCTTTGGTATTGGTTCCCACAAGTAAGGATGACGCCGTGGACCGGACACACCTATGTTGGAGAAAACAGAATTTATGTTTACCTGATAAATTACTTTCTCCAACGGTGTGTCCGGTCCACGGCCCGCCCTGGTTTTTTAATCAGGTCTGATATTTTATTTTCTTTAACTACAGTCACCACGGTATCATATGGTTTCTCCTATGCAAATATTCCTCCTTTACGTCGGTCGAATGACTGGGGAAGGCGGAGCCTAGGAGGGATCATGTGACCAGCTTTGCTGGGCTCTTTGCCATTTCCTGTTGGGGAAGAGAATATCCCACAAGTAAGGATGACGCCGTGGACCGGACACACCGTTGGAGAAAGTAATTTATCAGGTAAGCATAAATTCTGTTATTATTTATATGTCTTTTGGAGTGTTTTGGAATGGAAACACTTTGGGAACGTTTTTATTACGCCTGGCAGTTGTTTAGACACCTAATCTAGTCAGGAAGGCCCCTTCACTCTGGTATGCAGAGGGAGGAGGCCTCATTTTTGCGCCTTAGTTGCGCAGTTACTTCTGGAAGCAGTGCATGCAGCTTCATGTGAGAGGATCCTGTGGCCATAAAAACGATTCTAGAAGGCTTATTTCTGTGGTGAATAACCCCCAAGGAAAGGTAAAGCTGCAGCAAAGGCTGTGGCAGGGACTGTAGTGGGTTTAAACTGGTAAATTGAACAATTAGCTCCGGTTTGCTCATTTAAGGGGTTACAGACTTGAAATTTGGTGTGCAATACTTTCAAAGCATTAAGACACTAGGGTGTAAATTTTGTAAAGATCGGATATTTCCTTCATAGTTTTTCAAACATTCAGAAATAAAGTGTACTCTTTTTATTATTTAAAGAGACAGTAACGGTTTTGTTTAAAAACGGTTTTATTGCATTAATAGTCTGCCTAAGTCTGTCTAACATGTCTGTACCTTCAGATAGAATATGTTCTGTGTGTATGGAGGCCAAGGTGGTTCCCCCTTTAAATGTATGTGAAAATTGTGCCATGGCGTCCAAACAAAGTATGGACAGTTCTGTCACATTTAATAAGGTTGCCCAAGATGATTCTTCAAATGAAGGTAGTGGGGATAGCTCATCATCCTCTCCTTCTGTGTCAACACCAGTTATGCCCGCGCAGGCGACACCTAGTACATCTAGCGCGCCAATGCTTGTTACTATGCAACAATTAACGGCAGTAATGGATAATTCTATAGCTAATCTTTTATCCAAACTGCCAGCATTTCCCAGAAAGCGTGATTGCTCAGTTTTAAATACAGAGGATGAGCAAGTGTGCGCTGACGATAATTTATCTGTTATACCCTCACACCAGTCTGAATTGGCAGTGAGGGAGGGTCTGTCTGAGGGAGAAATCTCTGATTCAGGAAAAGTTTCTCAACAGGCAGAACCTGATATCGTGACGTTTAAATTTAAGTTAGAACATCTCCGCGCTCTGCTTAAGGAGGTGCTAACTACTCTTGACGACTGCGACTCTTTGGTGATTCCAGAGAAATTGTGCAAAATGGACAAATTCCTCGAGGTCCCTGTGCACGCTGATGCCTTTCCGATACCCAAGAGGGTGGCGGACATAGTGAACAAGGAGTGGGAGAAGCCAGGTATACCTTTTGTCCCACCTCCTATATTTAAGAAAATGTTCCCCATTGTCGACCCCAGAAGGGACGCATGGCAAACAGTCCCTAAGTTTGAGGGGGCAGTTTCTACGTTGGCCAAGCGCACGACTATTCCCATTGAGGACAGTTGTGCTTTCAAAGATCCTATGGATAAAAAATTGGAAGGATTGCTTAAAAAGATATTTGTTCAGCAAGGTTTCCTTCTCCAGCCAATTTCGTGCATTATTCCTGTCACAACGGCGGCGTCTTTTTGGTTCGAGGAACTAGAAAATTCGCTCAATAAGGAGACTCCATATGAGGAAGTCATGGACAGAATTCATGCACTAAAGTTGGCTAATTCCTTTATTTTAGATGCCGCTTTGCAATTGGCAAAATTAGCGGCGAAAAATTCAGGTTTTGCAATTGTGGCGCGCAGAGCGCTTTGGCTAAAATCTTGGTCGGCGGATGTGTCGTCCAAGACAAAACTGCTTAATATTCCTTTCAAAGGTAAGACCCTTTTTGGGCCAGAATTGAAGGAGATTATTTCAGACATCACTGGGGGAAAGGGCCATGCCCTCCCACAGGATAGGCCTTTCAAGGCTAAGAACAAATCTAATTTTCGTTCCTTTCGCAATTTCAGTAACGGACCGTCTCCTAACTCTGCAGCCACTAGACAAGAGGGTAACGCTTACCAGTCTAAACCAGCATGGAAACCAATGCAAGGCTGGAACAAGGGTAAACAGGCCAAGAAGCCTGCTGCTGCTACCAAGACAGCATAAAGGGGTAGCCCCCGATCCGGGACCGGATCTAGTAGGGGGCAGACTTTCTCTCTTTGCTCAGGCTTGGGCAAGAGATGTTCAGGATCCCTGGGCACTAGAAATAGTCTCTCAGGGTTATCTTCTAGAGTTCAAGGAACTTCCTCCAAGGGGAAGGTTTCACATGTCTCGCTTATCTTCAGACCAGATAAAGAGACAGGCATTCTTACATTGCGTAAGAGACCTATTAAAGATGGGAGTGATACACCCAGTTCCGTCAGCGGAACAAGGTCTGGGGTTTTACTCAAACCTTTTTGTAGTTCCCAAAAAAGAGGGAACTTTCAGGCCAATTCTGGATTTAAAAATTCTAAACAAATTCCTCAGAGTTCCATCATTCAAAATGGAAACCATTCGAACGATTTTACCAACAATCCAGGAGGGTCAATACATGACTACCGTGGACTTAAAGGATGCGTACCTACATATTCCTATCCACAAAGATCATCATCAGTTCCTAAGGTTCGCCTCTCTGGACAAACATTACCAGTTCGTGGCTCTTCCGTTCGGTTTAGCCACTGCTCCCAGAATTTTCACAAAGGTGCTAGGGTCCCTACTAGCGGTTCTAAGACCGAGGGGCATTGCGGTGGCACCTTACTTAGACGACATCCTAATCCAAGCGTCGTCCCTTTCCAGATCAAGGGCTCATACAGACATTGTATTAGCTTTTCTCAGGTCTCACGGGTGGAAGGTGAACGTAGAAAAGAGTTCCCTGTCCCCGTCTACAAGGGTTCCCTTTCTGGGAACAATAATAGATTCTGTAGAAATGAAGATCTTTCTGATAGAGGTCAGAAAATTAAAACTTCTAAACGCTTGTCAAGCTCTTCAATCTATTCCTCAGCCTTCCATAGCTCAGTGCATGGAGGTAATAGGACTAATGGTTGCAGCAATGGACGTGGTTCCCTTTGCTCGAATTCATCTAAGACCATTGCAACTGTGCATGCTCAAACAGTGGAATGGGGATTATGCAGACTTGTCTCCTCAGATTCAAGTAGACCAGTTAACCAGAGACTCACTCCGTTGGTGGTTGACTCAAGAACACCTGTCTCAGTGAATGAGTTTCCGCAGACCAGAGTGGGTCATTGTCACGACCGACGCCAGTCTTTTAGGCTGGGGCGCGGTCTGGGACTCCCTGAAAGCTCAGGTCTATGGTCTCGGGAAGAGTCTCTTCTCCCGATAAACATTCTGGAACTAAGAGCGATATTCAATGCGCTCCGGGCTTGGCCTCAACTAGCGAAGGCCAGATTCATAAGATTTCAGTCGGACAACATGACGACTGTAGCGTACATCAATCATCAGGGGGGAACAAAGAGTTCCTTGGCGATGAGAGAGGTATCCAAGATCATCAAATGGGCGGAGGATCACTCCTGCCATCTATCTGCAATCCACATCCCAGGAGTAGACAACTGGGAGGCGGATTATTTGAGTCGTCACTTTCCAGTGGGAACTCCACCCGGAGGTCTTTGCCCAGTTAACTCAACTATGGGGCATTCCAGACATGGATCTGATGGCGTCTCGTCAGAACTTCAAGGTTCCTCGCTATGGGTCCAGATCCAGGGATCCCAAGGCGACACTAGTGGATGCATTGGTGGCGCCTTGGTCGTTCAACCTAGCTTATGTGTTTCCACCGTTTCCTCTCCTTCCCAGGCTTGTAGCCAGGATCAAACAGGAGAAGGCCTCGGGTATTCTGATAGCTCCTGCGTGGCCACGCAGGACTTGGTATGCAGACCTGGTGAATATGTCATCGGATCCACCATGGAAGCTACCTTTGAGACAGGATCTTCTAGTACAAGGTCCGTTCGAACATCCAAATCTAGTCTCTCTGCAACTGACTGCTTGGAAATTGAACGCTTGATTTTATCTAAGCGTGGGTTTTCAGATTCAGTTATAGATACTCTGGTCCAAGCCAGAAAACCTGTGACTAGGAAAATTTATCATAAGATATGGAAATAATATATCTGTTGGTGCGAATCCAAGGGATTCTCTTGGAGTAAAATTAAAATTCCTAGGATACTCTCCTTTCTCCAAGAGGGTTTGGATAAAGGGTTGTCAGCGAGTTCTCTAAAAGGACAGATATCTGCTCTGTCTGTTTTGTTGCACAAACGTCTGGCAGCAGTGCCAGATGTACATACATTTGTACAGGCCTTAGTTAGAATCAAGCCTGTCTACAGACCCATGACTCCTCCGTGGAGTCTAAACTTAGTTCTTTCAGTTCTTCAAGGGGTTCCGTTTGAACCTTTACATTCCATAGATATTAAGTTACTATCTTGGAAAGTTCTGTTTTTGGTTGCTATTTCTTCTGCTAGAAGAGTTTCTGAATTGTCTGCTTTGCATTGTTCTTCACCCTATCTGGTATTCCATACAGATAAGGTTGTTTTGCGTACCAAACCTGGTTTTCTTCCAAAAGTGGTTTCCAACAGGAATATTAACCAGGAAATAGTTGATCCCTCTCTGTGTCCGAATCCAGTTTCAAAGAAGGAACGTTTGTTACACAATTTAGATGTGGTCCGTGCTTTAAAATTCTACTTAGAAGCAACAAAGGATTTCAGACAGACTTCATCTTTGTTTGTCGTTTATTCTGGTAAGAGGAGAGGGCAGAAAGCTACTGCTACCTCTCTTTCTTTTTGGCTGAAAAGCATCATCCGATTGGCTTATGAGACTGCCGGACGGCAGCCTCCTGAACGAATTACAGCTCACTCTACTAGAGCTGTGGCTTCCACATGGGCCTTCAAGAACGAGGCTTCTGTTGATCAGATCTGTAAGGCAGCGACTTGGTCTTCTCTGCATACTTTTGCCAAATTTTACAAATTCGATACTTATGCTTCTTCGGAGGCTATTTTTGGGAGAAAGGTTTTGCAAGCCGTGGTGCCTTCCGTTTAGGTAACCTGACTTGTTCCCTCCCTTCATCCGTGTCCTAAAGCTTTGGTATTGGTTCCCACAAGTAAGGATGAAGCCGTGGACCGGACACACCAATGTAGGAGAAAACAGAATTTATGCTTACAAAATGTGATGTGATAAAGTGAAGGCGCCTAAAAACAATGCACACAAATAAAATGCATGCAAATATGTGTATATCTCAGTGTCCTTGATATGTTTTTCAACAAAGAACAAGGAATGTGCGTGCACACATCTACAGTGCATACAAATATGTGTATATCTCCGTGTCCTTGATATGTTCTTCAACAAAGGACAAATAGTGTGCGTGAAATGAATTTCACAACAGTGCTATATATAAAACAAATAATAGTATATGATAAAAATATTAAAAATATTTTTATAAATATTTTACTGTGAGCGCAGTAAAAAATTTTTCACTGTGAACGCAGTATAAGGTGATATACAGTGCCAAAAAATATATATAATTAGTGTGATGTGCCCTTCTGATGGAGAACACAATTACAGTGTAGCTCCAGCAGCAAATATAGTGATCCTATGACCAATAACTATTAATGCAAGTGATAATGTGAGCATACAATAGTGGCAAAAGGATATTAGAGGACACAATGGTGGTCTGTTGCAGTATAGAATACATACAATGGTAAGGTACCCGGATACTAAATGTCCTTATACACAGTTCATGTGATGGAAATTATCCTCCGGGTGCCCACTATATAGTGGGTGTGCGGCAGCTGACACTCCTTCCACGGCTGATGGCACCAGCGACGATCTACAGATAGAAGGAAGACAAAAGGAGGCGCCACAATAGTGTGAGATCGTAGGTTAAAGGGACCCCCACAAAACGATACAGGATCACTTACTAGATTTAAAGCACTTGAGAAGTGCCACAAGTGCGGGCTGAACTAATCAAAGCTGTCCAGCGAGCTTATCCTCACGGTCCAAAATCCTAAGGGTTAACTTCAAATTCCCCCACAAGTACTCGGATCAAAGATAAAGCCAAAAATTAGTAGTGGTGGATTCCCAATCAGGGAAGAAAATCCAGCTCAAATGGGGTTGGTTAAAAGTCAGAAGGACTTATAAAAGCAATAATAAAACAAGCGTGATGACAGATAGGTAAAAATATAACCAAAAAAGTTTATTTGAACCTCATACACTACGCGTTTCCCGGTCACAACAACCGTTTCATCAGGTGTAAAAAGCTAACAGTCATCACACTATTTAAAACAAATCTCGGCGTTCCAGAAATTCACATGCGCATGCCCATTGTAGCCATGAACCAATGAGATAAGATTCTGAGCCGGCACAATGTGGATAGGTCAAAAACAGGGGCGTGTAATGCCCGCCCCCACCAAGGTGTTACCTGTCACTCAAATGACGCCACTAAAGGGCCCGGCTAGTATCTAATAACTAAAATACGCCGGCTTTATAACTATGTTATATGGTCACAACGGGGGAGACTACAAAATAAAATTCCCTCTTGTGATCCCATCTGATACCTAAAAGTAACTCTTAAAAATGATTACTTCTAATTCGTAAATATGAGAATGTTGAATATATGTGCAGACAATACGGAAAAATGTGTATTGTTCCTAACGAGAAGTACTAAATATAAAAAATATAAAAAATATGTAATATTCCTAACGAAAATAAAATTATAACTCTTCTAGCTAATAGCCCTGAGAAGTATTCCTAGTCTTGTATATACTCGATACATTCAGTAAAAAATAAAAATATTAAAAAAATAAGGTAACACCCCATAGTGGAGGTGGATAACCTATAAAATATAAAAATATAGATATATAAATAATTAAATATATAAGAAGTGTAGTCCCAATCGTATGGGAACAAAAATATGACAAAATATATAAATTGACCACGCCAGCTCAGGGATTATCTGATTGGTCATAGCTTGACACAACTATTTATGAAATTAGAGGATGCACTTAAACAAGAACACAGACACTGGTGGGATATTGATACTTTAAAAAAATACAAACTAAAGGGGCATATACCCAGAGGTCTTAGATTATCTAAATTATGTTTATGACACAACTATTTATGAAATTAGAGGATGCACTTAAACAAGAACACAGACACTGGTGGGATATTGATACTTTAAAAAAATACAAACTAAAGGGGCATATACCCAGAGGTCTTAGATTATCTAAATTATGTTCATTTACTAATGATGCTGAATTAACATCAAAATGGCAAAATTTATTATCAGAGTGTTCTTTCAAACTAATAGATTTATTGATTGAACATAGAGAAATGTTGCTAAACAATACTGAATCTTTAATAGAAGAACTCCAAGCAGCTCTTCTTAAATATGAACAACATTCTGAATATGAGAACAAGAACAAAGAGATTTTAGAAAGAACAGACAAATATCAAAAGAAATTAATTAAGATTAAATCTAAGAAATTAGCCAGAGACGAAAAAGACTATTTAGAAGGATGTATTTATACTAATAAAAGTCCTTCTGAAACCGCTATGGAAGAAGGTATAGTTGTAGAAGAGAACCCCAATATAAAAAATTCTTCTAAAAAAGAGGATTGGATCAAAGTAGAATACAAAAAACCAAAGGATAAAAGAAAGAATTTAAGTTATAAAAATGGAGAACATGTGTATCATAATAATAATAATTATAACACTAACAAGGATTTCAATAGGGGATACAATTCTCCTAGACAGTATAACTCCACTTGGAGAAATAAAGAAAGTTTCTATCCCCAAGAACAACATAAAGAGAGAAATAATTTTAGAGACTATAGAAAAGAGGAAAATGATTGGTACAGAAGAGAACAAGACAGGGACTATGGGAACACGAGTCATTCCTACAACAATGGTAACACGAGTTATTATCATAACAAGGGTCACCATTTTAAACCTTCTAGTTCAGCATATTGTAATACAGAATCTGAACATAGAGCAGAAGGACCACAGGTTTTTCAATTAGACAAAAAACAAGACTTTTACAGACAACATCAAAGACAAATACCTATCAGATTAAAACAAATGGAAACAAATCATGCAAAAGAAGGTTTCTATACTCCGCCACCAAGAAAAAGAACATACGCCAACGTGGCAGCAGAGGGAGAGCAAAATCTTCCAAAAAGGAGAAACTTAAAAGAATGAAAGATGGTATTTTTAATCTTTCGAGCCATGTCTTGACAAATGAAGAGATATGTGTTCTGAATAGAGGACTGTCTTTCTGTCCCTCGAATGAACAC
This sequence comes from Bombina bombina, assembly GCF_027579735.1. Lineage (NCBI taxonomy): Eukaryota > Metazoa > Chordata > Amphibia > Anura > Bombinatoridae > Bombina > Bombina bombina. The sequence goes on from NC_069503.1 coordinate 94,662,257, forward strand.
AATATCTTTGAATTATTTGTCGATTTAAATAAGTTTATCAGGAAGTTATCGTTACAACGATACTTCTGTGATAAAAAATTGAAACAAGACAAACGTATACCAATAGTTACCAATGACATGACTGAAAGACCCACTACAGATATCATCTATTATGAACCAGAAGATCTATGTGATTCTCTGTTCGATGATTTTGTGCATTCCAATCTAATGTTGAAATCCAGTTTTAATCCACCCATCACTAATCATAATATTCAACTCTTTCAAGATTTAGTTTTAGAAGAGTTTAGCTCCATGAACAATCTAAATAGAAGCAAAAGCAAGGCCTCAAATTTGAATATTTATGAAATCAAAGCTTTATCAAAGTTAGCAAAAGATCAGTCTCTAGTGATTAGACAGGCCGATAAGGGGGGTGGAATAGTATTGCAGGACTGGGGTGATTATGTAGGTGAAGCCAACCGGATCTTATTCAATCCTGAGTACTATAAGAGATTATCTTTTAACCCTACCAAAAAATATATGATTGGTTTGGTTAAACTTATAGATGATGGATACTATAAAGGGATCCTTACTAAGAAAGAAAAAGAATTCTTAAACCCAGGTACCCCCAGTCTTGCATACTATTACCACCTCCCTAAAATCCATAAATGCAAAAATAATCCTCCCGGTCGCCCGATTATATCGGGGATCGGGAACCTCACATGTAATCTATCCGAATACATAGACTCGTTTTTAAAAAAAGAAGTAAAGTGTTTACCATCTTATATAAAAGACACACCAGATTTAATAAATAAACTATCTAAACTAATCAATTTGGATATTAAAAACTTAGTTTGGATGACATGTGACGTGTCGGCACTTTATTCAAATATAGCGCATGACTTAGGGATTACCTCTATTGATAAATTTCTATCTAGAGATATGTATTTACCTGAACAACAAAAAATATTTCTTTTGGATGCCATTTCCTTTGTGTTAAAGCACAATTATTTTGTGTTCCAGGAGCAGTTTTTTCTACAAATAAAGGGCACGGCCATGGGGACCAGGTTCGCCCCAAGCTTTGCCAACTTGTTTATGGGGGCCTTTGAAGAGGAATATATCTACAATTCCCCAGCGGGGGCGAACCTGGTCTTCTATGGTCGGTTCATTGATGATTTGCTCTTTATTTGGGATGGAACAGAGTCCAAGGCAAAGGAATTTGTGGAATTCCTGAATGCCAACGATATGGGTTTAACATTTACCTCAAACATCTCAAAGGAACAAATTGAATTTTTGGATCTTATATTATATTGGGACCCAAAGGGATCTGTCTTAACTAAGACTTTTTTCAAAACTGTAGATACAAATAGTTATTTGAATTTTAAAAGTAACCATTACAAACCGTGGAAAGAAAATATTCCATTCAATCAATTCTGCAGAATACGCAGGAATTGTACAGAGATATCTGTTTTTGATGAGCAATCACAAATATTAAAAGAGAGGTTCCTTGCAAGAGATTATCCACCGAAACTTATAGAATTAGGCTATCAGAAAGCTAGAAATAAAATAAGATCTGACTTGTTTAATTCTAAGAGTAAGGAAAAGGACAAATATGAAAAAACTTTTAACTCGGAAGAGGAAAGGTTACTATTTAAGTCCAATATCAATAATCATCCCCGATTTATTACTAGGTATAATAACAATCACCATTTAATCAAGAATATTTTACAGAAGTATTGGTTTATTTTAAAGAATGATCCAGTTTTGAAACAAATATTGGATGATACTCCTATTTGCACCTTTAGAAGAGCGCAGACCCTTAAAAATAGGTTGGCACCGAGTAAGATCCTAATGAAAAAGCGCACTAATAGAGTGGTAAATAAAGATAATACTAAGTCCTTTTTAACAACTAAGATAGGTTTTTTCAAATGTGGTAAAAATAATTGTGGGCTATGTAGCTATACAATGGGGAACGTTACCGAATTTAAGTCATTTGTCACCAACAAATTTTTTAGTGTTTCTTCACATTTCACGTGTGATTCAACATTTGTGGTATATTTGCTTCAGTGCAAATGTGGGGTTCAGTATGTTGGGAGAACCTCAAGACCCATCAAAAAAAGATGGGGGGAACACATGAGAAATGTAAAGAAAGAACTGATGAATCATAGTGTTCCTCGCCACAAGGGACAATGCCATTTGGGAGAAAGCGATATATATAGTATTCTTCCTATAGAACATGTTGCTCCAAAATGGGGTAGAAATAGGTTTATATACTTGCGACAAAGAGAGACTTATTGGATATGGAAATTAAAAACTTTGAAACCCCATGGTCTAAATGAAAACATTGACATGGCAGCTTTCAATTGATGTACCATTATTAACTCCTCTTTGTCTTATATGTCATTTATGTTTATGTTTCTTTGCAACTGTATTTGCTCATTTGTCGTATTTGGTATTTGTTTCTATGTGATATTACCTGAAAATTTTTAATGTGTATTTTTTATGGGTTTAGATGTCACAGTATGAGAATATATAATATTTATTATGTGTATTTTTATGTGCAATATATGTAATTTGTATATATATGTCGAGTTGCTAGACTGTAAATACACTTGAACATCAAGCTATGACCAATCAGATAATCCCTGAGCTGGTGTGGTCAATTTATATATTTTGTCATATTTTTGTTCCCATACGATTGGGACTACACTTCTTATATATTTAATTATTTATATATCTATATTTTTATATTTTATAGGTTATCCACCTCCACTATGGGGTGTTACCTTATTTTTTTAATATTTTTATTTTTTACTGAATGTATCGAGTATATACAAGACTAGGAATACTTCTCAGGGCTATTAGCTAGAAGAGTTATAATTTTATTTTCGTTAGGAATATTACATATTTTTTATATTTTTTATATTTAGTACTTCTCGTTAGGAACAATACACATTTTTCCGTATTGTCTGCACATATATTCAACATTCTCATATTTACGAATTAGAAGTAATCATTTTTAAGAGTTACTTTTAGGTATCAGATGGGATCACAAGAGGGAATTTTATTTTGTAGTCTCCCCCGTTGTGACCATATAACATAGTTATAAAGCCGACGTATTTTAGTTATTAGATACTAGCCGGGCCCTTTAGTGGCGTCATTTGAGTGACAGGTAACACCTTGGTGGGGGCGGGCATTACACGCCCCTGTTTTTGACCTATCCACATTGTGCCGGCTCAGAATCTTATCTCATTGGTTCATGGCTACAATGGGCATGCGCATGTGAATTTCTGGAACGCCGAGATTTGTTTTAAATAGTGTGATGACTGTTAGCTTTTTACACCTGATGAAACGGTTGTTGTGACCGGGAAACGCGTAGTGTATGAGGTTCAAATAAACTTTTTTGGTTATATTTTTACCTATCTGTCATCACGCTTGTTTTATTATTGCTTTTATAAGTCCTTCTGACTTTTAACCAACCCCATTTGAGCTGGATTTTCTTCCCTGATTGGGAATCCACCACTACTAATTTTTGGCTTTATCTTTGATCCGAGTACTTGTGGGGGAATTTGAAGTTAACCCTTAGGATTTTGGACCGTGAGGATAAGCTCGCTGGACAGCTTTGATTAGTTCAGCCCGCACTTGTGGCACTTCTCAAGTGCTTTAAATCTAGTAAGTGATCCTGTATCGTTTTGTGGGGGTCCCTTTAACCTACGATCTCACACTATTGTGGCGCCTCCTTTTGTCTTCCTTCTATCTGTAGAATTTATGCTTACCTGATACATTTCTTTCTCCTACGGTGTGTCTGGTCCACGGCCCGCCCTGGCTTTTTAGTCAGGTTTCAAATTTTTTATTTCTGTACACTACAGTCACCACGGCACCCTATAGTTTCTCCTTTTTCTCCTAACCGTCAGTCGAATGACTGAGGGGCGGAGAAAGAGGGGGAGCTATATGGGCAGCTTTTGCTGTGCTCTCTTTGCCATTTCCTGTTAGGGAAGAGAATATTCCCACAAGTAAGGATGAAGCCGTGGACCGGACACACCGTAGGAGAAAGAAATTTATCAGGTAAGCATAAATTCTGTTTTTAATGGTTGATAGACGGCTATACCAGGAGAAGCCTCCTCCCTTCCATTTCCCAATATTTTTCCTTATAGTCTTATATAATGGAATGTAGTTTAAGTTATATAATTTATCATATGAATCGGATACTTTGGTTCCCAGGTATGAGAGAGAATTTTTCACCCATGTAAGATTAAAATTAATTTCTATAAATTTTTTTGTATGAGGGGGGAGTGATAGTGACAGGGCTTCGCATTTATCTATATTGACCTTATATCCTGATATTTTAGAGAACTCCTGCAGAGTCTGGTATAGATATGTTAAAGAGTCCAGAGGCCTAGTTAATGTCAGTAGTATATCGTCAGCAAAAAGCGACAACTTGTATTCAGATTTTCCTATACTGACCACCCTGATATCTTCTGAACATCTAATACGAGAGGCTAGCGGCTCAATACACAATGCAAACAGGAGTGGGGATAATGGGCAGCCTTGTCTGGTGCCATTCAATATTTTTATAGATCTCGACTGATACCCTGCTGCACTAATCGTGGCCGTAGGCGTAGAATATAGTCCCTTAATCGCTTGTACAAAAGCTCCTTCAAAACCCATTTTAGAAAGGACCTCGAAAATGTATGGCCAATCTATTCGATCAAACGCCTTCTCCGCGGCCAGCGATAAGAGCAGAGAAGGCGTTCCCTCTGCTACCAGGAATTCCATCAGATCTATTGTCCTATGTATGTTATCTGGAGCCTCCCTCCCCTATAGGAAACCCACCTGATCTGGATGTGTCATGTCTGGAAGTATCTTCTTAAGTCTATTGGCCAATATTTTTGTGAGTATTTTTATGTCTTGATTAATAAGGGAGATTGGTCTGTAGCTTTGACACTGTGTTGGGTCTTTCCCTGGTTTAGGAATCACTACTAATTTGGCTCTAAGCATGTCAACTGGTATCTCTACTCCCTGCATTACCTTATTGCAAAATTTTTTGAGATGTGGAATTAATGTATTTTTAAAACGTTTGCTTTACCTACTTTAAGTTCTTTTATAACATAAATTTTTTCCTGAGTGGAGATTTCTTTGTTTAAAGTGTCCTTGTCTGAAGGGCTAATAACCCTAAGCTTGGTTTTTTGTAGAAATGATGCCAACAAGTCTCGTGTTTGATTAGAGTGTTGAACTTTCTGACCGTCATATAGTTTTTCATAGTATGTGGCAAAAATATCTGAAATATCTTGTGGATTAGATGTCTTTGACCCTTCCGGGTGCTGTATAGCAGGGATAGAGTGTGTTTTTGTCCGTTCTTTTAATTTGTTGGCTAAATATTTATCTGGCTTGTTTGAGTACATGAAATAATTGGTCTTTAGTCTCTGGATGGCTCTTATGGCTGAATCGTTTAAGACTTTTGCCTGAACTTTTCTCTTAGTTTGGAGTATTTTAAATATGGTGGAGGATTGGGTTTGCCTATGTTGTATTTCTAGAGACTGAATCTCCGATTTCTTTCATGTAATTAGCAAGAGTCCATGAGCTAGTGACGTATGGGATATACATTCCTACCAGGAGGGGCAAAGTTTCCCAAACCTTAAAATGCCTATAAATACACCCCTCACCACACCCACAAATCAGTTTTACAAACTTTGCCTCCTATGGAGGTGGTGAAGTAAGTTTGTGCTAGATTCTACGTTGATATGCGCTCCGCAGCAGGTTGGAGCCCGGTTTTCCTCTCAGCGTGCAGTGAATGTCAGAGGGATGTGAGGAGAGTATTGCCTATTTGAATGCAATGATCTCCTTCTACGGGGTCTATTTCATAGGTTCTCTGTTATCGGTCGTAGAGATTCATCTCTTACCTCCCTTTTCAGATCGACGATATACTCTTATATATATATACCATTACCTCTGCTGATTTTCGTTTCAGTACTGGTTTGGCTTTCTACAAACATGTAGATGAGTGTCCTGGGGTAAGTAAGTCTTATTTTCTGTGACACTCTAAAGCTATGGTTGGGCACTTTTTTTATAAAGTTCTAAATATATGTATTCAAACATTTATTTGCCTTGACTCAGAATGTTCAACATTCCTTTTTTTCAGACAGTCAGTTTCATATTTGGGATAAATGCATTTGAATCAATCATTTTTTCTTACCTTAAAAATTTGACTTTTTTCCCTGTGGGCTGTTAGGCTCGCGGGGGCTGAAAATGCTTCATTTTATTGCGTCATTCTTGGCGCAGACTTTTTTGGCGCAAAAAATCTTTTCTGTTTCCGGCGTCACACGTGTCGCCGGAAGTTGCGTCATTTTTTGACGTTCTTTTGCGCCAAAGATGTCGGCGTTCCGGATGTGGCGTCATTTTTGGCGCCAAAAGCATTTAGGCGCCAAATAATATGGGCGTCTTATTTGGCGCTAAAAAAATATGGGCGTCGCTTTTGTCTCCACATTATTTAAGTCTCATTTTTTCATTGCTTCTGGTTGCTAGAAGCTTGTTCTTTGGCATTTTTTTCCCATTCCTGAAACTGTCATTTAAGGAATTTGATCAATTTTGCTTTATATGTTGTTTTTTCTCTTAGATATTGCAAGATGTCTCACGTTGCATCTGAGTCAGAAGATACTTCAGGAAAATCGCTGCCTGGTGCTGGAACTACCAAAGCTAAGTGTATCTGCTGTAAACTTTTGGTAGCTGTTCCTCCAGCTGTTGTTTGTATTAAATGTCATGACAAACTTGTTAATGCAGAAAATATTTCCTTTAGTAAAGTACCATTACCTGTTGCAGTTCCATCAACATCTAATGTTCAGAATGTTCCTGATAACATAAGAGATTTTGTTTCTGAACCCATTAAGAAGGCTATGTCTGTTATTCCTCCTTCTAGTAAACATAAAAAGTATTTTAAAACTTCTCTTTATCCAGATGAATTTTTAAATGAACATCATCATTCTGATTCTAATGATTCTTCTGGTTCAGAGGATTCTGCCTCAGAGGTTGATGCTGATAAATCTTCATATTTATTTAAAATGGAATTTATTCGTTCTTTACTTAAAGAAGTCCTAATTGCTTTAGAAATTGAGGATTCTGGTCCTCTTGATACTAAATCTAAACGTTTAGACAAGGTCTTTAAATCTCCTGTAGTTATTCCAGAAGTTTTTCCTGTTCCTGGTGCTATTTCTGAAGTAATTTCCAAGGAATGGAATAATTTGGGTAATTCATTTACTCCTTCTAAACGTTTTAAGCAATTATATCCTGTGCCGTCCGACAGATTAGAGTTTTGGGACAAAATCCCTAAAGTTGATGGGGCTATCTCTACCCTTGCTAAGCGTACTACTATTCCTACGGCAGATGGTACTTCCTTTAAGGATCCTTTAGATAGGAAAATTGAATCCTTTCTAAGAAAAGCTTATTTGTGTTCAGGTAATCTTCTTAGACCTGCTATATCTTTGGCGGATGTTGCTGCAGCTTCAACTTTTTGGTTGGAAACTTTAGCGCAACAAGTAACAGATCATGATTCTCATAACTTTATTATTCTTCTTCAACATGCTAATAATTTTATCTGTGATGCCATTTTTGATATTATCAGAGTTGATGTCAGGTTTATGTCTCTAGCTATTTTAGCTAGAAGAGCTTTATGGCTTAAAACTTGGAATGCTGATATGTCTTCTAAATCGACTCTACTTTCCCTTTCTTTCCAGGGTAATAAATTATTTGGTTCTCAGTTGGATTCTATTATCTCAACTGTTACTGGTGGGAAAGGAACTTTTTTACCGCAGGATAAAAAATCTAAGGGTAAAAACAGGGCTAATAATCGTTTTCGTTCCTTTCGTTTCAACAAAGAACAAAAGCCTGATCCTTCATCCTCAGGAGCAGTTTCAGTTTGGAAACCATCTCCAGTCTGGAATAAATCCAAGCCTTCTAGAAAAGCAAAGCCAGCTTCTAAGTCCACATGAAGGTGCGGCCCTCATTCCAGCTCAGCTGGTAGGGGGCAGATTACGTTTTTTCAAAGAAATTTGGATCAATTCTGTTCACAATCTTTGGATTCAGAACATTGTTTCAGAAGGGTACAGAATTGGTTTCAAGATAAGACCTCCTGCAAAGAGATTTTTTCTTTCCCGTGTCCCAGTAAACCCAGCGAAAGCTCAAGCATTTCTGAAATGTGTTTCAGACCTAGAGTTGGCTGGAGTAATTATGCCAGTTCCAGTTCTGGAACAGGGGCTGGGGTTTTATTCGAATCTCTTCATTGTACCAAAGAAGGAGAATTCCATCAGACCAGTTCTGGATCTAAAAATATTGAATCGTTATGTAAGGATACCAACATTCAAAATGGTAACTATAAGGACCTAATCCTAATGCCCTTGTAATAAACAATATTTGGGTCAGACTCAAAGGAAATTGAGAGATAGATTAAGGGACCACATAAATAATATTAACAATGGTTTTGAAGGCCATTATGTATCAAAAATTTTAAAGAATGTCACAGAGGTAGTGTAAAAGACCTCTGTTGTTGGGGTATGAAAAGAGTGAAAATAGGGGGGCAGAGCCAAGACACACAGGCAGATGGCTGTGTTTTAAGTTAGCTCTTCAACCCCCAGGCAGTTCATCATCTAAATAAGTCATAATTTCACTCTCAAAAGTACATGAATGGAGGATTAACCGTTACTGAACCTACCCCCTGTCTCACAGATCAGCAGAATCGCAAATACTATCAGGGATCTGCTCACTGAGGTGACGCTGGGACTTGTGATCACAATCTCAGCAGGCCAGAAGCTGGAGACCAGCCGCTTCAGAGTGCTCTCCTACTTTTAACCCCTCAAAGCAATCCGGACACAAAGAGAAAAGGGCTTACACTTCCCACCACTGGCCCCTGCAGGGTCTCCGATATCTAATCACCTCATATCAGGGTAAGACCTCTAGCAACGATCGCGGCTGAGCCGCGCCTGACAGCATAAGGCCTAAGTGCGACACAGACATTTACCTGCAGCTCATAGGTGCCCAGCGTTGGCGCCCAGTGTAATCTTTGTCACACTTAGCCTTTCTCTGAGGGCCAGCTGAAACCCTACTCTCTGTTAGCTGCTGAGAGCAGTGATCATACAACAGCACACTTTATTTTATGTTAAAGAGGCAGCAGGCATAAGACTGTGAATTGGGGACATCGCACCAGCTGCAGAGACTCTGGCCTCGCTTCCATTGAGTCGTAATTCAGTTTGCGTGCACTCGCAAACCGTTAAATATGCTGTCGAAAGCAATAGCGTTTAACGACTGTTTCCAATGGCGCGTTATACCTCAATATCGGCTGCCGGACTTCGGCTGCCGAAAAGATTTTCGCGTCCCATAGAAAGTAATAGAAGCTGTTAATCGATAAATTATACCAGGTTTCCATTGAAAGCGCTAACCGTTAATACACTGTCGGAGGCTGTCGATACATTGAGAAATATTACCCCCAGCTCAACTAGGTGTAAAGGAGGAAAAAAGAGCTTTTTGAGGCCTGTTTCTCATTGAAATAGCAAATCACAAAAAAATTATGAGTGTTTCAATGTACAAATAACATTATATATGCTACATTTATTGGTCCTATGTATAGGAATATTTGTACCCATGTTGTCATAGAAATTTCAATATGTATGTGCATATAAAAATATATGCAAGCACCACAATTATGGAACGACCTCCCGCACACTTTCAAACCTTCCCCATGCCTAATATCCTTTAAGAGATCCCTCTCTACATATCTCAAAACAGAATGCACCTGTCATTGTTGATTATATATTTCCTACCGGTTCTATGTTAAATTTTTGTGCATATATGGTGTATTATTATTTTTTTTATTTTATTGTACCCATTGTATCAATGCAATGTTTTGTGGACCCAGGACATACTTGAAAACCATAGAAATCTCAATGTATCTTTCCTGGTAAAATATTATAAAAATAAATAAAATATCTACCTATTCAAAATGAAACCTTTGCCCAGGGATGCTATATATAATCTCAATACATATAGAAAAATAATTCAAAGGAAATAAGTTGTTTATCATGAAGATGAGTTTTATTATTACAGATTTACCCTCATTCAAATGTAATTTTCAATGTGAAAATCATATTTATTCAATACAAAACGATGACACATTAAAGTTATAATGTGTCATAGTACTAATATTTATATAATATATGTAATGTCATGTCTGCTAAAGCAGATAATACATTTGCAATATTTAGACTATTAACCAAAATACATAAGTGCTTAATATTACATACTTCAAGAGATATGAAGTATTGTCTTTAACATGGAGTTATTGAAACATTTTAAAAGTGCATTGTGCATTGGTCCCAGGGAGAGTCTGTGTCTGTTCATATGATGTCAATTAAAATGTATTAATCACCTCTATATCATGGCAATCACATATATGTTGTATATACATCAGTGCTTAAATATCCTAAAGATACATTTATCTAATTATTCTAAATATTGAATAATAATCTTGACAAAAAGGAGTGCATTAGTCATGATAGGTATTAGTCATGATAGGTATATATTTCAGATATTACATTCCACATAGGACTATAAGAATGAATGCAAGGTATTTGGCCATATCAACAGGAAGGAGTATTTACTTTTCAACTCTTCTATAACTGTATAACCCTTATTAGCTTCATGTGAAGGAGCAAACAACATATGCTTGTGGAATATAAATCATAACAATTACACATGTCACGTTGACTTATGTTAGATAGCATATACTGTATAAATTTCAGACACGTATCCCCAAGTATTCTTAAACGGCATAATATGATATCCTCAATAAAAGGACACATAAATTTATCAACAATGTACACCTGCATATTAATTGACATCATGTGAAATAAAAATGAATAAAGCTGTTCATTTTTAGCAGATAAACAGCTATTAGAATAATATTAAGATATATGTTCAAATTTGGATTAGAAAAATGGATGCATATTTATGAGATGAAAATCGCACTTAAAAAAGTGCTTTAGTGCAAAAATTAGATATGATATATCTTGGGTTGAAAAAAAAGAATATTAATTAATTCTTGCGGCGGGATTTTGCCTTTGGAGGAGAGGTACTTAGGGGGGCAGTGTGGCGTCTTGTGCGACGCCCACCAGCTGAATGTGAGGCTAATAACCGCGATTCAGGGTCCTGCAGGGAGATGACAGAGGATGCAAGGGAGGATGGAGTTTGGGGCCTATCCGCGAGCCTCTCCACTGCCTCTGCCAGGCGGACGAGTGAGGCATTATGGATGTCCATTTGGCTCTGTATCCTTCTCAAATCCTGCTGCTGCTGGAGCCTGGACAGCCTAAGCTCTCTATGTATGAGCCTCAGTAGATCATCCTGCTGGGACTGTGCCGGACCCTGTTGTACATTTGGTGTCTCAGGAACTAATAATTGGCTGGTTCCAGGGCTGTCTCTCCGTATTGGTGACTGTGAGGTTGTCTGTGATGGCACTGTTGGCAATACATTGGTGGGTGCAGTGGGTGGTGGTGTGGATTCCTGTTGTGCCATAGGAGTGGGAGGCATATAGTACAGATGATGCAGATCTGTATGCTGCTGTGGTGGGTGCATCATCTGCTGCTGAGGATAATGATGTCATGGTGGGTGCATCATCTGTTGCTGAGGAGGATGTTGTGGTGGGTGCATCATCTGCTGCTGAGGAGGATGTTGTGGGGGGTGCATCATCTGCTGCTGAGGAGGATGTTGTGGGGGGTGCATCATCTGCTGCGGTGGGTGCAGCTGTGGGGGCTGTGCCATTTGTTGCTGCGAAGTATGCATGAACTGCCATTGTTGAGGAGGATGAGTCTGCTGGGGTTCAGAACCCAAAACATGAAATGTTGTCTCCGAAGTAGATGGAGAAGGGCATGATACATCCTCCACCTCATATGCCCTAGGCTGCTGCATATCATCTTCTAAGAGGCTGATATAGGAGGTAGTGTCACCATAGATATCCTCATCCTCCTCAGTGAATGTAGGAACATCCTGCTGTGGTGTTGGTGCAGCTTCATACTCCTCCTGTTCGGAACCTACAAATAAATATACGGTATGTTTACATTATCTATCTAATAGAATATATTACTTTGTAGCATAACAACACAGACTATTATATTCCATATTTATGTGTATATATGTACACACACACACACACATACACACACACACACACACACACACACACATACACACACATACACACACACACATACACATACACACACATACACACACACAAAATCAAAGCATATATGACCATAACTGAGGAATCTTTATAGACTGTGTCTTAAAGGAACATTGTTAAAGGGACACTGTACCCAAATATTTTCTTTTGTGCTTCAGATAGAGCATGCAATTTTATTCAACTTTCGGATTTACTCCTATTTTCAAATGTTCTTTATTCTCTTGGTATCTTTATTTGAAATGCAAGAATGTAAGTTTAGATGGTGGCCCATTTTTGGTGAACAACCTAGGTTGTCCTTGCTGATTGGTGGATAAATGCATCCACCAATCAAAAACTGCTGTCCAGAGTTCTGAACCTAGAAAAAAAAGCTTACATGTCTTATTTTTCATATAAAGATAGCAAGAGAATGAAGAGAAATTCATAATAGGAGTAAATTAGAAAGTTGCTTAAAATTGCATGCTGTATCTGAATCACAAAATAAAATTTTTGGGTACAGTGTCCCTTTAAGGACAATGACACATGATTTATATGAAATGCTTAATATTCTTGGATATTATATTATCAATATTCTTGCTTGTCGGAGCAGATATACAATACAGAGTGCTTGCTGAACATATTAAATACAACTATGTAAATTTAGATTCATAGCTAAACACAGATGGGTATTTATGATATACAACATATATACATCACATATATGGTTATATTTAATATTGAATATTCACCTTCATACACCTCTTCAGGTGGCACAGAGGTGTCCATTGTCCCCTTACATCCGTAAACAGATTCATCCGAGATGACATTGGACAGCATCTCCTCCCATGACCTTAGGTGTATTCTCTTGCTAGGACCACCACCTGTCCCACGTGCATATTTGGCCTGCTGTGCCAGCTTAGCTTTGGTTTCCCTCCTGCAGTCATGATAGCGGTGTTTAATGCTGGCAGTAGAACGATTACGTCCTAAGCAGCTGACTGCCACTCGAATCTCCTCCCACAGCTTATTCCGGACAGCCGGCCTCAGGTTAGGGTTCTCCAGCTGAGCTGCCCTCTCCAAGTATGCCTCAACAAGAGCCTCCTTCTCCTCCTCAGAGTACCTCTCCTCTCTTAGCCTGCCCTTCACACTTGAAGGGCCAGCAGACACAGACTCTCCCTCCTGTGACTGGGGACCAGCCCTCTCTACCTCCTCTGTCCCTGCAGGCTGTGACAGGCTACCACCAGCCCCACCCCCAGTTGCCACAGTCTGCCCCACTTTCCCTTTTCTTTTTGTGCCTAGCTGAGGCTGACTCCTCCTCACTCCTCCCACCTCCATTCCTCTTCCACCCTCTCTCCTTCCCTCCTCTGCCAGGGTTTGAGGAAGGACAAATCCTCCACCCAAACCTCGGCCCCTATTCCTGCCCATACTACTCCCTACTTCCCCCCTCCCCCTCCCTCTATCCACCCTCACCACTGCCCTCCCCCTAGCCACCCCCTTCCCAACTCCACTAGGCCTATCCATCCCTTTCTCCTTCCTCCCTAACTCTAACCTAACACTAAAGTCCCTAGCTTACCTAACTACACTAATTCACCTAACTAAACCCTAAATTAAATAGCCCCAAAACTAACTACCTAACCTATCTAGACCCTAACTATCTCTATTCTATATCCCTCAAAATAAAAATAAAATGTGGGGGTGAAAATAAACAAAGGGATGTAAATGAAAAAGGAAAAACTAAGGAGGATTAGAACAAAATTATAGAAAAATAATAAGGGATGCAAATTAAGAAAGGGGTGAGCTATATAGTCAAATGAAACAAAAAATATGGGATGTTAAAAAAAAAAAAATAGGATGGGCAAAATGTATATATAAAAAAACAAGTTATATAGTGAGGAAGGGAAGGGTAGTCAAAGGGGGGATGGGAAGTGGAATAAGGGGATTAATGAAAGGAGTAATAAAGGAAGATGGGGATATGGGGGTTAATGAAAAAAAAAATGTGAATGTGTTTGTATCAAATAAAAGTGTGTATGTGTGTGTGTGTGTATTTGTGTGTATAAACTAATGTGTGTTAATTAACTAATGTATGGATGTGTGTGTGTGTGTTCCTAATATTATATGAGGCCTACAATAAGAATATATGAAAATCAAATATCAAACTCTCCACTAACTCTCAAACAACTCTCAAAAACCCAAAACTCCTACCAACGCAACTAGCTCCCGTGTCTTTCTCTCTAGAGGCGATCACAGGTAAAGAGCGCAGGCGCAAACCGTTATTCTTATAGACAGAGGTCGGGTTACCATGGCAATGCACTTGTTATGGCGCGCTTTTCGACAAATCCGACATCGGTTGGCAACGCAAACTTACGTACGGCCGAAAAGAGCGACTGCGCGCAACACGCTAATCTTTTCAATGGAAACCTGGTACTAAAATGGAGCCGTAAATTACTTTTAGCTGTCGTCCGCTTCGGTAGCTTACGGCTCCATTTTTAACGACTCAATGGAAGCGAGGCCTCTGTTGGGCAAGTTGCTGAGAACCACATACACTAACACAGGCATTCTTGTGCAGATTCTTTCATATTATCCTTATAAAGATCACACTTCACGCCCCAAGACCTAGATCATCAACCCTGTATATAACAGAGTGAACTGAAATAGCACACACAAGAGGCGTAATAGTAGGACCTCTCCCTATCTAACTGCCCAACAGCACAGCCATTGCACAAGTCTAGCATATTTACATGGCTTTACTACCGGAGTGAAGTGCAACACACCGGAATAAACACCTTAGACCTTGTTTCACACCATAAAGGGGGAGTAGAGGGATGCCTTGCAGAAAACAAGTCAAGGCAGATAAAAATACTCCCATTCACACTTTAAATAAATACTTGATGCAAGTGGACCAACCCTGCACCCCTCTCCCTGAAAACATGGAGGCTGGCCGGAAAGACAACACCACGCTACACCAGGACACTGATAATCAAGTTAACAACAGCAATCTAATTACTAAAGAGGACTTAAGGCACTTGTCTTCAAAATAAGATATAAAAAATGCAGTCCAAGAAATGCGTAATCTCTTTAACGACCTAAGGAAAGATGTTTCCAATTTAGACACTAGGGTCACTCAGGTAGAGGCCAAACAGCAAGTCCATGAGACCTCTACTCAGGCATTACACACAGAAATACAATGCAACGCTGAGGCAATTCAACAAATGTCAGATAAAATTGAGGACCTTGACAACAGGGGCCGCCGAAACAACTTAAGATTTAGTGGAGTCCCAGAGTCCATACACCCTCCGGCTATTGACGGCTACCTTCAGAGCCTATTCCGCACCCTGAAAGGCTCCCAGTCACACACAAACGAGCACACAGAGCACTTTGTGGCCAAACCACCTCCCAAGGCACCCCCAAGAGACATTATTGTCCGGTTTTTAAACTACAAGGACAAGGAGGAGATTCTTAGATGCGCTCGCCTCAAACACCCGGTTCATCACGCGGGCGATGAAATTCAAATCTTTTCAGACCTGTCTCCTACTACCTTACAGAAGAGAAGAGAACTAGGCCACATTACAGCTAAATTGAGGGCTCCAAAATCCAATACCGATGGGGTTTCCCTGTCTCAATAGTGGCCACCCACCAGAATAAAACAACCATGTTCAGCCCAGGATCTGATGTGCAGGCCTTCTACGCAAGCCTTTCAATTGCCGACGACTAGCAGCAACAGGGTCACACCTCTGGGAACATTTCCTTAACCTCTTGATAATAGAACTGATGAACCTGGTCGGTTTTTCCTCTGGGACTATGAAGTTCCAAGACTAGCTCTCCCACAGTTGTATCCTTTTCCAATTTTATGGGTTATGCCTGACAGTGTGGCAGCTGTACTATTCTCATGCACCAGGCTCCCTCTACTCTCAACCCCAAAGGACATTTTCTGATATTATGTATATACGCCTTTGCTGGGTAGGGGAGAGGAGCAAGGACTTTAAGTTCGACAGACCCCCCTCTTTCAGAGGGAGAGGTGGAATCACACACAGGCTGTGGGAGGCATAAATCACCTTGACATTTCACAGGATAAGTTATTCATAGTTGCTATGTTCATTTTCCTTGCTAGTTTTGTTAACCTCAAAATATCATGATATATACAGAATGGTTACTTTTTGGCCCCACAGATGGGTTCGCCTAGGTTTAACAAATTTGAATGTTTAAAGGTTTAGTTACCAGTTTAAATATCATTTTGACCATAAAGTGCAATGTCAAGGTCCTAATGTTTAACGCATACATCAACCTCCCCTTCCCTACCTGCTCCCTCCTTCCCTCTCCTTACACCACCACATAATCTCACCCCACCTAAACTCTTCCTCCCCTCTTCTCCTCCATCCTCCCTCACACACTCAATAATTCATTATGCCTATTGTACAATACCTCCTGGAGGAATGGCATAGCCATCCTTGGGAGACATAATCTAACCCTGTACATGTACTAGCCTGGGGGTTACTACCCCGGTTGAGACTTTCTTCATACTCTCTTTGTTATTCACTTATCTGGTTTACTCCCGTAAACCGATCTTTCTTTCTTCTTATCCTCTTTAATCTTAAACTCTGCATTTCTTCTAACTACTCTCTTATACCGGGTACCCCTTTTTTCTTTTTCCTTCGTCTCTCTTCCTCAAATTTCTCCGCTCCCTCTCCTCCTAAACTCTTCTCATCTAAACTCCCCTCTACAGTCCCCCCTCACCCTCTCCCTCCCCCCCCTTTTTTTATTTTTTATTTATCTCTCCTCTCTCAGAATGAACGCCCAATACCCCACTGCTCTCTTTGCCAATGGCTCATCTAAGAAAGGTGGGGTCGGTATTCTGATACACCACTCAGTTCCCATAAGGATCACACATGTTGAGAAAGACCCAGAGGGCAGATATTTAATTGTAACAGGTTCGTTATACAAACACCCTATAACTCTGGCCACTCTATACAGCCCAAACTCTGGCCAGCACACATTTATGACTAAAATCTCAAAGCTTCTCTTAGACCTTGCAAAGGGCATGGTTTTCCTTTCCGGGGATTTTAATATAACTATGGACGTACAGTTAGACACATCGAATGGTTCAGCCAGCACCCCACCCAAAACAATCAAATCCGTAAAAAACACAATCTCAAGTTTGCAACTTCATGACATTTGGCGAACTTTACACCCAGCAAGTAAAGACTTTACTTTTTTCTCTCCCCCACACAATAAGTACTCCCGCATAGACTACTTCTATACTGACTCAAACGGCCTCGACATGGTCACCTCCTGCTCTATTGGGTCTATAACCACGCTCCTGTCACATGCACGGTACAGTGGCCTGACCACCCCCCCACGACATACACCTGGAGACTGGACGATACATTACTGAACAAACCTTTAATTAGAGCAGACATTCAGAAGTCACTAGACGATTACTTGTTACATAACATTCTCTCACAGATATCTCCTATCACTGTATGGGAAGCACACAAATGCATTCTACGGGGAGAATTCCTCAAGCACAAAGTGTGAATCAACAAACAGTATAGATTAAAACATACCCAACTGTTACAGACTATAGCACACACAGAAGAAAGTCATAAAAGAAACCCACTAGACTTAGACACCAAGAAAATACTAGAAAAGGCTAAAACCGAATTAAACGCACACCTTCGGGAGGCATATCATCGCAAGACCCTGCACGTAAAACAACAATATTACGAAGGAGGCAACAAGCCTGGCAAGTTGTTGGCTAGGGCCGTCCGCAGAAAGCAGCTAAAATCACACATACACTATATTCAGGACCCCGACGGGACGGTGTTGAAGGGCAGTAAACAAATAGCAAGCTCTTTGCATTCATACTATCAGTCATTGTATAACACAGCTCACCCCCCAGGTCTGCACGACCTCCCTGAGGATGTGTCCGCTAAGACTTTCCTAATAGATCAATATCTAGCAACCTTAGACCTACCACAGCTTGATCCCGAACAAAGAAATAGTTTAGATGCGCTTATCTCCGCAGAGGAACTTGCGCAGGCTATCAAGGACTTCCCGAGCGGGAAGAGTCCGGGCCCAGACGGGTTTTCCCTTAAGTATTATAAAATATTCAGCGCTTCATTAGGACCCCTGATGCTCCAATTATTTAATAATCTGATTGAACAGCCTTTGCTTTCCGGCACCATGCTTGAAGCGTTTATTACAGTTATCCCTAAACCGTGTAAACCCCCCACCTCTCCAGCCAATTTCAGACCCATTTCGTTATTAAATTTAGATATCAAAATTTTGGCCAATATTTTAGCTAACCGTCTTAACAAATACTTACCACACCTCATTTCAACCGATCAAGTGGGCTTTGTGCCCGGTAGAGAAGCGCGACATAACACCAATAAAGTGATTCAGTTTCTGAATTTTGCACAGGTTGAAGGTGTGCCCATGGCACTTTTCTCGACTGACAAGGTGAAGGCCTTCGACCGGGTCGACTGGTCTTTTCTACGTCAGGTTATGAGGGTAATGAAATTTGGGGAGTCAATCCTTAATATGACCTTTGGCTCTATTCGGCTCCTCACGTGCAAATTAGGATTAACAGAACTTTATCGAATACATTTTCAATCTCTAATGGGACCCGTCAAGGGTGCCCCCTTTCCCCACTACTGTTCGCCCTCTCAATTGAAGCGCTAGCGCAAAAAGTTAGACTCAACCCCAACATCAAAGGGATTCAGGTTGGCGACACAGAACATAAACAGGCGTTATACACTGATGATGTTCTCTACACTCTAACTGATATTGACACATCTGTACCTGAGCTCCTGAAAGAGATCAAGGAATACGGTGAGCTATCTAACTTCCACTTGAACCTATCAAAATCAGAGCTCCTTAACATTAATGCTCCACTCGAACAAATCCATTTCTTAGCAACAAACTATAATGTCCCCATGGCCATTGGCATCTTTTTATCAGCAAACTCCACTGACTTATACAAAAACAACTATCTCACATTACGAAAAGACATAGTTAACGACATATCCTCATGGAGGAATAAATCTTTATCGTGGCTGGGGAAAATAGGCCTAATTAAAATTAATATACTGCCACGTATCCTTTATGTCATGCAAACTGTACCAATCCACCTACCCACTGAGTTCCTGCCTTACCTACAAAGATCCCTAGAACAGTTTATTTGGTCTGGGATAAAACCCAGAATCCCCCAAAAAACACTCTATCTCCCCAGAGACAGGGGAGGGTTGGGCTTTCCCGACCTAGCACTATACAGAAAGGCTATACTGTTACAGAGACTGACTGAGTGGTCTCATAACACAACACAAAAACAATGGGTCAGAATAGATGGTCAGATCCTTCATTCCAACAATGTAGCGACCCTCGCATGGATTCATGCGTCAAAGCGCCCGAAACTGCTAAACAAATACCACCTAATGTCAGAAACCATACTAGAATGGGATAGATTAATAGCAACCAGTACACACATTTCAACTAGGACCTCCCCTATGATACCAATCTTAGAAAACCCTGAGATTCCATACTATGAACTAAGTAAACGTATAAATTCTCCTCATAGTCTGAGAACTGAGGTCTTACACGATGCACTATCAGAGGGAAAGTTGCGCACACAACATGAAATGCTAGAACAGTATGGAAATATCTTTTCCTCTTGGTTAAGATACCACCAACTATCTCACTTTCTGATACACCACAAAAATAGAAACGAGTTTCTTAGAGATCTCACCCCTTTCGAATCACTATGTACAGGGATAATACCCCTAGGAGGCTGATCTCAAAGATATACAAACTACTCCTCACACCACCAGATACCCAATTACCATCATATACCAGAGCATGGAATAGGGACCTTAATTCTAATATAGAAGAAGAAGAATGGATCAAATCGTTTAGACTGATTAACCCCTTAACGACCAACGACGTATGGGGTACGTCCTGCAAAAAAATGCAGTTAATGACCAAGGACGTACCCCGTACGTCGTTGGTCTTTGAAAGCAGTGGAAGCGATCCTGATCACTTCCAACTGCTTTCATGTTATAGCAGTGATGCCTCAATATTGAGGCATCCTGCTATAACATTTTTTAGCCGTCAGATGCAGAGAGAGCCACCCTGTGGCCCTCTCTGCATCGGCCATCAATGGCCATGTTCGTTGGTGGGTGGGAGCTGATCCAGGGAGGCGGGTGGGTGGCCATCGGTGGGAAGGGGGGCGGGATCGAGTGCGCGTGCGTGCATGGGAGCGGGTGTGTGCGCGGGGGGTTGGGAACCCTACACTATGGAACAACTATAAGGTGGTACTTGGTGGGAGAGAGGGTGGGAACATTACACATTTTAACGATCTGGGAGGGTGGGAGGTTGGAGGTTGGGGGGGGGCAGATACACTACAGAAAATAGTATTTTTAAAATAATAAAATAATAAAAATTTTATAAAAAACATATTTGATTTCAAACTGGGTACTGGCAGACAGCTGCCAGTACCCAATATGGCGCATAATAAGGCAGAGGGGGGGTTAGAGAGCTGTTTGGGGGGGATCAGGGAGGTTGGGGGCTAAGGGGGGATCCTACAGAGCAGAATTATTATTGTTTTTTTTTGTTTTTTTTTTAAATCCCCAAAAAACTCTTATTTTAGTACTGGCAGACTTACTGCCAGTACTTAAGATGGCGGGGACAATTGTGGGGTGGGGGAGGGAAGAGAGCTGTTTGGGAGGGATCAGGGAGTATGATGTGTCATGTGGGAGGTTGATACCTACACTAAAGCTAAAATTAACCCTGCAAGCTCCCTACAAGCTCCCTAATTAACCCCTTCACTGCTGGGCATAATACATGTGTGGTGCGCAGCGGCATTTAGCGGCCTTCTAAATACTAAAAAGCAACGCCAAAGCCATATATGTCTGCTATTTCTGAACAAAGGGGATCCAAGAGAAGCATTTACAACAATTTGTGCCATAATTGCACAAGCTGTTTATAAATAATTTCAATGAGAAACCTAAAGTTTGTTAAAAAAATCTGTGACAAAGTGAACTTTTTTTTTATTTGATCACATTTGGCGGTGAAATGGTGGCATGAAATATACCAAAATGGGCCTAGATCAATACTTTTGGTTGTCTACTACATTATACTAAAGCTAAAATTAACCCTACAAGCTCCCTAATTAACCCCTTCAATGCTGGGCATTATACACGTGTGGTGCGCAACGGCATTTAGCTGCCTTCTAATTACCAAAAAGCAAAGCCAAAGCCATATATGTCTGCTATTTCTGAACAAAGGGGATCCCAGAGAAGCTTTTACAACCATTTATGCCATAATTGCACAAGCTGTTTGTAAATAATTTCAGTGAGAAATCTAAAATTGTGAAAAATGTAACGCTTTTTTTTTATTTGTTCGCATTTGGCGGTGAAATGGTGGCATGAAATATACCAATATGGACCTAGATCAATACTTTGGGTTGTCTACTACATTATACTAAAGCTAAAATTAACCCTACAAGCTCCCTACAAGCTCCCTAATTAACCCCTTCAATGCTAGGCATAATACACATGTGGTGCGCAGTGGCATTTAGTGGCCTTCTAAATACCAAAAAGCAATGCCAAAGCCATATATGTCTGCTATTTCTGAACAAAGGGGATCCCAGAGAAGCATTTACAACCATTTATGCCATAATTGCACAAGTTGTTTGTAAATAATTTCAGTGAGAAACCTAAAGTTTGTGAAACAATTTGTGAAAAAGTGAACAATTTTTTTATTTGATCGCATTTGGTAGTGAAATGGTTGCATGAAATATACTAAAATGGGCCTAGATCAATACTTTGGGATGTCTTCTAAAAAAATATATATACATGTCAAGGGATATTCAGGTATTCCTGAAAGATATCAGTGTCCCAATGTAACTAGCGCTAATTTTGAAAAAAAAGTGATTTGGAAATAGCAAAGTGCTACTTGTATTTATTTCCCTATAACTTGCAAAAAAAGCAAAGAACATGTAAACATTGGGTATTTCTAAACTCAGGACAAAATTTAGAAACTATTTAGCATGGGTGTTTTTTGGTGGTTGTAGATGTGCAACAGATTTTGGGGTTCAAAGTTAGAAAAAGTGTGTTTTTTTTCCATTTTTTCCTCATATTTTATAATTTTTTTTATAGTAAATTATAAGATATGATGAAAATAATGGTATCTTTAGAAAGTCCATTTAATGGCGAGAAAAACGGTATATAATATGTGTGTGTACAGTAAATGAGTAAGAGGAAAATTACAGCTAAACACAAACACTGCAGAAATGTAAAAATAGCCTTAGTCCCAAACGGACAGAAAATGGAAAAGTGCTGTGGTCCTTAAGGGGTTAAGCGATCCTCGGTCTCAGCCATAGTCCAAGAAATACAAATCAAGTTACTATCCAGGTGGTACTACACACCAGCCAGACTCCATAAGATTTTCCCATCAGTTAAAGACACTTGCTGGGAGGGGGTGCGGGGAACAGGGCACACTCATTCACATATGGTGGGAATGTCCCAGACTGACAAATTATTGGGCAACAGTTCTAGGAGAGATGTCTGTTAAGCTAAATACACATATCCCAGTTTCTCCTGAAACAATCTTATTCCTTCACCTTCCTGACACTAAAAGCAAACATACACAGGCCCTTCTCCTGTTTATGCTCACTGGAGCTAAGCGACTAATTCCTAGACTGTGGAAGTCTAGGGAGCTACCTACGCTCTCCGACTGGCAGGTCGCTGTGGAGGAGCTATTAATGTTTGAAAAAACTCCACTATCACAAAAGCAACCAACTGGTCATTTATGAAATGATGCTGGCTGCCTGGAAACCCCCCCCCCCCACACACACACACACGCCCTCTATAAAGGCTACCTCTCATTCGCTTCGATAATCACCCCTAGTCAGTTAAAAGAGAAAGGGAAGGGGAGAGAAGGGAGAGAAGGGTAAATCTCCCACAAAGGAACATATTTACATTTTTTTTTCCCTCTTCCCTCCTTCCTCCTTGCTAGGTTCTCCTACTCCCCCCCTGTAGCTACTTCTTCCCTCACTCTCCCCCAGTGTAATCCATTCACTCTTTATTGTTTGTACCATTTGTTTACAAAGGATTGTATAATTTGTTTCGAATAATTGCTAAGATGTTTTGTTATAAAATACCTAGCTTCATCTCACAGAGTTCTATTAATAAGTACACGTTTACAAATTGCAAACTATACAAAAAATGGGAAACCTCTCCTTGGTATATCCGTGGAGGGACCCTCCCCATCTCTAACCTGAGCTGGACTTTACCGAACTTTTCTTCAGACGGGTTTTATGCTCACTTATACTCGAGTACATGTACCCATGTTACGTTTGTATGATTACAGCTCTGTTTATGTACCTTTGACTTTTTATACTTAATAAAGCTGGTTTAAAAAAAAAAAAAAAAGAGTGAAAATAGATAGTAGAGGGGGTAATTATGAAAACTTGATTTTATATAATGAAGCAGAATTAATTTATAACTTTGGATCTATTGCACCAGAGGGACTAAATGTAGAATTAAATCTTAACCCCTTTATTAACTAAATATATTTATGTATACCCGATTTTAGAAAATAATTTATTTAGTTTTAAGGAATCTATTTAGGAATATTGTGGAAATACCCTTTCTTTCATGTAATTAGCAAGAGTCCATGAGCTAGTGACGTATGGGATATACATTCCTACCAGGAGGGGCAAAGTTTCCCAAACCTTAAAATGCCTATAAATACACCCCTCACCACACCCACAAATCAGTTTTACAAACTTTGCCTCCCATGGAGGTGGTGAAGTAAGTTTGTGCTAGATTCTACGTTGATATGCGCTCCGCAGCAGGTTGGAGCCCGGTTTTCCTCTCAGCGTGCAGTGAATGTCAGAGGGATGTGAGGAGAGTATTGCCTATTTGAATTCAATGATCTCCTTCTACGGGGTCTATTTCATAGGTTCTCTGTTATCGGTCGTAGAGATTCATCTCTTACCTCCCTTTTCAGATCGACGATATACTCTTATATATACCATTACCTCTACTGATTCTCGTTTCAGTACTGGTTTGGCTTTCTACTACATGTAGATGAGTGTCCTGGGGTAAGTAAGTCTTATTTTCTGTGACACTCTAAGCTATGGTTGGGCACTTTTATATAAAGTTCTAAATATATGTGTTCAAACATTTATTTGCCTTGATTCAGGATGTTCAACGTTCCTTATTTCAGACAGTCAGTTTCATATTTGGGATAATGCATATGAATAAATCAATTTTTTTCTTACCTTAAAATTTGACTTTTTCCCTGTGGGCTGTTAGGCTCGCGGGGGCTGAAAATGCTTCATTTTATTGCGTCATTCTTGGCGCGGACTTTTTTGGTGCAAAAATTTTTTCTTTGTTTCCGGCGTCATACGTGTCGCCGGAAGTTGTGTCAATTTTAACGTTTTTTTGCGCCAAAAGTGTCGGCGTTCCGGATGTGGCGTAATTTTTGGCGCCAAAAGCATTTAGGCGCCAAATAATGTGGGCGTCTTTTTTGGCGCTAAAAAATATGGGCGTCACTTTTGTCTCCACATAATTTAAGTCTCTTTGTTTATTGCTTCTGGTTGCTAGAAGCTTGTTCACTGGCATTTTTTCCTATTCCTGAAACTGTCATTTAAGGATTTGATCAATTTTGCTTTATATGTTGTTTTTTCTATTACATATTGCAAGATGTCCCAGATTGATCCTGAGTCAGAAGATACTTCTGGAAAATTGCTGCTTAGTACTGGATCTACCAAAGTTAAGTGTATTTGCTGTAAACTTGTGGTATCTGTTCCTCCAGCTGTTGTTTGTAATGAATGTCATGACAAACTTGTTAATGCAGATAATATTTCCTTTAGTAATGTTACATTACCTGTTGTTGTTCCATCAACATCTAATACTCAGAGTGTTCCTGTTAACATAAGAGATTTTGTTTCTAAATCCATTAAGAAGGCTATGTCTGTTATTCCTCCTTCTAGTAAACGTAAAAGGTCTTTTAAAACTTCTCATTTTTCAGATGAATTTTAAAATGAACATCATCATTCTGATTCTGATAATGATTCCTCTGGTTCAGAGGATTCTGTTTCAGAGGTTGATGCTGATAAATATTCATATTTATTCAAAATGGAAGTTATTCGTTCTTTACTTAAAGAAGTCTTAATTGCGTTAGAAATAGAGGATTCTGGTCCTCTTGATACTAAATCTAAACGTTTAAATAAGGTTTTTAAATCTCCTGTAGTTATTCCAGAAGTTTTTCCTGTCCCTGATGCTATTTCTGAAGTAATCTCCAGGGAATGGAATAATTTGGGTAATTCATTTACTCCTTCTAAACATTTTAAGCAATTATATCCTGTGCCATCTGACAGATTAGAGTTTTGGGACAAAATCCCTAAGGTTGATGGGGCTATCTCTACTCTTGCTAAACGTACTACTATTCCTACGGCAGATAGTACTTCCTTTAAGGATCCTTTAGATAGGAAAATTGAATCCTTTCTAAGAAAAGCTTACTTATGTTCAGGTAATCTTCTTAGACCTGCTATATCTTTAGCGGATGTTGCTGCAGCTTCAACTTTTTGGTTAGAAGCTTTAGCGCAACAAGTAACAGATTATAATTCTCATAGCATTGTTAATCTTCTTCAACATGCTAATAACTTTATTTGTGATGCCATCTTTGATATCATTAGGGTTGATGCCAGGTATATGTCTCTAGCCATTTTAGCTAGAAGAGCTTTATGGCTTAAAACTTGGAATGCTGATATGTCTTCTAAGTCAACTTTGCTTTCCCTTTCTTTCCAGGGTAATAAATTATTTGGTTTACAGTTGGATTCTATTATCTCAACTGTTACTGGAGGGAAAGGAACTTTTTTACCACAGGATAAAAAATCTAAAGGTAAATTTAGGTCTAATAATCGTTTTCGTTCCTTTCGTCACAATAAGGAACAAAAGCCTGATCCTTCACCCACAGGAGCGGTATCAGTTTGGAAACCATCTCCAGTCTGGAATAAATCCAAGCCTTTTAGAAAACCAAAGCCAGCTCCAAAGTCCACATAAAGGTGCGGGCCTCATTCCAGCCCAGCTGGTAGGGGGCAGATTACGATTTTTCAAAGAAATTTGGATCAATTCAATTCACAATCTTTGGATTCAGAACATTGTTTCAGAAGGGTACAGAATTGGCTTCAAGATAAGGCCTCCTGCAAAAAGATTTTTTCTTTCCCGTGTCCCAGTAAATCCGGTGAAGGCTCAAGCATTTCTGAAATGTGTTTCAGATCTAGAGTTGGCTGGAGTAATTATGCCAGTTCCAGTTCTGGAACAGGGACTGGGGTTTTATTCAAATCTCTTCATTGTACCAAAGAAGGAGAATTCCTTCAGACCAGTTCTGGATTTAAAAATATTGAATCATTATGTAAGGATACCAACATTCAAAATGGTAACTATAAGGACTATCCTGCCTTTTGTTCAGCAAGGGCATTATATGTCCACAATAGATTTACAGGATGCATATCTGCATATTCCGATTCATCCAGATCACTTTCAGTTTCTGAGATTCTCTTTCCTGGACAAGCATTACCAGTTTGTGGCTCTGCCGTTTGGCCTAGCAACAGCTCCAAGGATTTTTACAAAGGTTCTCGGTGCCCTTCTGTCTGTAATCAGAGAACAGGGTATTGTGGTATTTCCTTATTTGGACGATATCTTGGTACTTGCTCAGTCTTCACATTTAGCAGAATCTCATACGAATCGACTTGTATTGTTTCTTCGAGATCATGGTTGGAGGATCAATTTACCGAAAAGTTCATTGATTCCTCAGACAAGGGTAACCTTTTTAGGTTTCCAGATAGATTCAGTGTCCATGACTCTGTCACTAACGGACAAGAGACGTCTAAAATTGATTTCAGCTTGTCGAAACCTTCAGTCTCAATCATTCCCTTCGGTAGCCTTATGCATGGAAATTCTAGGTCTTATGACTGCTGCATCGGACGCGATCCCCTTTGCTCGTTTTCACATGCGACCTCTTCAGCTCTGTATGCTGAACCAGTGGTGCAGGGATTACACAAAGATATCTCAATTGATATCTTTAAAACCGATTATACGACACTCTCTGACGTGGTGGACAGATCACCATCGTCTAGTTCTTCTTCCAAGAGTAATCTCCAAGATTCTGAAGGAATGCTCGTTTGTTCTGCTGGTGGCACCAGCATGGCCTAACAGGTTTTGGTATGCGGATCTTGTCCGGATGGCCTCTTGCCAACCGTGGACTCTTCCGTTAAGACCAGACCTTCTGTCACAAGGTCCTTTTTTCCATCAGGATCTCAAATCCTTAAATTTGAAGGTATGGAGATTGAACGCTTGATTCTTAGTCAAAGAGGTTTCTCTGACTCTGTGATTAATACTATGTTACAGGCTCGTAAATCTGTATCTAGGAAGATATATTATCGAGTCTGGAAGACTTACATTTCTTGGTGTCTTTCTCATCCTTTTTCCTGGCATTCTTTTAGAATTCCGAGAATTTTACAGTTTCTTCAGGATGGTTTGGATAAAGGTTTGTCTGCAAGTTCCTTGAAAGGACAAATCTCTGCTCTTTCTGTTCTTTTTCACAGAAAGATTGCTAATCTTCCTGATATTCATTGTTTTGTACAAGCTTTGGTTCGTATAAAACCTGTTTTTAAGTCAATTTCTCCTCCTTGGAGTTTGAATTTGGTTTTGGGGGCTCTTCAAGCTCCTCCATTTGAACCTATGCATTCACTGGACATTAAATTACTTTCTTGGAAAGTTGTGTTTCTTTTGGCCATCTCTTCTGCTAGAAGAGTTTCTGAATTATCTGCTCTTTCTTGTGAGTCTCCTTTTCTGATTTTTCATCAGGATAAGGCGGTGTTGCGAACTTCTTTTACATTTTTACCTAAGGTTGTGAATTCTAACAACATTAGTAGAGAAATTGTGGTTCCTTCATTGTGTCCTAATCCTAAGAGTTCTAAGGAGAGATCATTGCATTCTTTGGATGTAGTTAGAGCTTTGAAATATGTTGAAGCTACTAAGAATTTCCAAAAGACTTCTAGTCTATTTGTTATCTTTTCCGGTTCTAGGAAAGGTCAGAAGGCCTCTGCCATTTCTTTGGCATCTTGGTTGAAATCTTTAATTCATCATGCTTATGTCGAGTCGGGTAAAACCCCGCCTCAAAGGATTACAGCTCATTCTACTAGGTCAGTTTCTACTTCCTGGGCGTTTAGGAATGAAGCTTCGGTTGATCAGATTTGCAAAGCAGCAACTTGGTCTTCTTTGCATACTTTTACTAAATTCTACCACTTTGATGTGTTTTCTTCTTCTGAAGCAGTTTTTGGTAGAAAAGTACTTCAGGCAGCTGTTTCAGTTTGATTCTTCTGCTTATAATTTCAGTTTTTTTCATTATAAGATTTAAACTTTATTTTGGGTGTGGATTATTTTCAGCGGAATTGGCTGTCTTTATTTTATCCCTCCCTCTCTAGTGACTCTTGCGTGGAAGATCCACATCTTGGGTAGTCATTATCCCATACGTCACTAGCTCATGGACTCTTGCTAATTACATGAAAGAAAACATAATTTATGTAAGAACTTACCTGATAAATTCATTTCTTTCATATTAGCAAGAGTCCATGAGGCCCACCCTTTTTGTGGTGGTTATGATTTTTTTTTATAAAGCACAATTATTCCAATTCCTTATTTTTTTTATGCTTTCGCACTTTTGTCTTATCATCCCACTTCTTGGCTATGCGTTAAACTGATTTGTTGGTGTGGTGAGGGGTGTATTTATAGGCATTTTGAGGTTTGGGAAACTTTGCCCCTCCTGGTAGGAATGTATATCCCATACGTCACTAGCTCATGGACTCTTGCTAATATGAAAGAAATTAATTTATCAGGTAAGTTCTTACATAAATTATGTTTCTTTCATGTAATTAGCAAGAGTCCATGAGCTATTGACGTATGGGATATACATTCCTACCAGGAGGGGCAAAGTTTCCCAAACCTTAAAATGCCTATAAATACACCCCTCACCACACCCACAAATCAGTTTTACAAACTTTGCCTCCTATGGAGGTGGTGAAGTAAGTTTGTGCTAGATTCTACGTTGATATGCGCTCCGCAGCAGGTTGGAGCCCGGTTTTCCTCTCAGCGTGCAGTGAATGTCAGAGGGATGTGAGGAGAGTATTGCCTATTTGAATGCAATGATCTCCTTCTACGGGGTCTATTTCATAGGTTCTCTGTTATCGGTTGTAGAGATTCATCTCTTACCTCCCTTTTCAGATCGACGATATACTCTTATATATATATACCATTACCTCTGCTGATTTTCGTTTCAGTACTGGTTTGGCTTTCTACAAACATGTAGATGAGTGTCCTGGGGTAAGTAAGTCTTATTTTCTGTGACACTCTAAGCTATGGTTGGGCACTTTTTTATAAAGTTCTAAATATATGTATTCAAACATTTATTTGCCTTGACTCAGGATGTTCAACATTCCTTATTTTCAGACAGTCAGTTTCATATTTGGGATAATGCATTTGAATCAATCATTTTTTCTTACCTTAAAAAATTTGACTTTTTCCCTGTGGGCTGTTAGGCTCGCGGGGGCTTAAAATGCTTCATTTTATTGCGTCATTCTTGGCGCGGACTTTTTTGGCGCAAAATTTTTTTTTCTGTTTCCGGCGTCATACGTGTCGCCGGAAGTTGCGTCATTTTTGACGTTCTTTTGCGTCAAAAGTGTCGGCGTTCCGGATGTGGCGTCATTTTTGGTGCCAAAAGCATTTAGGCGCCAAATAATGTGGGCGTCTTATTTGGCGCTAAAAAAATATGGGCGTCACTTTTGTCTCCACATTATTTAAGTCTCATTATTTATTGCTTCTGGTTGCTAGAAGCTTGTTCACTGGCATTTTTTTTCCCATTCCTGAAACTGTCATTTAAGGAATTTGATCAATTTTGCTTTATATGTTGTTTTTTCTATTACATATTGCAAGATGTTCCACGTTGCAACTGAGTCAGATACTTCAGGAAAATCGCTGCCCGGTGCTGGAGCTACCAAAGCTAAGTGTATCACTTTTGGTATCTGTTCCTTCAGCTGTTGTTTGTATTAAATGTCATGACAAACTTGTTAATGCAGATAAAATTTCCTTTAGTACTGTTACATTACCTGTTGCTGTTCCGTCAACATCTAATACTCAGAGTGTTCCTGATAACATAAGAGATTTTGTTTCTAAATCCATTAAGAAGGCTATGTCTGTTATTTCTCCTTCTAGTATACATAAAAGTCTTTTAAAACTTCTCTTTTTTCAGATGAATTTTTAAATGAACATCATCATTCTGATACTGATAATTTTTCTTCTGGTTCAGAGGTTTCTGTCTCAGAGGTTGATGCTGATAAATCTTTGTATTTGTTCAAGATGGAATTTATTCGTTCTTTATTTAAAGAAGTATTAATTGCATTAGAAATAGAGGATTCTGGTCCTCTTGATACTAAA
Source organism: Bombina bombina (assembly GCF_027579735.1). NCBI lineage: Eukaryota > Metazoa > Chordata > Amphibia > Anura > Bombinatoridae > Bombina > Bombina bombina. Next base: position 94,692,923 of record NC_069503.1, read on the forward strand.
ACTAAACATTTAAATAAGGTTTTTAAATCTCCTGTAGTTATTCCAGAAGTGTTTCCTGTCCCTGATGCTATTTCTGAAGTAATTTCCAGGGAATGGAATAATTTGGGTAATTCATTTACTCTTTTTAAAATGTTTTAAGCAATTATATCCTGTGCCATCTGACAGATTAGAGTTTGGGACAAACTCCCTAAGGTTAATGGGGCTGTCTCTACTCCTGCTATATTTTTAGCGGATGTTGCTGCAGCTTCAATTTTTTGGTTAGAAGCTTTAGCGCAACAAGTAACAGATCATAATTCTCATAGCATTATTATTCTTCTATAACATGCTAATTATTTTATTTGTGATGCCATCTTTGATATCATTAGAGTTGATGTCAGGTATATGTCTCTAACTATTTTAGCTAGAAGAGCTTTATGGCTTAAAACTTGGAATGCTGATATGTCTTCTAAGTCAACTTAGCTATCCCTTTCTCTCCAGGGTAATAAATTATTCGGTTCTCAGTTGGATTCTTTTATCTCAACTGTTACTGGAAGGAAGGGAACTTTTTTACCACAGGATAAAAAATCTAAGGTAAATTTAGGTCTAATAATCGTTTTCGTTTCCTTTCATCACAACAAGGAACAAAAGCCTGATCCTTCATCCTCAGGAGCGGTATCCGTTTGGAAACCATCTTCAGTTTGGAATATATCCAAGTCTTATAGAAACCCAAAGCCAGCTCCTACGTCCCCATGAAGGTGCGGCCCTCATTCCAGCTCAGCTGGTATGGGGCAGTTTACGTTTTTTTTTCAAAGAAATTTGGATCAATTCCGTTCACAATCTCTGGTTTCAGAACATTGTTTCAGAAGGGTACAGAATTGGCTTCAAGTTAAGGCCTCCTGCAAAGAGATTTTTTTCTTTCCCGTGTCCCAGTAAACCCAGCAAAGGCTCAAGCATTTCTGAAATGTGTTTCAGATCTAGAGTTGGCTGGAGTAATTATGCCGGTTCCAGTTCTGGAACAGGGGCTGGGGTTTTATTCTATCTCTTCATTGTACCAAAGAAGGTCTATTCCTTCAGACCAGTTCCGGATCTATCAAATTTGAATCGTTATGTAAGGATACCAACATTCAAGATGGTAACTGTAAGGACTATCCTGCCTTTTGTTCAGCAAGGGCATTATATGTCTACAATAGATTTACAGGATGCATTTCTGCATATTCCGATTCATCCAGATCACTTTTAGTTTCGGAGATTCTCTTTTCTAGACAAGCATTATCAGTTTGTGGCTCTACCGTTTGGCCTAGCATCAGCTCCAAGAATTTTTACAAAGGTTCTCGGTGCCCTTCTGTTTGTAATCAGAGAACAGGGTATTGGTATTTCCTTATTTGGACAATATCTTGGTACTTGCTCAGTCTTCACATTTAGCAGAATCTCATACAAATCGACTTGTGTTGTTTCTTCAAGATCATGGTTGGAGGATCAATTTACCAAAAAGTTCATTGATTCCTCAGACAAGGGTAACCTTTTTAGGTTTCCAGATAGATTCAGTGTCCGTGACTCTGTCTTTGTCAGACAAGAGAAGTCTAACATTGATATCAGCTTGTCAAAACCTTCAGTCACAATCATTCCCTTTGGTAGCCTTATGCATGGAAATTTTAGGTCTTATGACTGCTGCATCGGACGCGATCTCCTTTGCTCGTTTTCACATGCGACCTCTTCAGCTCTGTATGCTGAACCAATGGTGCAGGGATTACACAAAGATATCTCAATTAATATCTTTAAAACCGATTGTACGACACTCTCTGACGTGGTGGACAGATCACCATCGTTTAGTTCAGGGGGCTTCTTTTGTTCTTCTGACCTGGACTGTAATTTCACAGATGCAAGTCTTACAGGTTGGGGAGCTGTGTGGGGGTCTCTGACGGCACAAGGGGTTTGGGAATCTCAGGGGGTGAGATTACCGATCAATATTTTGGAACTCCGTGCAATTTTCAGAGCTCTTCAGTCTTGGCCTCTTCTAAAGAGAGAGTCGTTCATTTGTTTTCAGTCAATGTCACAACTGTGGCATACATCAATCATCAAGGAGGGACTCACAGTCCTCTGGCTATGAAAGAAGTATCTCGAATTCTGGTTTGGGTGAAATCCAGCTCCTGTCTAATCTCGGCGGTTCATTTCCCAGGTATAGACAATTGGGAAGCGGATTATCTCAGTCGCCAAACGTTGCATCCGGGCGAATGGTCTCTTCACCCAGAGGTATTTCTTCAGATTGTTCAAATGTGGGAACTTCCAGAAATAGATCTGATGGCTTCTCATCTAAACAAGAAACTTCCCAGGTATCTGTTCAGATCCCGGGATCCTCAGGCGGAGGCAGTGAATGCATTATCACTTCCTTGGAAGTATCATCCTGCCTATATCTCTCCACCTCTAGTTCTTCTTCCAAGAGTAATCTCCAAGATTCTGAAGGAATGCTCGTTTGTTCTGCTGGTAGCTCCAGCATGGACGGATCTTGTTCGGATGGCCTCTTGACAACCGTGGGCTCTTCCGTTAAGACCAGACCTTCTGTCGCAAGGTCCTTTTTTCCATCAGGATCTCAAATCTTTAAATTTAAGGGTATGGAGATTGAACGCTTGATTCTTGGTCAAAGAGGTTTCTCTGACTCTGTGATTAATACTATGTTACAGGCTCGTAAATCTGTATCTAGAGAGATATATTATAGAGTCTGGAAGACTTATATTTCTTGGTGTCTTCTCATCATTTTTCCTGGCATTCTTTTAGAATTCCGAGAATTTTACAGTTTCTTCAGGATGGTTTAGATAAAGGTTTGTCCGCAAGTTCCTTGACAGGACAAATCTCTGCCCTTTCTGTTCTTTTTCACAGAAAGATTGCTAATCTTCCTGATATTCATTGTTTTGTACTAGACTTGGTTCGTATAAAACCTGTCATTAAGTCAATTTCTCCTCCTTGGAGTTTGAATTTGGTTCTGGGGGCTCTTCTAGCTCCTCCTTTTGAACCCATGCATTCATTGGACATTAAACTTCTTTCTTGGAAAGTTTTGTTTCTTTTGGCCATCTCTTCTGCCAGAAGAGTCTCTGAATTATCTGCTCTTCTTGTGAGTCTCCTTTTCTGATTTTTCATCAGGATAAGGCGGTGTTGCGAACTTCTTTTGAATTTTTACCTAAGGTTGTGTATTCTAACAACATTAGTAGAGAAATTGTGGTTCCTTCATTATGTCCTAATCCTAAGAATTCTAAGGAGAAATCATTGCATTCTTTGGATGTTGTTAGAGCTTTGAATTATTATGTTGAAGCTACTAAGTCTTTCCGAAAGACTTCTAGTCTATTTTTCATCTTTTCTGGTTCTAGAAAAGGCCAGAAAGCTTCTGCCATTTCTTTGGCATCTTGGTTGAAATCTTTAATTCATCATGCCTATGTGGAGTCGGGTAAAACTCCGCCTCAAAGGATTACAGCTCATTCTACTAGGTCAGTTTTTACTTCCTGGGCGTTTAGGAATGAAGCTTCGGTTGTTCAGATTTGCAAAGCAGCAACTTGGTCCTCTTTGCATACTTTTACTAAATTCTACCATTTTGATGTGTTTTCTTCTTCTGAAGAAGTTTTTGGTAGAAAAGTACTTCAGGCAGCGGTTTCAGTTTGAATCTTCTGCTTATGTTTTCATTAAACTTTATTTTGGGTGTGGATTATTTTCAGCAGGAATTGGCTGTCTTTATTTTATCCCTCCCTCTCTAGTGACTCTTGCGTGGAAAGATCCACATCTTGGGTAGTCATTATCCCATACGTCACTAGCTCATGGACTCTTGCTAATTACATGAAAGAAAACATAATTTATGTAAGAACTTACCTGATAAATTAATTTCTTTCATATTAGCAAGAGTCCATGAGGCCCACCCTTTTTGTGGTGGTTATGATTTTTTTGTATAAAGCACAATTATTCCAATTCCTTATTTTTTATGCTTTCGCACTTTTTTCTTATCACCCCACTTCTTGGCTATTCGTTAAACTGATTTGTGGGTGTGGTGAGGGGTGTATTTATAGGCATTTTAAGGTTTGGGAAACTTTGCCCCTCCTGGTAGGAATGTATATCCCATACGTCACTAGCTCATGGACTCTTGCTAATATGAAAGAAATGAATTTATCAGGTAAGTTCTTACATAAATTATGTTTTTTAGATACATTTTTATATATCTTTTAAGATATATACTTCTAGTGAATATATGTTGATTGTAGACTTTTTCAATGTATATATCCAAAATTTATTTGTATATATTTTTTAATTAGATTAGAGATGAGGGAGTTAATGTCGCTTTAACATATGTCTTCACATTAGTTTTAGAATAACATTTAAACTTCCCTGAAATTGGGCGTCATATATTATTTATATTCATTCATTTTTATATGTTTTTAATGTTCGATAACAATTACTTTTAATAAATTTACTACTTTTGATTTAGTCAATAATGAGGATGTTTTCTTATATATAAAAATATTTTGTATCTTTAAAATGCTTTAAAATGATCTAAGTTTTGCAAAGACCGTGGGTTTAATGATATGATAAATGTTTATCCCCTCTTTATGTCTAAATAATAGTTTTTCTATATTCAAGTTTATAAGATATTGACACTTTCATATACTATAATTAAAATGTTCACTTTTTTGTAAGTATGAGACAATCAGCATTAATTTGATGTATTAACTAATCTGATAATGGTAACGATTGGAATGGCTAACAGGAAACAAAGAGGGCTATAAAAAGGCTGAACAGGAACTGAAAAAATCATCTTGATAAAGGCCATTTAGTGGCTACAACGCGTAGATGACTATTTGGAGTCTTTCTCTGTAAAGACTTTCTTTCAAACCAGAGCGCTCTGTGTTAATCTTTCAAACCCGCAAATCTGTGGCTGACAGCATGGGAACTTAAATCAGATTGGTCCAAACCTACCACGTGATCACTCCACACAGATGGAGAGAATACCGCTACACACCAAAGGAAATTGTTGGTTATTGCAGGAGACTCGGAGTCGGACGACCAGGACACAAAAAAGGTAGATCTTCTACCCGGCCTAGAAATTTGTTCGCAGACCGATAAGAGGCATTTTACGGGAGTTGGTCGTAGCTGAAAGAAATGGGACAGTACTCCTGAATCAACCTTGGCAACATAATAGCGTGTTAGACCGGAATATTGCTATTTGCAGTTCTATGTACTGTTTCTGAAGCTGACTGCCTATTTTATAATATAAGTAAAATAGGAAGGGAAAGATGGACAAAAATAGAGCACTCAAAAGACACTAAATATAATGTCTATACAAATGAGCTAATGAGTGCAGCAGGAAAAGCTACCGAGAGGGGTAACATTATTAAAACTTAACTTTTAATAAATATATAGTTATGAAAGAGTGACTAACTAACAGTGTTTGGTGTATAAAACTTAGATTAAAAAACATATAGTGAAATGAGACCTAGCAACCATTATACTATATGTATATGATAATACAATATCAATATGCAAAGTGGCAGACTATTGATTAAAGTGGTTAACAAACCATCACCTAGAAAGTAATGCAGAGTAGGATAATACAACTATGTGTCAAATAGTGGCTGGGAAATAAACCAGAACCAATACAAGTAATGAGATTCAGTCCGGTGTACACTATAATATGCTTCACAGATTGCACAATAAACTATCTAAAAAAGGAGGATTGACCTCCAACAGAGCTACAGCTGACTAGTGCAATACTAGTCTAATAACCAATAGTAATAGTTATCCAAAACTGCTATACATACCACATAAAGGAGTCAAGTGTCAGACAACTAATTATCTCATAAAATAAGGAGCTGGTCTCGTAGAACACCTAAAGAGAGTCCAAACACAATGGACTTTGATAATTGGGAAGAGGGCCTTAAATCTTTAGGTTACTTAATAAAAAAACACACGCGTTCATTTTGGAACAAGAGTTCATACGATAAATACTTAGCCAAACATATCATACCCAGGGGCTTACGAGTATGACTATTCCCCACATTTGCCTTCCACATTGACTCATATAAAGATAGGTGGGAACAAGCCCTAATTAATTACTCTGAGATTCTAGTAGCAATCCTATCAGATTATGAAGTAGAAGTTATGACAGAACTAGATAAGGAAATATCCGAGTACATTTTTAAATTACAGAAATTTGAAAGCTTAGAGAAATTTAAACAAGCCTATAAAGAAATGAGGGATGAATTGGATACTCGAGAAAAAGAAATTATACAAACTAACCGCTAGATTTAGAGTTCTGCGGCCAAAGGGGTGCGTTAGCTACGCATGCTTTTTTTCCCCTGCACCTTTTAAATACCGCTGGTATTTAGAGTTCACAGAAGGGCTGCGTTCGGCTCCAAAAAGGGAGCGTATAGCATATTTACCGCCACTGCAACTCTCAATACCAGCGGTGCTTACGGACGCGGCCAGCTTCAAAAACGTGCTCGTGCACGATTCCCCCATAGGAAACAATGGGGCCGTTGGATTCAATCAGCCAATCAGATTGAGCTCGCATTCTATTGGCTGATCGGAACAGCCAATAGAATGCAAGCTCAATCTGATTGGCTGATTCCATCAGCCAATCAGAATTTTCCTACCTTAATTCCGATTGGCTGATACAATCCTATCAGCCAATCGGAATTCGAGGGATGCCATCTTGGATGACGTCATTTAAACGAACCGTCATTCGTCTGGAAGTCATCGGCCAGGATGGATGTTCCGCATCGGCGGGATGAAGATGGATCCGGAAGAAAGAAGATTGAAGATGCCGCTTGATAGAAGACTTCAGCCCGATGATGGACCTCTTCAGCCGCGGCTTGGATCAAGACTTCAGCCGGATGATGGACCTCTTCAGCCGCTGCTTGGATCAAGACTTCAGCCCGATGATGGACCTCTTCAGCTCGATGATGGATCTCTTCAGCCCCCGCTTGGGCTTGGATGAAGACTTCAGAGCCTCCTCTGGACGGATACCCGGCGTGGTGAAGACAAGGTAGGAAGATCTTCAGGGGCTTAGTGTTAGGTTTATTTAAGGGGGGTTTGGGTTAGATTAGGGGTATGTGGGTGGTGGGTTGTAATGTTGGGGGGGTATTGTATGTTTTTTTTTTCCAGGCAAAAGAGCAGAATTCTTTGGGGCATGCCCCGCAAAAGGCCCTTTTAAGGGCTGGTAAGGTAAAAGAGCTTTTCTATTTTTATTTTAGAATAGGGTAGGGCATTTTTTTATTTTGGGGGGCTTTGTTATTTTATTAGGGGGGTTAGAGTAGGTGTAATTAGCTTAAAATTGTTGTAATATTTTTATAATGTTTGTAAATATTTTTTTATTTTTTGTTACTTAGTTCTTTTTTTATTTTTTGTACTTTAGTTAGTGTATTTATTTGTATTTAATTTATTTATTGATAGTGTAGTGTTAGGTTTAATTGTAACTTAGGTTAGGATTTATTTTACAGGTAATTTTGTAATTATTTTAACTAGGTAACTATTAAATAGTTATTAACTATTTAATAGCTATTGTACCTGGTTAAAATAAATACAAAGTTGCCTGTAAAATAAATATTAATCCTAAAATAGCTACAATATAATTATTATTTATATTGTAGCTATATTAGGGTTTATTTTACAGGTAAGTATTTAGCTTTAAATAGGATTCATTTATTTAATAAGAGTTAATTTATTTTGTTAGATTTAAATTATATTTAATTTAGGGGGTGTTAGTGTTAGGGTTAGACTTAGCTTTAGGGGTTAATACATTTATTAGAGTAGCGGTGAGGTCCGGTCGGCAGATTAGGGGTTAATACTTGAAGTTAGGTGTCGGTGATGTTAGGGAGGGCAGATTAGGGGTTAATACTATTTATTATAGGGTATTGAGGCGGGAGTGAGGCGGATTAGGGGTTAATAACTTTATTATAGTAGCGGTGAGGTCCGGTCAGCAGATTAGGGGTTAATAAATATTATGTAGGGGTCGGCGGTGTTAGGGGCAGCACATTATGGGTACATAGGGATAACGTAGGTTGCGGCGGTGTGCAGTCAGCAGATTAGGGGTTAAAAAAATTTAATAGAGTGGCGGCGATGTGGGGGGACCTCGGTTTAGGGGTGCATAGGTAGTTTATGGGTGTTAGTGTACTTTAGAGCACAGTAGTTAAGAGCTTTATGAACCGGCGTTAGCCCAGAAAGCTCTTAACTCCTGGCTTTTTGCTGCGGCTGGAGTTTTGTCGTTAGATTTCTAACGCTCACTTCAGCCAAGACTCTAAATACCGGCGTTAGAAAGATCCCATTAAAAAGATAGGATACGCAAATGGCGTAGGGGGATCTGCGGTATGGAAAAGTCGCAGCTGCAAAGTGAGCGTTAGACCCTTTCCTGACTGACTCTAAATACCAGCGGGTGGCCAAAACCAGCGTTAGGAGCCCCTAACGCTGGTTTTGACGGCTAACACAGAACTCTAAATCTAGGCGTATGTGCTCTAAAATGAGACGTGACATAAAAGATTTCGAGAAAGGAAAAATTTTCACTTGGGATGATAAATCATCCAGGCGAAGGCCAATAAACAGCTTACCACCCCCAAAAAACACTGCACAATCTGACTGTGAGTCTTCGGCTGTAGAAGACAGTGACTCAGATAACGGAAGTAACAAAACTACAAATAGTTTTTTTGGGAGAGATTCAGGCCAATTAGACCAAGGCAACAAAGACCGACAAGAAGAGGCAAAGGGGGGAAACAGGAATTTCCAAGATCGATCCAGATGGGCGTACCGAACGGACAATGGGTTCAGGAGAAGGGAGGATCGGGGCAAACGCCCAAAATGGTAGAAGAACCGATCAATAAATTACAAGTGATTAACATATCTAAAAGAATCCTCAATCCCTCACATATACAGTTGCTATCTAAAGGACTGTCCTTTCCCCCACTCCATCATTGGACCAATTTGAGTTAATAAAAGATCTCCATCTCTTTTGTAGAAAATTGGCATTAAAAAAGATATACCACACACATGACGACAGTGTCACTGATTAACTCATAACCTTAGATGTATTAATAGATCTCTGGAATGAGAGCGAAGAAATTGACCATTCAAACAGAGAAGAATTTCTTGACAAAAAACTTAAAATTAAATCGAAATTTATGCCGACCCCAGAAATTTGATTTATTTTTAAGAATGGTAATGACTGATTTTTTTACAAATTAAAGAGATTGATGTCTCTAACATTAGTAAAGATGAAATGATAGCTCTTAGGGACATTGACTCCTGGGAAGATATCCTTGTCAAACCATCTGACAAGGGGGGCAATATTGTTATTTGGGGCACAGATGATTACATTGCAGAAGCAAATAGACAACTGCCTGATGAGAAATGTTATAAACTCTTATTCTCAAATCCCACTACTCAATTTTTGAATGAGTATCTGATAATGATCAACAATGCTAAACTGAAAGGTTTGATTAGTCAAAGAGAATGGCAGTTCTTACAGGTCAAAAATCCAAAAGTGGCAACACTCTATCTTCTTCCCAAAATTCACAAAAGCAAAACCAAGCCTTCCGGGAGACCTATTGTGTCCAGCATTGATAGTTTATGCGAACAAGCCAGTAGATTCTTAGACCTTTCTCTGAGAGATATAGTTTGGTCCCTACCATCCTTTGTTAGGGATACAATGGACATCCTAAGTAAAATTAACAAATTGTCTGTCGAACAAGGAGCCAAACTCATTACATGTGACATATAAAAAAAATTATTTTTTAAAAAAATCTTTTTTTTGTAAACTGGGTACTGGCAGACAACTGACAGTACCCAAGATGGCTCCCAATAAGGTAGAGGGGGAGGGATAGAGAGCTGTTTGGGGGGATCAGGGAGGTTGGGGGCTAAGGGGGGATCCTACACAGCAGCATATGTAAATATGCTAAAAACATATAAAATAAATTAAAAAAAACTTTTATTTTAGTACTGGCAGACTTTCTGCCATTACTTAAGATGGCAGGGACAATTGTGGGGTGGGGGAGGGAAGAGAGCTGTTTATGAGGGTTCAGGGGTGTGATTTGTCAGGTGGGAGGCTGATCTCTACACTAAAGCTAAAATGAACCCTGTAAGCTCCCTAATTAATCGCTTCACTGCTACACATAATACACGTGTGATGAGCCAAAGCCATATATGTCTGCTATTTCTGAACAAAGGGGATCCCAGAGAAGCATTTACAACTATTTGTGCCATAATTGCACAAGTTGTTTGTAATTAATTTTAGTTAGAAACCTAAAGTTTGTGAAAAAGTGAACGTTTTTTTTTATTTGATCGCATTTGGCAGTGAAATTGTGGCATGAAATATACCAAAACGGGTCTAGATTAATACTTTAGGTTGTCTACTACACTAAACTAAAGATAAAATTAACCCTACAAACTCCCTACAAGCTCCCTAATTAAAACCTTCACTGCTTGGCATAATACATGTGTGGTGAGCAGCGGCAATTAGCAGCCTTCTAATTACCAAAAAGCAACGCCAAAGCCATATATGTCTGCTATTTCTGAACAAAGGGGATCCCAGAGAAGCATTTACAACCATTTATGCAATAATTGCACAAGTTGTTTGTAAATAATTTCAGTGAGAAACCTAAAGTTTGGAAACAATTTGTGAAAAAGTGAATTATTTTTTTATTTATGAAATACATCATCATATTGATTGGAATATGATGTAATGAACTTAAGATGTCTTTTCGAGTCATTTTGGGCTTTCCCTTGCTTAGAAAGTGCATAAGCTCTTTCTGTATCTTTAGTTTCAAAGAAGGCCTTATCGATAACTCTAGGAGGATAACCTCTCTTGAGCATCCTTGATTTAAGATCTCTGCTCTCCATGCGAAAAGTATCTTCATGTGTGCAATTACGTTTTGCGCGTAAAAATTGACTTTTGGCAATTCCTTTAAATACATGCCGTGGATGGCAACTACGGGCATGTAGAAGGTTATTCCCTGAAATTGGTTTTCGATAGAGAGCCGAGATTATTCTCCCCTTCTGAGCATCACCCGTAAGGGTGATGTCCAAGAAATTGATGGTATTTTTCTGTCACTCATGTGTGAACTGTAAACCCACTTCATTGATGTTTAACATGATAACAAATTCATGAGCAGACTGTGAATCAGAAGACCACACAATAAGTAAATCATCAATAAAGCGGGCATACTTAACTATATGTGTCGATGGGGCGGTACTACCTCCATAGACGTGGCACCTTAATTTCTTGGACATCACCCTTACGGGTGATGCCCAGGAGGAGAGAATAATCTCGGCTCTCTATCGAAAACCAATTACAGGGAATAACCTTCTACATGCCCGTAGTTGCCATCCACGGCATGTATTTAAAGGAATTGCCAAAAGTAAATTTTTACGCGCAAAACGTAATTGCACACATGAAGATACTTTTCGCATGGAGAGCAGAGATCTTAAATCAAGGATGCTCAAGAGAGGTTATCCTCCTAGAGTTATCGATAAGGCCTTCTTTGAAACTAAAGATACAGAAAGAGCTTATGCACTTTCTAAGCAAGGGAAAGCCCAAAATGACTCGAAAAGACATCTTAAGTTCATTACATCATATTCCAATCAATATGATGATGTATGTCGCATCATTAAGAACAATCTACCAATATTAATGGGAGATAAACAATTGAAGGAGGAAATTAAAAAGGGTGCATGTTTGTCCCTAAAAGGAATGCTACATTGGGGAACATTCTAGCTCCTAGCATGCTACGAACAGACACTACTACAGGTTCATCATGGTTAAGACATAATGGAACATTTAAGTGTGGGAGAAAAGTGTGCACCTCTTGTGATCATGTTAACATCTCTCCCACATTTAAGTCCCATGTTACCGGAGAGGAGTTCACAACCAGAGGTTGTATAAATTGTAAGAGCAAGTTTGTGATTTACATCATCGAATGTACCGAATGTAAGAGACAGTACACAGGTAGGACCACCAGAGAGGTAGGCAAACGAATTAAAGAACATTTATCTTACATCTCTAGTAAACGAACATGTTCAGCACTATCCACACATTTTACAGAGTTCCATCATCAAGATGTTACATCATTTAAATGGCAGGCAATTGAGCAAATTACTACACCACCAAGAGGTGGAGACAAACTACCAATTTCTTTCATGT